>NW_027276416.1:0-327580 GCF_030028105.1 Mobula birostris | reverse complement strand
CGAAGCTATGGGAGGTGCGCGAAAACACAGTGATATAGGGGAAGTTCTGAGATGTGCATGAATACACGGCGATAGTCGGGTAACCATGAGATGTGTGTGGAAACACAGCGATATAGGGGAAGGTATGAGAGCTGCGTGAAAACACAGTGATATAGGGGAAGGTATGAGATGTGAATGAAAACACGGTGATATTGGGGAAGGTATGAGAGGTGTGCAAAAACACAGCGATATACGGGAATGCATGAGAGGAGTTCGAAAACAGGATGATATAGGGGAAGCTATGAACGGTGAGCAATAACACAGCGATAAAGGGGACATTATGAGATCTGCGCAAAAATACATTGTTATAGGGGAAGGTATGAGAGGTGCACGAAAACAGCGATGCAGGCGAAGCTATAGGAGGTGCGCGAAAACACAGCGATATAGCGGAAGGTATGAGATGTGCGTGAATACACGGCGATAGTCGGGAAGCCATGAGAGGTGTGCGAAAACACAGCGATATAGGGGAAGGTATGAGAGCTGCGTGAAAACACAGTGATATTGGGGAAGTTATGAGAGGAGCGCGAAAACACAGCGATATACGGGAATGCATGAGAGGTGCGCGAAGGCCCAGTGATATAGGGGATGGTATGGGAGGTGCGCGAATACACAGCGATATAGGGGACATTATGAGATGTGCGCAAAAATACATCGATATAGGGGAAGGTATGAGAGGTGCGCGAAAACACAGCGATATAGGGAAAGCTATGAAATGTGCATGAATACACGGTGATAGTCGGGAAGCCATGAGAGGTGTGCGAAAACACAGCGATATAGGGGACGGTATGAGAGCAGCGTGAAAACACATTGATATAGGGGAAGCTATGAGAGGAGTGCGAAAACAGGGCGATATCGGGGAAGTTATGAGAGGTGCGTGAAAACCTAGCGATATAGGGGACGTAATGAGATGTGCATGAAAACACGGCGATATAGGGGAAGGTATGAGAGGTGCGCGAAAACAGCAATATAGGTGAAGGAATGGGAGGTGCGCGAAGACAGGGCGATATTTGGGAAGGTATGAGAGGTGCGCGAAGGCACAGCGATATAAGGGATGCTATGGGAGGTGCGTGAATACACAACGATATAGAGGACGTCATGAGATGTGCATAATAACACGGCGATATAGGGTAAGTTATGAGAGGTACGCAAAAACAGGGCAATATAGTGGAACCTAGGGGATGTGCGCGAAACCACGGCGATACAGGGGAATGTATCAGAGGTGCGAGAAAACACAGCGATATAGGGGAAGCTATGGGACATGCGCAAAAAAGCAGTGATATAGGGGAAGGTATGAGAGGTGTGCGAGAACACGGTGATATAGGGGAAATTGTAAGAGGTGCGCGAAAACATGCAATACAGGAGAATGTATCAGAGGTGCGAGAAAACACAGCGATATAGGGGAAATTGTAAGAGGTGCGGGAAAACATGCAATACAGGAGAATGTATCAGAGGTGCGAGAAAACACAGCGATATAGGGGAGGTAATGATAGGAGCGAAAACATAGCGATATAGGTGAAGACATGCGATGTGCGCGAAAACACGGCGATATAGGGTAAGCTATGAGAGGTGATCAATAACACATCGATCAAGCGGAAGGTATGGGATGTGCGCAAAAACAGCGATGTAGGCGAAGCTATGGAAGGTGCGCGAAAACACAGCGATATAGGGGAAGTTATGAGATGTGCATGAATACACGGCGATAGTCAGGTAGCCATGAGAGGTGAGCAAAAACAGGGCGATATAGGGGAAGGTATGAGAGCTGCGTGAAAACACAGTGATATAGGGGAAGGTATGAGAGGAGTGCAAAAACAGGGCGATATAGGGGAAGTTATGAGAGGTGCGTGAAAACCCAGCGACATTGGGGACGTTATGAGATGTGCATGAAAACACGGTGATATTGGGGAAGGTATGAGAGGTGTGCAAAAACACAGCGATATATGGGAATGCATGAGAGGAGTGCGAAAACAGGGCGATATAGGGGAAGCTATGAGAGGTAAGCAATAACACAGCGATAAAGGGGATATTATGAGATCTGCGCAAAAATACATCAATATGGGGAAGGTATGAGAGGTGCACGAAAACAGCGATGTAGGTGAAGCTATGGGAGGTGCGCGAAAACACAGCGATATAGGGGAAGCTATGAGATGTGCATGAATACACAGCGATAGTCAGGAAGCCATGAGAGGTGTGCGAAAACACAGCGATATAGGGGAAGGTATGAGAGGTGCACGAAGGCACAGCGATATAGTGGATGCTATGGGAGGTGCGCAAATACACAGCGATATAGGGGAAGACATGAGAGGTGCGTGAAAACAGCGATAAAGGGGACGCTATTGGAAGTGCGCGAAAACACAGTGATATAGGGGAAGATATGAGAGGTGTGCTAGAACACGGCAATATAGGTGAAATTATGAGAGGTGCGCGAAAACACGTTGATACAGGGAACTGTATCAGATGTGCAAGAACACAGAGAGATATAAAGTAATGAGAGGCGCGGAAACACAGCGATATCGGTGAAGACATGAGAGGTGCGTGAAAACACAGCAATATAGGGGAAGGTATGAAAGGTGCAGGAAAACACAGCGATATAGGGGAAGGAATCGGAGGTGCTCGAAAACGGCGATATAGGGGAAGGTATGAGAGGTGCACGAAGGCAGCGATATAGTGGATGCTATGGGAGGTGCGTGAAAACACAGCGATATGGGGACGCTATTGGACGTGCGCGAAAACACAGTGATATAGGGGAACATATGAGAGGTGTGCGAGAACACGGCAATATGGGTGAAATTATGAGAGGTGCGCGAAAACAACGATGTAGGCGAAGCTATGGGCGGTGCGCGAAAGCACAGCGATATAGGGGAAGGTATGAGATGTGCATCAATACACGGCGATAGTCGGGAAGCCATGAGAGGTGTGCGAAAACACAGCGATATAGGGGAAGATATGAGAGGAGTGCGAAAACAGGGCGATATAGGGGAAGTTATGAGAGGTGCATGAAAACACGGCGATATAGGGTAAGTTATGAGAGGTGCACAAAAACACGGCGATATAGGGGAAGCTATGAGAGGTGAGCAATAACACAGCGATAAAGGTGAAACTATGGGATGTGCGCGAAAAGACCGCTATATAGGGGAAGGTATGAGAGGTGCGCAAGGCACAGCGATATAGGGACGTGATGAGATGTGCATTAAAACGCAGTGATATTAGGGAAGGTATGAGAGGTGCACAAAAACACAGCGATATAGGAGAAGTTATGAGAGGTGTGTGAAAACACAGCGATATAGGGGAAGGTATGGAAGGTGCACGAAAACGGGGCGATATAGGGGAAGGTATGAGAGGTGCGCGAAAGCACAGTGATATAAGGGATGCTATGGGAGGTGCACGAATGCACAGCCATATAGAGGATGTTATGAGATGTGCATAACAACACGGCGATATAGGGTAAGTTATGAGAGGTGCACAAAAACAAGGCGATATAGGGGAAGCTATGAGAGGTGAGCAATAACACAGCGATAAAGGTGAATCTATGGGATGTGCGCGAAAAGACCGCTATATAGGGGAAGGTATGAGAGGTGCGCAAGGCACAGCGATATAGGGACGTGATGAGATGTGCATTAAAACGCAGTGATATTAGGGAAGGTATGAGAGGTGCACAAAAACACAGCGATATAGGAGAAGTTATGAGAGGTGTGTGAAAACACAGCGATATAGGGGAAGGTATGGAAGGTGCACGAAAACGGGGCGATATAGGGGAAGGTATGAGAGGTGCGCGAAGGTACAGCATTATAAGGGATGCTATGGGATATGCGCGAATACACAGCGATATAGGGGACGTTATGAGATGTGCATGAAAACACGGCAATATAGGGGAAGGTATAAGAGCTGCTCAAAAATACAGTGAAATAGGAGAAGTTATGAGAGGTGCGTGAAAACACAGCGATATAAGGGAAGGTATGAGAGGTGCGCGAAGGCACAGCGATATAGGAGAAGGTATGAGAGGTGCACGAAAACAGCAATATAGGTGAAGGAATGGGAGGTGCGCGAAAACAGGGCGATATTTGGGAAGGTATGAGAGGTGCGCGAAAGCACAGTGATATAAGGGATGCTATGGGAGGTGCACGAATGCACAGCCATATAGAGGATGTTATGAGATGTGCATAACAACACGGCGATATAGGGTAAGTTATGAGAGGTGCACAAAAACACGGCGATATAGGGGAAGCTATGAGAGGTGAGCAATAACACAGCGATAAAGGTGAATCTATGGGATGTGCGCGAAAAGACCGCTATATAGGGGAAGGTATGAGAGGTGCGCAAGGCACAGCGATATAGGGACGTGATGAGATGTGCATTAAAACGCAGTGATATTAGGGAAGGTATGAGAGGTGCACAAAAACACAGCGATATAGGAGAAGTTATGAGAGGTGTGTGAAAACACAGCGATATAGGGGAAGGTATGGAAGGTGCACGAAAACGGGGCGATATAGGGGAAGGTATGAGAGGTGCGCGAAGGTACAGCATTATAAGGGATGCTATGGGATATGCGCGAATACACAGCGATATAGGGGACGTTATGAGATGTGCATGAAAACAGGGCAATATAGGGGAAGGTATAAGAGCTGCTCAACAATACAGTGATATAGGAGAAGTTATGAGAGGTGCATGAAAACACAGCGATATAAGGGAAGGTATGAGAGGTGCCCGAAAACACAGCGTTATAAGGGACGCCATGGGACGTGCGCGAAAACACGGCGATATAGGGGAAATTATGAGAGGTGCGTGAAAACACGGCGATACAGGGGAATGTATCAGAGGTGCGAGAAAACACAGCAATACAGGGGAAGTAATGAGAGTAGCGAAAACATAGCGATCTAGGTGAAGACATGAGAGATGCGCGAAAACACAGCGATATAGGGGAAGCTATGAAAGGTGAGCAAAAACACGGCGATATAAGGGAAGCTCTGAGAGGTGTGCAATAACACAGTGATAAAGTTGAATCTATGGGATGTGTGCGAAAAGTCACCGATATAGGGGAAGGTATGGGAGGTGCACAAGGCACAGCGATATAGGGGATGCTATGGGAGGTGCGTGAATACACAGCGATATAGGGGACGTTATGAGATTTGCAGGAAGAAGCAGCGATATTAGGGAAGATATAAGAGGTGCACAAAAACACAGCGATATAGGAGAAGTTATGAGAGGTGCATGAAAACACAGCGATATAGAGGGAGGTATGAGAGGTGCACGAAAACACTGCGATACAGGGGAAGGTATGGGAGGTGCTCGAAAACAGGGCGATATAGGGGACGGTATGAGATTTGTATGAAAACATGGCGATATAGGGGAAGCTATGGGAGGTGCGTGAATACACAGCAATATACGGGACGTTATGAGATGTGCATGAAAACGCAGCGATATTAGGGAAGGTATGAGAGGTTCACAAAAACACAGCGACATAGGAGAATGAATGGGAAGTGTGCGAAAACAGGGCGATATAGGCGAAGGTATGAGTAATGCGCTAAGGCACAGCAATATCTGGGAGGCTATGGGAGGTGCGCGACTCAACAGTGATATAGGGGACGTTATGAGATGTGCATAAAAACGCAGCGATATGGCGGAAGTTATGAGAGGTGCGCAAAAATGCAGCAATATTGGAGAAGTTATGAGAGGTGCGTGAAAACACAGCGATATAGGGGAAGGTATGAGAGGTGTGCGAAAACAGGGCGATATAGGGGAAGGTATGAGAGGTGCGCGAAGGCACAGTGATATAGGGGAAGTAATGATAGGAGCAAAAACATAGCGAAAGAGGTGAAGACCTGCGAGGTGCGCAAAAACACGGCGATATAGGGGAAGCTATGAGAGGTGAGCAATAACACAGCGATCAAGTTGAAGCTATGGGTTGTGCGCGAAAACAGCGATGTAGTCGAAGCTATGGGAAGTGCACGAAAACATAGCGATATCAGGGAAGGTATGGGAGGTGCGCGAAAACTGGGCGATATAGGGGAAGGTATGAGAGGTGCGCGAAGGCACAGCGATATAGGGGACGTTATGAGATGTGCATGAAAACACGGCAATATATGGGAGGGTATGAGATGTACGCAAAAGTACAGCGATATTGGAGAAGTTATCAGAGGTGTGTGAAAACATAACGATATAGGGGAATGTATGAGAGATGCACGAAAACACAGCGACATAGGGGAAGGTCTGGGAGGTGCGTGAAAACACAGCGATATAGGGGATGCTATGGGATGCGCGTGAAAACACAGTGATATAGGAGACGGTATGAGCTGTGCATGAAAACACAACGATATAGGGGAAGATATGAGAGGTACAGGAAGGCACAGCGATATAACGGATGGTATGGGATGTGCGCGAAAACACAGCGATATAGGGGACGCTAAGGGAGGTGCGCGAAAACACAGCGATAAAGGGGACGGTACGAGATGTGCATGAATACACGGCGATATTGGGGAAGCCATGAGAGGAGCTTGAAAACACAGCGATATAGGGGAAGTTATGGGAAGTGAGCAAAAACAGGGCGATATAGTGGAAGGTATGAGAGCTGCGTGAAAACACAGTGATATAGGGGAAGGTATGAGAGGAGTGCAAAAACAGGGCGATATAGGGGAAGTTATGAGAGGTGCGTGAAAACCCAGCGACATTGGGGACGTTATGAGATGTGCATGAAAACACGGTGATATTGGGGAAGGTATGAGAGGTGTGCAAAAACACAGCGATATACGGGAATGCATGAGAGGAGTGCGAAAACAGGGCGATATAGGGGAAGCTATGAGAGGTGAGCAATAACACAGCGATAAAGGGGATATTATGAGATCTGCGCAAAAATACATCGATATGGGGAAGGTATGAGAGGTGCACGAAAACAGCGATGTAGGCGAAGCTATGGGAGGTGCGCGAAAACACAGCGATATAGGGGAAGCTATGAGATGTGCATGAATACACGGCGATAGTCGGGAAGCCATGAGAGGTGTGCGAAAACACAGCGCTATAGGGGAAGGTATGTGAGCTGAGTGAAAACACAGTGATGTAGGAGAAGGTATGAGAGGAGCTAAAACAGGGTGATATAGGGGAAAATATGAGAAGTGCATGAAAACCTAGCGATATTGGGGATGTTATGAGATGTGCATGAAAACACGGCGATATAGGGGAAGGTATGAGAGGTGCACGAAAACAGCGATATAGGTGAAGGAATGGGAGGTGCTCGAAAACAGGGCGCTATTTGGGAAGGTATGAGAGGTGCGCGAAGGCAAAGCGATATAAGGGATGCTATGGGAGGTGCGCGAATACACAGCGATATAGAGGACGTTATGAGATGTGCATAACAACTAGCGATATAGGATAAGTTATGAGAGGTGTGCAAAAACACGGCGATATAGGGGAAGCTATGAGAGGTGAGCAATAACACAGCGATAAAGGTGAATCTGTGGGATGTGCACGAGAAAACAGCTATATAGGGGAAGGTATGAGAGGTGAGCAAGGCACAGCGATATAGGGGGAGGTACGAGAGGTGCACGAAAACACAGCAATATAGGGGAAGGTATGGAAGGTACTCGAAAACAGGGCGATATAGGGGAAAATATGAGAGGTATGCGAAGGCACAGCAATATAGGGGATGCTATGGGAGCTGCGCGAAAACACAGTGATATAGGGGAAGACATGAGAGGTGCGTGAATACAGGGCAATATAGTGAAAGCTATGAGAGGTGAGCAAAAACCCGGCGATTTAGGGGAAACTATTAGAGGTGAGGAATAACAAAGCGATAAAGGTGAATCTATGGGATGTGCACGAAAAGACAGCGATATAGGGGACGCTATGAGAGGTGCATGAATACACGGCGATATAGGGGTAGCTATGAGAGGTGTGCGAAAACACGGCAATATAGGGGACGGTAGGAGAGGTGCGCAAGGCACAGCGATATAGGGGATGCTATGGGAGGTGCGTGAATACACAGCGATATACGGGACGTTATGAGATGTGCATGAAAACGCAGCGATATTAGGGAAGGTATGAGAAGTTCACAAAAGCAAGGCGACATAGGAGAATGAATGGGAAGTGTGCGAAAACAGGGTGATATAGGTGAAGGTATGAGAAGTGCACGAAGGCACAGCAATATGTGGGAGGCTATGGGAGGTGCGCGACTACACAGTGATATAGGGGACATTATGAGATGTGCATAAAAACACAGCGATATAGGGGAAGTTATGAGAGGTGCATAAAAATGCAGCAATATAGGAGAAGTTATGAGAGGTGCGTGAAAACACAGCGATATAGGAGAAGGCATGAGAGGTACGCGAAGGCACAGTTATATAGGGGTGCTATGGGAGGTGCACGAATACACAGCGATATAGGGGACGTCATGAGATGTGCATGAAAACACGGCAATATAGGGGAAGGTATGAGAGGTGCCCAAAAACACAGCGTTATAGGGGACGCTATGGGACGTGCGCGAAAACACGGCGATATAGGGGAAATTATGAGAGGTGTGTGAAAACAGGGTGATATAGGGGAAGGTATGAGAGGTGTGCGAGAACACAGCAATATAGGGGAAATTCTAAGAGTGCGCGAAAACATGGCAATACAGGAGAATGTATCAGAGGTGCGAGAAAACACAGCGATATAGGGGAAGTAATGATAGGAGCAAAAACATAGCGATATAGGTGAAAACATGCGATGTGCGCAAAAACACAGTGATATAGGGGAAGCTATGAGAGGTGAGCAATAACACAGCCATCAAGGTGAAGCTGTGGGTTGTGCGCGAAAACAGCGATGTAGTCGAAGCTATGGGAGGTGCACGAAAACATAGCGATATCGGGGAAGGTATGGGAGGTGCGAGAAAACAGGGCGATATAGGGGAAGGTATGAGAGGTGCGCGAAGGCACAGTGATATAGGGGATGCTATGGGAGGTGCGTGAATACACAGCGATACAGCGGAAGGTATGGGAGGTGCTCGAAAACAGGGCGATATAGAGGACGGTATGAGATTTGTATGAAAACATGGCGATATAGGGGAAACTATGAGAGGTGCGCGAAAACACGACAATATAGGGGACGGTATGAGAGGTGCGCAAGGCACAGCGATATAGGGGATGCTATGGGAGCTGCGTGAATACACAGCGATATACGGGACGTTATGAGATGTGCATGAAAACGCAGCGATATTAGGGAAGGTATGAGAGGTTCACAAAAACACAGCGATATACGGGAATGCATGAGAGGAGTGCGAAAACAGGGCGATATAGGGGAAGCTCTGAGAGGTGAGCAATAACACAGCGATAAAGGGGATATTATGAGATCTGCGCAAAAATACATCGATATGGGGAAGGTATCAGAGGTGCACGAAAACAGCGATGTAGGCGAAGCTATGGGAGGTGCGCGAAAACACAGCGATATAGGGGAAGCTATGAGATGTGCATGAATACACGGCGATAGTCGGGAAGCCATGAGAGGTGTGCGAAAACACAGCGCTATAGGGGAAGGTATGAGAGCTGCGTGAAAACACAGTGATGTAGGAGAAGGTATGAGAGGAGCGCAAAAACTGGGCGATATAGGGGAAATTATGAGAAGTGCATGAAAACCTAGCGATATTGGGGATGTTATGAGATGTGCATGAAAACACGGTGATATAGGCGAAGGTATGAGAGGTGCACGAAAACAGCGATATAGGTGAAGGAATGGGAGGTGCGCGAAAACAAGGCGATATTTGGGAAGGTATGAGAGGTGCGCGAAGGCAAAGCGATATAAGGGATGCTATGGGAGGTGCGCGAATACACAGAGATATAGAGGACGTTATGAGATGTGCATAACAACATGGCGATATAGGGTAAGTTATGAGAGGTGTGCAAAAACACGGCGATATAGGGGAAGCTATGAGAGGTGAGCAATAACACAGCGATAAAGGTGAATCTGTGGGATGTGCACGAAAAAACAGCTATATAGGGGACGGTATGAGAGGTGCGCAAGGCACAGTGATATAGCGGATGCTATGGGAGGTGCGTGAATACACAGCGATATACGGGACGTTATGAGATGTGCATGAAAACGCAGCGATATTAGGGAAGGTATGAGAGGTTCACAAAAACACAGCGACATAGGAGAATGAATGGGAAGTGAGCGAAAACAGGGCGATATAGGGGAAGGTATGAGAGGTGCGCGAAGGCACAGTGATATAGGGGGCTATGGGAGGTGCACGAATACACAGCTATATAGGGGACGTAATATGGGGGAAGGTATGAGAGGTGCACAAAAATACAGCATTATAGCAGAATCTATGACAGGTGCGTGAAAACACAGTAATATAGGGCAAGGTATCAGAAGTGCACGAAAACACAGCAATATAGGGGAAGGAATGGGAGGTGCGCGAAAACAGTGCGATATAGGGGAAGGTATGAGAGGTGCCCGAAAACACAGCGATATAGGGGAGGCTATGGGACGTGCGCGCAAACCCGGCAATATAGGGGAACTTATGAGAAGTGCACGAAAACACGGCGATACAGGGGAATGTATCAGAGGTGCGAGAAAGCACAGCGATATAGGGGACGTTATGAGATGTGCATGAAAACACAGCGATATAGGGGAAGCTATGAGAGGTGAGCAATAACACAGCCATCAAGGTGAAGCTGTGGGTTGTGCGCGAAAACAGCGATGTAGTCGAAGCTATGGGAGGTGCACGAAAACATAGCGATATCGGGGAAGGTATGGGAGGTGCGAGAAAACAGGGCGATATAGGGGAAGGTATGAGAGGTGCGCGAAGGCACAGTGATATAGGGGATGCTATGGGAGGTGCGTGAATACACAGCGATACAGCGGAAGGTATGGGAGGTGCTCGAAAACAGGGCGATATAGAGGACGGTATGAGATTTGTATGAAAACATGGCGATATAGGGGAAACTATGAGAGGTGCGCGAAAACACGACAATATAGGGGACGGTATGAGAGGTGCGCAAGGCACAGCGATATAGGGGATGCTATGGGAGCTGCGTGAATACACAGCGATATACGGGACGTTATGAGATGTGCATGAAAACGCAGCGATATTAGGGAAGGTATGAGAGGTTCACAAAAACACAGCGATATACGGGAATGCATGAGAGGAGTGCGAAAACAGGGCGATATAGGGGAAGCTCTGAGAGGTGAGCAATAACACAGCGATAAAGGGGATATTATGAGATCTGCGCAAAAATACATCGATATGGGGAAGGTATCAGAGGTGCACGAAAACAGCGATGTAGGCGAAGCTATGGGAGGTGCGCGAAAACACAGCGATATAGGGGAAGCTATGAGATGTGCATGAATACACGGCGATAGTCGGGAAGCCATGAGAGGTGTGCGAAAACACAGCGCTATAGGGGAAGGTATGAGAGCTGCGTGAAAACACAGTGATGTAGGAGAAGGTATGAGAGGAGCGCAAAAACTGGGCGATATAGGGGAAATTATGAGAAGTGCATGAAAACCTAGCGATATTGGGGATGTTATGAGATGTGCATGAAAACACGGTGATATAGGCGAAGGTATGAGAGGTGCACGAAAACAGCGATATAGGTGAAGGAATGGGAGGTGCGCGAAAACAAGGCGATATTTGGGAAGGTATGAGAGGTGCGCGAAGGCAAAGCGATATAAGGGATGCTATGGGAGGTGCGCGAATACACAGAGATATAGAGGACGTTATGAGATGTGCATAACAACATGGCGATATAGGGTAAGTTATGAGAGGTGTGCAAAAACACGGCGATATAGGGGAAGCTATGAGAGGTGAGCAATAACACAGCGATAAAGGTGAATCTGTGGGATGTGCACGAAAAAACAGCTATATAGGGGACGGTATGAGAGGTGCGCAAGGCACAGTGATATAGCGGATGCTATGGGAGGTGCGTGAATACACAGCGATATACGGGACGTTATGAGATGTGCATGAAAACGCAGCGATATTAGGGAAGGTATGAGAGGTTCACAAAAACACAGCGACATAGGAGAATGAATGGGAAGTGAGCGAAAACAGGGCGATATAGGGGAAGGTATGAGAGGTGCGCGAAGGCACAGTGATATAGGGGGCTATGGGAGGTGCACGAATACACAGCTATATAGGGGACGTAATATGGGGGAAGGTATGAGAGGTGCACAAAAATACAGCATTATAGCAGAATCTATGACAGGTGCGTGAAAACACAGTAATATAGGGCAAGGTATCAGAAGTGCACGAAAACACAGCAATATAGGGGAAGGAATGGGAGGTGCGCGAAAACAGTGCGATATAGGGGAAGGTATGAGAGGTGCCCGAAAACACAGCGATATAGGGGAGGCTATGGGACGTGCGCGCAAACCCGGCAATATAGGGGAACTTATGAGAAGTGCACGAAAACACGGCGATACAGGGGAATGTATCAGAGGTGCGAGAAAGCACAGCGATATAGGGGACGTTATGAGATGTGCATGAAAACACAGCGATATAGGGGAAGCTATGAGAGGTGAGCAATAACACAGCCATCAAGGTGAAGCTGTGGGTTGTGCGCGAAAACAGCGATGTAGTCGAAGCTATGGGAGGTGCACGAAAACATAGCGATATCGGGGAAGGTATGGGAGGTGCGAGAAAACAGGGCGATATAGGGGAAGGTATGAGAGGTGCACGAAGGCACAGTGATATAGGGGATGATATGGGAGGTGCGTGAATACACAGCGATACAGCGGAAGGTATGGGAGGTGCTCGAAAACAGGGCGATATAGAGGACGGTATGAGATTTGTATGAAAACATGGCGATATAGGGGAAACTATGAGAGGTGCGCGAAAACACGACAATATAGGGGACAGTATGAGAGGTGCGCAAGGCACAGCGATATAGGGGATGCTATGGGAGCTGCGTGAATACACAGCGATATACGGGACGTTATGAGATGTGCATGAAAACGCAGCGATATTAGGGAAGGTATGAGAGGTTCACAAAAACACAGCGATATACGGGAATGCATGAGAGGAGTGCGAAAACAGGGCGATATAGGGGAAGCTCTGAGAGGTGAGCAATAACACAGCGATAAAGGGGATATTATGAGATCTGCGCAAAAATACATCGATATGGGGAAGGTATCAGAGGTGCACGAAAACAGCGATGTAGGCGAAGCTATGGGAGGTGCGCGAAAACACAGCGATATAGGGGAAGCTATGAGATGTGCATGAATACACGGCGATAGTCGGGAAGCCATGAGAGGTGTGCGAAAACACAGCGCTATAGGGGAAGGTATGAGAGCTGCGTGAAAACACAGTGATGTAGGAGAAGGTATGAGAGGAGCGCAAAAACTGGGCGATATAGGGGAAATTATGAGAAGTGCATGAAAACCTAGCGATATTGGGGATGTTATGAGATGTGCATGAAAACACGGCGATATAGGCGAAGGTATGAGAGGTGCACGAAAACAGCGATATAGGTGAAGGAATGGGAGGTGCGCGAAAACAAGGCGATATTTGGGAAGGTATGAGAGGTGCGCGAAGGCAAAGCGATATAAGGGATGCTATGGGAGGTGCGCGAATACACAGAGATATAGAGGACGTTATGAGATGTGCATAAGAACATGGCGATATAGGGTAAGTTATGAGAGGTGTGCAAAAACACGGCGATATAGGGGAAGCTATGAGAGGTGAGCAATAACACAGCGATAAAGGTGAATCTGTGGGATGTGCACGAAAAAACAGCTATATAGGGGACGGTATGAGAGGTGCGCAAGGCACAGTGATATAGCGGATGCTATGGGAGGTGCGTGAATACACAGCGATATACGGGACGTTATGAGATGTGCATGAAAACGCAGCGATATTAGGGAAGGTATGAGAGGTTCACAAAAACACAGCGACATAGGAGAATGAATGGGAAGTGAGCGAAAACAGGGCGATATAGGGGAAGGTATGAGAGGTGCGCGAAGGCACAGTGATATAGGGGGCTATGGGAGGTGCACGAATACACAGCTATATAGGGGACGTAATATGGGGGAAGGTATGAGAGGTGCACAAAAATACAGCATTATAGCAGAATCTATGAGAGGTGCGTGAAAACACAGTAATATAGGGCAAGGTATCAGAAGTGCACGAAAACACAGCAATATAGGGGAAGGAATGGGAGGTGCGCGAAAACAGTGCGATATAGGGGAAAGTATGAGAGGTGCCCGAAAACACAGCGATATAGGGGAGGCTATGGGACGTGCGCGCAAACCCGGCAATATAGGGGAACTTATGAGAAGTGCACGAAAACACGGCGATACAGGGGAATGTATCAGAGGTGCGAGAAAGCACAGCGATATAGGGGACGTTATGAGATGTGCATGAAAACACAGCGATATAGGGGAAGATATGAGAGGTACACGAAAACACGGCGATATGGGAGAATGTAACAGAGGTGCGCGAAAACACGGCGATATAGGGGAAGCTATGAGAGGTGAGCAAAAACACGGCGATATAGGGCAAGCTGTGAGAGGTGTGCAATAACACAGCGATAAAGTTGAATCTATGGGATGTGCGCGAAAAGACAGCGATATAGGGGAAGGTATGAGAAGTGCGCAAGGCACAGCAATATAGGAGATGCTATGGGAGGTGCGTGAATACAGAGCGATATAGGGGACGTTATGAGATGTGCATTAAAATGCAGCGATATTAAGGAAGAAATAAGAGGTGCAGAAAACAAGGGCGATATAGGAGAAGTTATGAGAGGTGTGTGAAAACACAACGATATAGGGGAATGTATGAGAGATGCACGAAAACACAGCGATATAGGGGAAGGTCTGGGAGGTGCGCGAAAACACAGCGATATAGGGGATGCTATGGGATGTGCGTGAAAGCACAGTGATATAGGAGACGGTATGAGATGTGCATGAAAGCACAACGATATAGGGGGAGATATGAGTGTTACAGGAAGGCTCAGCGATATAACGGATGGTATGGGATGTGCGCGAAAACACAGCGATATAGGGGACGCTATGGGAGGTGCGCGAAAACACGGTGATACAGGGGAATGTATCAGAGGTGCGAGAAAACACATCGAGATAGGGGAAGTAATGAGAGGAGCGAAAACATAGCGATCTAGGTGAAGACATGAGAGGTGCGCGAAAACACAGCGATATAGGGGAAGCTATGAAAGGTGAGCAAAAACACGGCGATATAGGGGAAGCTCTGCGAGGTGTGCAATAACACAGTGATAAAGTTGAATCTATGGGTTGTGTGCGAAAAGACACCGATATAGGGGAAGGTACGGGAGGTGCGCAAGGCACAGCGATATTGGGGATGCTATGGGAGGTGCGTGAATACACAGCGATATAGGGGACGTTATGAGATGTGCAGGAAGAAGCAGCGATATTAGGGAAGATATAAGAGGTGCACAAAAACACAGCGATATAGGAGAAGTTATGAGAGGTGCGTGAAAACACAACGATATAGAGGGAGGTATGAGAGGTGCACGAAAACACAGTGATACAGGGGAAGGTATGGGAGGTTCTCGAAAACAGGGCGATATAGGGGACGGTATGAGATTTGTATGAAAACATGGCGATATAGGGGAAGCTATGAGAGGTGCGCGAAAACACGACAGTATAGGGGACGGTATGAGAGGTGCGCAAGGCACAGCGATATAGGGGATGCTATGGGAGGTGCGTGAATACACAGCGATATACGGGACGTTATGAGATGTGCATGAAAACGCAGCAATATTAGGGAAGGTATGAGAGGTTCACAAAAACACAGCGACATAGGAGAATGAATGGGAAGTGTGCGAAAACAGGGCGATAGAGGCGAAGGTATGAGAAATGCGCGAAGGCACAGCAATATGTGGGAGGCTATGGGAGGTGCGCGACTACACAGTGATATAGGGGACGTTATGAGACGTGCATAAATACACAGCGATATAGGGGAAGTTATGAGAGGTGCGCAAAAATGCAGCAATATTGGAGAAGTTATGAGAGGTGCGTGAAAACACAGCGATATAGGGGAAGGTATGAGAGGTGTGCGAAAACAGGGCAATATAGGGGAAGGTATGAGAGGTGCGCGAAGGCACAGTGATATAGGGGATGCTACGGGAGGTGCGCGAATGCACAGCGATATAGGAGACGTTATGAGATGTGCATGAATACACGGCGATATTGGGGAAGCCATGAGAGGTGCACAATAATACAGCGATATAGGGGAAGGTATGGGAGGTGCGCGAAAACAGGGCGATATAGGGGACGTTATGAGATTTGCATGAAAACACATCAATATAGGGGAAGGTATGAGATGTGCACAAAAATACAGCGATATAGCAGAAGTTATGAGAGGTGCGTGAAAACACAGCGATATAGGGGACGCTATGGGAGGTGCGCAAAAACACAGCGATAAAGGGGACAGTACGAGATGTGCATGAATACACGGTGATATTGGGGAAGCCATGAGAGGTGCATGAAAACACAGCGATATAGGGGAAGGTATGAGAGGTGTGCAAAAACACAGCGATATCGGGGAAGTTATGGGAAGTGAGCGAAAACAGGATGATATAGGGGAAGGTATGATAGGTGCGCGAAGGCTCAGCGATTTAGGGGAAGGTATGAGAAGTGCACGAAAACAGTGATATAGGTGAAGGAATGGGAGGTGCGCGAAAACAGGGCGATATTTGGGAAGGTATGAGAGGTGCGCGAAGACAAAGCGATATAAGGGATGCTATCGGAGGTGCGCGGATACACAGTGATATAGAGGACGTTCTGAGATGTGCATAACAACATGGCGATATAGGGTAAGTTATGAGAGGTGTGCAAAAAGAAGGCGATATAGGGGAAGCTATGAGAGGTGAGCAATAACACAGCGATAAAGGTGAATCTGTGGGATGTGCAAGAAAAAACAGCTATATAGGGGAAGGTATGAGAGGTGCGCAAGGCACAGCGATATAGGGGGAGGTACAAGAGGTGCAAGAAAACACAGCGATATAGGCGACGCTATGGGAGGTGCGCGAAAACACAGCGATAAAGGGGACAGTACGAGATGTGCATGAATACACGGCGATATTGGGGAAGCCATGAGAGGTGCATGAAAACACAGCGATATAGGGGAAGGTATGAGAGGTGTGCAAAAACACAGCGATATCGGGGAAGTTATGGGAAGTGAGCGAAAACAGGGCGATATAGGGGAAGGTATGAGAGGTGCGCGAAGGCACAGTGATATATGGGGCTATGGGAGGTGCACGAATGCACAGCTATATAGGGGACGTTATGAGATGTGCATGAAAACATGGCAATATGGGGGAAGGTATGAGAGGTGCGCAAAAATACAGCATTATAGCAGAATTTATGAGAGGTGCGTGAAAACACAGTAAAATAGGGCAAGGTATGAGAGGTGCACGAAAACACAGCAATATAGGGGAAGGAATGGGAGGTGCGCGAAAACAGTGCGATATAGGGGAAGGTATGAGAGGTGCCCGAAAACACAGCGACATAGGGGAGGCTATGGGACGTGCGCGCAAACACGGCAATATAGGGGAACTTATGAGAAGTGCACGAAAACACGGCGATGCAGGGGAATGTATCAGAGGTGCGAGAAAGCACAACGATATAGGGGACGTTATGAGATGTGCATGAAAACACAGCGATATAGGGGAAGATATGAGAGGTACACGAAAACACGGCGATATTGGAAAATGTATCAGAGGTGCGAGAAAACAGCGATATAGGGGAAGTAATGAGAGGAGCGAAAACATAGCGATCTAGGTGAAGACATGAGAGGTGTGCGAAAACACGGCGATATAGGGGAAGCTATGAGAGGTGAGCAAAAACACGGCGATATAGGGCAAGCTGTGAGAGGTGTGCAATAACACAGCGATAAAGTTGAATATATGGGATGTGCGCGAAAAGACAGCGATATAGGGGAAGGTATGAGAAGTGCGCAAGGCACAGCAATATAGGGGATGCTATGGGAGGTGCGTGAATACACAGCGATATAGGCGACGTTATGAGATGTGCATTAAAATGCAGCGATATTAAGGAAGAAGTAAGAGGTGCAGAAAAGAAGGGCGATATAGGAGAAGTTATGAGAGGTGTGTGAAATCATAACGATATAGGGGAATGTATGAGAGATGCACGAAAACACAGCGATATAGGGGAAGGTCTGGGAGGTGCGCGAAAACACAGCGATATAGGGGATGCTATGGGATGTGCGTGAAAACACAGTGATATAGGAGACGGTATGAGATGTGCATGAAAACACAACGATATAGGGGAAGATATGAGAGGTACAGGAAGGCACAGCGATATAACGGATGGTATGGGATGTGCGCGAAAACACAGCGATATAGGGGACGCTAAGGGAGGTGCGCGAAAACACAGCGATAAAGGGGACGGTACGAGATGTGCATGAATACACGGCGATATTGGGGAAGCCATGAGAGTTGTTGAAAACACAGCGACATAGGGGAAGGTATGAGAGGTGTGCAAAAACACAGCGATATCGGGGAAGTTATGGGATGTGAGCAAAAACAGGGCGATATAGGGGAAGGTATGAGAGCTGCGTGAAAACACCGTGATATAGGGGAAGGTATGAGAGGAGTGCAAAAACAGGGCGATATAGGGGAAGTTATGAGAGGTGCGTGAAAATCCAGTGACATTGGGGACATTATGAGATGTGCATGAAAACACGGTGATATTGGGGAAGGTATGAGAGGTGTGCAAAAACACAGCGATATACGGGAATGCATGAGAGGAGTGCGAAAACAGGGCGATATAGGGGAAGCTATGAGAGGTGAGCAAAAACACAGCGATAAAGGGGATATTATGAGATCTGCGCAAAAATACATCGATATGGGGAAGGTATGAGAGGTGCACGAAAACAGCGATGTAGGCGAAGCTATGGGAGGTGCGCGAAAACACAGCGATATAGGGGAAGCTATGAGATGTGCATGAATACACGGCGATAGTCGGGAAGCCATGAGAGGTGTGCGGAAACACAGCGATATAGGGGAAGGTATGAGAGCTGCGTGAAAACACAGTGATATACGAGAATTTATGAGAGGAGCGCGAAAACTGGGCGATATAGGGGAAATTATGAGAAGTGCATGAAAACCTAGCGATATAGGGGATGTTATGAGATGTGCATGAAAACACGGCGATATAGGGGAAGGTATGAGAGGTGCGCGAAGGCACAGCGATTTAGGGGAAGGTATGAGAGGTGCACGAAAACAGCGATATAGGTGAAGGAATGGGAGGTGCGCGAAAACAGGGAGATATTTGGGAAGGTATGAGAGGTGCGCAAAGGCAAAGCGATATAAGAGATGCTATGGGAGGTGCGCGAATACACAGCGATATAGAGGACGTTATGAGATGTGCATAACAACATGGCGATATAGGGTAAGTTATGAGAGGTGTGCAAAAACACGGCGATATAGGGGAAGCTATGAGAGGTGAGCAATAACACAGCGATAAAGGTGAATCTGTGGGATGTGCACGAAAAAACAGCTATATAGGGGAAGGTATGAGAGGTGCGCAAGGCACAGCGATATAGGGGGAGGTATGAGAGGTGCACAAAAACACAGCAATATAGGGGAAGGTATGGAAGGTACTCGAAAACAGGGCGATATAGGGGAAGATATGAGAGGTATGCGAAGGCACAGCAATATAGGGGATGCGATGGGAGCTGCGCGAAAACACAGTGATATAGGGGAAGACATGAGAGGTGCGTGAATACAGGGCAATATAGTGGAAGCTATGAGAGGTGAGCAAAAACCCGGCGATTTAGGGGAAACTATTAGAGGTGAGGAATAACAAAGCGATAAAGGTGAATCTATGGGATGTGCGCAAAAAGACAGCGATATAGGGGACGGTATTGGAGGTGCATGAATACACGGTGATATAGGGGAAGCTATGAGAGGTGCGCGAAAACACGGCAATATAGGGGACGGTATGAGAGGTGCGCAAGGCACAGCGATATAGGGGATGCTATGGGAGGTGCGTGAATACACAGCGATATACGGGACGTTATGAGATGTGCATGAAAACGCAGCGATATTAGAGAAGGTATGAGAGGTTCACAAAAACACAGCGACATAGGAGAATGAATGGGAAGTGTGCAAAAACAGGGCGATATAGGCGAAGGTATGAGAAATGCGCGAAGGCACAGCAATATGTGGGAGGATATGGGAGGTGCGCGACTACACAGTGATATAAGGGACGTTATGAGATGTGCATAAAAACACAGCGATATGGGGGAATTTATGAGAGGTGCGCAAAAATGCAGCAATATTGGAGAAGTTATGAGAGGTGCGTGAAAACACAGCGATATAGGGGAAGGTATGAGAGGTGTGCGAAAACAGGGCGATATAGGGGAAGGTATGAGAGGTGTGCGAGAACACGGCGATATAGGGGAAATTGTAAGAGGTGCGCGAAAACATGGCAATACAGGAGAATGTATCAGAGGTGCGAGAAAACACAGCGATATAGGGGAAGTAATGATAGGAGCAAAAACATAGCGATATAGGTGAAGACATGCGAGGTGCGCAAAAACACGGCGAAATAGGGGAAGCTATGAGAGGTGAGCAATAACACAGCCATCAAGGTGAAGCTATGGGTTGTGCACGAAATCAGCGATGTAGTCGAAGCTATGGGAGGTGCACGAAAACATAGCGATATCGGGGAAGGTATGGGAGGTGCGCGAAAACAGGGCGATATAGGGAAGGTATGAGAAGTGTGCGAAGGCACAGTGATAGAGGGGACGTTATGAGATGTGCATGAAAACGCGGCAATATAGGGGAAGGTATGAGATGTACGCAAAAGTACAGCGATATAGGAGAAGTTATGAGAGGTGCGTGAAAACACAACGATATAGGGGAAGGTATGAGAGGTGCACAATAATACAGCGATATAGGGGAAGGTAGGTGAGGTGCGCGAAAACAGGGCGATATAGGGGACATTATGAAATGTGCATGAAAACACGGCAATATAGGGGAAGGTAACAGAGGTGCCCGAAAACACAGCGTTATAGGGCACGCTATGGGACGTGCGCGAAAACACGGCGATATAGGGGAAATTATGAGAGGTGCGTGAAAACACGGCGATACAGGGGAATGTATCAGAGGTGCGAGAAGACACAGCGAGATAGGGGAAGTAATGAGAGGAGCGAAAACATAGCGATCTAGGTGAAGACAATAGAGGTGCGCGAAAACACAGCGATATAGGGGAAGCTATGAAAGGTGAGCAAAAACACGGCGATATAGGGGAAGCTCTGCGAGGTGTGCAATAACACAGTGATAAAGTTGAATCTATGGCATGTGTGCGAAAAGACACCGATATAGGGGAAGGTATGGGAGGTGCGCAAGGCACAGCGATATAGGGGACGTTATGAGATGTGCAGGAAGAAGCAGCGATATTAGGGAAGATATAAGAGGTGCACAAAAACACAGCGATATAGGAGAAGTTATGAGAAGTGCGTGAAAACACAGCGATATACAGGGAGGAATGAGAGGTGCACGAAAACACAGCGATACAGGGGATGGTATGGGAGGTTCTCGAAAACAGGGCGATATAGGGGACGGTATGAGATTTGTATGAAAACATGGCGATATAGGGGAAGCTATGAGAGGTGCGCGAAAACACGACAATATAGAGGACGGAATGAGAGGTGCGCAAGGCACAGCGATATAGGGGATGCTATGGGAGGTGCGTGAATACACAGCAATATACGGGACGTTATGAGATGTGCATGAAAACGCAGCGATATTAGGGAAGGTATGAGAGGTTCACAAAAACACAGCGACATAGGAGAATGAATGGGAAGTGTGCGAAAACAGGGCGATATAGGCAAAGGTATGAGAAATGCGCGAAGGCACAGCAATATGTGGGAGGCTATGGGAGGTGCGCGACTACACAGTGATATAGGGGACGTTATGAGATGTGCGTAAAAACACAGCGATATGGGGGAAGTTATGAGAGGTGCGCAAAAATGCAGCAATATTGGAGAAGTTATGAGAGGTGCGTGAAAACACAGCGATATAGGGGAAGGTATGAGAGGTGTGTGAAAACAGGGCGATATAGGGGAAGTTATGAGAAGTGTGCGAGAACACAGCAATATAGGGGAAATTCTAAGAGTGCGCGAAAACATGGCAGTACAGGAGAATGTATCAGAGGTGCGAGAAAACACAGCGATATAGGGGAAGTAATGATAGGAGCAAAAACATAGCGATATAGGTGAAAACATGCGAGGTGCGCAAAAACACAGCGATATAGGGGAAGCTATGAGAGGTGAGCAATAACACAGCCATCAAGGTGAAGCTATGGGTTGTGCGCGAAAACAGCGATGTAGTCGAAGCTATGGGAGGTGCACGAAAACATAGCGATATCGGGGAAGGTATGGGAGGTGCGCGAAAACAGGGCAATATAGGGGATGGTATAAGAAGTGCGCGAAGGCACAGTGATATAGGGGATGCTACGGGAGGTGCGCGAATGCACAGCGATATAGGGGACGTTATGAGATGTGCATGAAAACACGGCAATATAGGGGAAGGTATGAGATGTACGCAAAAGTACAGCGATATAGGAGAAGTTATGAGAGGTGCGTGAAAACACAGCGATATAGGGGAAGGTATGAGAGGTGCACAATAATACAGCGATATAGGGGAAGGTATGGGAGGTGCGCGAAAACAGGGCGATGTAGGGGACGTTATGAGATTTGCATGAAAACACATCAATATAGGGGAAGGTATGAGATGTGCACAAAAATACAGCGATATAGCAGAAGTTATGAGAGGTGCGTGAAAACACAGCGATACAGGGGAAGGTATGAGAGGTGTGCGAAAACACAGCGATATAGGGGACTCTATGGGAGGTGCGCGAAAACACAGCGATACAGGGGAAGGTATGAGAGGTGCACGAAAACACAGCGATAAAGGGGACGGTACGAGATGTGCATGTATACACGGCGATGTTGGGGAAGCCATGAGAGGTGCGTGAAAACACAGCGATATAGGGGAAGGTATGAGAGGTGTGCAAAAACACAGCGATATACGTGAAGTTATGAGAGGTGGGTGACAACACAGCGATATAGTGGAAGGAATGAGAGGTGCACGAAAACACAGCGATATAGTGGAAGGAATGGGAGGTGCGCGAAAACAGGGCAATAAAGGGGATGGTATGAGAGGTGCGCGAAAACAGGGCAATATAGTGGAAGCTATGGGATGTGCGCGAAAACAGGGCGATATAGGGGAAGGTATGAGAGGTGCCAGAAAACACAGCGATATAGGGGATGCGATGGGACGTATGCCAAAACATGGCGATATAGGGGAAATTATTAGAGGTGCGCGAAAACACCGAGATACAGGGGAATATATCAGAGGTGCGAGAAAGCACAGCGATATAGGGGACGTTATGAGATGTGCATGAAAACACAGCGATATAGGTGAAGATATGAGAGGTGTACGAAAACACAGCGATATAGGGGAATATATAGGAGGTGCGCAAAAACAGGGCCATATAGGGTAAGTTATGAGAGGTGGGCAAAAACACGGCGATATAGGGGAAGCTATGAGAGGTGAGCAATAACACAGCGATAAAGGTGAATCTGTGGGATGTGCACGAAAAAACAGCTATATAGGGGTAGGTATGAGAGGTGCGCAAGGCACAGCGATATAGGGGGAGGTACGAGAGGTGCACGAAAACACAGCAATGCAGGGGAAGGTATGGAAGGTACTCAAAAACATGGCGATATAGGGGAAGATATGAGAGGTATGCGAAGGCACAGCAATATAGGGGATGCTATGGGAGCTGCGCGAAAACACAGTGATATAGGGGAAGGCATGAGAAGTGCGTGAATACAGGGCAATATAGTTGAAGCTATGAGAGGTGAGCAAAAACCCGGCGATATAGGGGAATCTATGAGAGGTGAGGAATAACAAAGCGATAAAGGTGAATCTATGGGATGTGCGCGAAAAGACAGCGATATAGGGGAAGGTATGAGAGGTGCGCAAGGCACAGCGATATAGGGGATGGTATGAGATGTGCATGAATACACGGCGATAGTCGGGAGACAATGACAGGTGTGCGAAAACACAGCGATATAGGGGAAGGTATGAGAGGTGCACGAAAACACAGCAATAAAGGGGGAGGTATGGGAGGTGCGCGAAAACAGGGAGATATAGGTCAAGGTATGGGAAGTGCGCGAAAACAGGGCAATATAGTGGAAGGTATGAGAGGTGCCCAAAAACAGAGCGATATAGGCGACGCTATGGGACGTGCGCGAAAACACGGCGATATAGGGGAAATTATGAGAGGTGCGCGAAAACACGGTGATACTGGGGAATGTATCAGAGGTACGAGAAAACACAGCGATATAAGGGAAGCAATGAGAGGAGTGAAAACATAGCAATATAGGTGAAGACATGAGAGGTGCGCGAAAACACGGCGAAAGAGTGGAAGCTGTGAGAGGTGAGCAATAACACAGAGATAAAGGTGAAGCTATGGGATATGCGCGAAAAGACAGCGATATAGGGGTATGTATGAGAGGTGCGCGAAAACACAGCGATATAGGGGATGGTATGAGATGTGCATGAATACACGGCGATAGTCGGGAAACAATGACAGGTGTGTGAAAACACAGCAATATAGGGGAAGTTATGAGAGGTGCATGAAAACAGTGATATAGGGGATGGTATGAGAGGTGCTAAAACAGGGCGATATAGGGGAAGTTATGCGAGGTGCATGAAAGCACAGCGATATAGGGGACGTTATGAGATGTGCATGAAAACACAGAGGTATAGGGGAAGGTATGAGAGGTGCATGAAAACACAGCGATATAGTGGAAGGAATGGGAGGTGCGCGAAAACAGGGCAATATAGGGGATGGTATGAGAGGTGCGCGAAAACAGGGCAATATAGTGGAAGCTATGGGATGTGCGCGAAAACAGGGCGATCTCGGGGAAGGTATGAGAGGTGCCAGAAAACACAGCGATATAGGGGACGCGATGGGACGTATGCCAAAACATGGCGATATAGGGGAAATTATTAGAGGTGCGCGAAAACACGGAGATACAGGGGAATGTATCAGAGGTGCGAGAAAGCACAGCGATATAGGGGACGTTATGAGATGTGCATGAAAACACAGAGATATAGGTGAAGATATGAGAGGTGCACGAAAACACAGCGATATAGGGGAAGGAATGGGAGGTGCGCGAAAACAGGGCAATATAGGGGATGGTATGAGAGGTGCGCGAAAACAGGGCAATATAGTGGAAGCTATGGGATGTGCGCGAAAACAGGGCGATATAGGGGAAGGTATGAGAGGTGCCAGAAAACACAGCGATATAGGGGATGCGATGGGACGTATGCCAAAACATGGCGATATAGGGGAAATTATTAGAGGTGCGCGAAAACACGGAGATACAGGGGAATATATCAGAGGTGCGAGAAAGCACAGCGATATAGGGGACGTTATGAGATGTGCATGAAAGCACAGCGATATAGGTGAAGATATGAGAGGTGTACGAAAACACAGCGATATAGGGGAATATATAGGAGGTGTGCAAAAACAGGGCGATATAGGGTAAGTTATGAGAGGTGGGCAAAAACACGGCGATATAGGGGAAGATATGAGAGGTGCACGAAAACACAGCGATATAGGGGAATGTATAGGAGGTGCGCAAAAACAGGGCGATATAGGGGAAGGGATGAGAGCTGCGTGAAAACACAGTGATATATGAGAAGGTAAGAGAGGAGAGCGAAAACTGGGCGATATAGGGGAAATTATGAGAAGTGCGTGAAAACCTAGCGATATTGGGGATGTTATAAGATGTGCATGAAAACACGGCAATATAGGGGAAGGTATGAGAGGTGCGCGAAGGCAAAGCGATATAAGAGAAGGTATGAGAGGTGCACGAAAACAGCGATATAGGTGAAGGAATGGGAGGTGCGCGAAAACAGGGCGATATTTGGGAAGGTATGAGGGGTGCGCGAAGGCAAAGCGATATAAGGGATGCTATGGGAGGTGCGTGAATACACAGCGATATAGAGGACGTTATGAGATGTGCATAACAACATGGCGATATAGGGTAAGTTATGAGAGGTGCGCAAAAACACGGCGATATAGGGGAAGCTATGAGAGGTGAGCAATAACACAGCGATAAAGGTGAATCTGTGGGATGTGCATGAAAAAACAGCTATATAGGGGTAGGTATGAGAGGTGCGCAAGGCACAGCGATACAGGGGGAGGTACGAGAGGTGCACGAAAACACAGCAATGTAGGAGAAGGTATGGAAGGTACTCGAAAACAGGGCGATATAGGGGAAGATATGAGAGGTATGCGAAGGCACAGCAATATAGGGGATGCTATGGGAGCTGCGCGAAAACACAGTGATATAGGGGAAGACATGAGAAGTGCGTGAATACAGGGCAATATAGTTGAAGCTATGAGAGGTGAGCAAAAACCCGGCGATATAGGGGAATCTATGAGAGGTGAGGAATAACAAAGCGATAAAGGTGAATCTATGGGATGTGCGCGAAAAGACAGCGATATAGGGGAAGGTATGAGAGGTGCGCAAGGCACAGCGATATAGGGGATGGTATGAGATGTGCATGAATACACGGCGATAGTCGGGAGACAATGACAGGTGTGCGAAAACACAGCGATATAGGGGAAGGTATGAGAGGTGCACGAAAACACAGCAATAAAGGGGGAGGTATGGGAGGTGCGCGAAAACAGGGAGATATAGGTCAAGGTATGGGAAGTGCGCGAAAACAGGGCAATATAGTGGAAGGTATGAGAGGTGCCCGAAAACAGAGCGATATAGGCGACGCTATGGGACGTGCGCGAAAACACGGCGATATAGGGGAAATTATGAGAGGTGCGCGAAAACACGGTGATACTGGGGAATGTATCAGAGGTACGAGAAAACACAGCGATATAAGGGAAGCAATGAGAGGAGTGAAAACATAGCAATATAGGTGAAGACATGAGAGGTGCGCGAAAACACGGCGAAAGAGTGGAAGCTGTGAGAGGTGAGCAATAACACAGAGATAAAGGTGAAGCTATGGGATATGCGCGAAAAGACAGCGATATAGGGGTATGTATGAGAGGTGCGCGAAAACACAGCGATATAGGGGATGGTATTAGATGTGCATGAATACACGGCGATAGTCGGGAAACAATGACAGGTGTGTGAAAACACAGCAATATAGGGGAAGTTATGAGAGGTGCATGAAAACACAGTGATATAGGGGATGGTATGAGAGGTGCTAAAACAGGGCGATATAGGGGAAGTTATGCGAGGTGCATGAAAGCACAGCGATATAGGGGACGTTATGAGATGTGCATGAAAACACAGAGATATAGGGGAAGGTATGAGAGGTGCGTGAATACACAGCGATATAGGGGACGTTATGAGATGTGCATGAAAACGCAGCGATATTAGGGAAGATATAAGAGGTGCACAAAAACAAAGCGATATAGGAGAATGAATGGGAGGTGTGCGAAAACGGGGCGATATAGGTGAAGGTATGAGAGGTATGCGAAGTCACAGCAATATAGGGGATGCTATGGGAGGTGCGCGACTACACAGTGATATAGGAGACGTTATGAGATGTGCATGAAAACACGGCGATATAGGGGAAGTTATGAGGGGTGCACAAAAATGCAGCAATATAGGAGAAGTTATGAGAGGTGCGTGAAAACACAGCGATATAGGGGAAGGTATGAGACGTGTGCGAAAACACGGCAATATGGGAGAATGTATCAGAGGTGCGAGAAAACACAGCGATATAGGGGAAGTAATGAGAGGAGCGAAAACATAGCGATCTAGGTGAAGACATGAGAGGTGCGCGAAAACACGGCAATATAGGCGAAGCTATGAAAGGTGAGCAAAAACACGGCGATGTAGGGGAAGCTGTGAGAGGTGTGCAATAACACAGCGATAAAGTTGAATCTATGGGAGGTGCGTGAAAAGACAGCGATATAGGGGAAGGTATGAGTGGTGCGCAAAGGCACAGCGATATAGGGGATGTTATGGAAGGTGCGCGAATACAGGACAATATAGGGGAAGGTATGTGAGGTGCACGAAGGCACAGCAATATAGGGGATGCTACGGTTGGTGCGTGAATACACAGCGATATAGGGGACGTTATGAGATGTGCATGAAAACGCAGCGATATTAGGGAAGATATAAGAGGTGCACAAAAACAAAGCAATATAGGAGAATGAATGGGAGGTGCGCGAAAACAGGGCGATATAGGTGAAGGTATGAGAGGTATGCGATGTCACAGCAATATAAGGGATGCTATGGGAGGTGCGCGACTACACAGTGATATAGGGGACGTTATGAGATGTGCATGAAAGCATGGCGATATAGGGGATGTTATGAGGGGTGCACACAAATGCAGCAATATAGGAGAAGTTATGAGAGGTGCGTGAAAACACAGCGATATAGGGGAAGGTATGAGACGTGTGCGAAAACACGGCGATATGGGAGAATGTATCAGAGGTGCGAGAAAACACAGCGATATAGGGGAAGTAATGAGAGGAGCGAAAACATAGCGATCTAGGTGAAGACATTAGAGGTGCTCGAAAACACGGCAACATAGGCGAAGCTATGAAAGGTGAGCAAAAACACGGCGATATAGGGGAAGCTGTGAGAGGTGTGCAATAACACAGCGATAAAGTTGAATCTATGGGAGGTGCGCGAAAAGACTGCGATATAGGGGAAGGTATGAGAGGTGCGCAAGGTACAGCGATATAGGGGATGATATGGGAGGTGCGTGAATACACAGCGATATAGGGGACGTTATCAGACGTGCATTAAAACGCAGCGATATTAGGGATGATATAAGAGGTGAACAAAAACACAGCGATATAAGAGAAGTTATGAGAGGTGTGTGAAAACACAGCGATATAGGGGAAGGTATGAGAGGTGCACGAAAACACAGCGATATAGGGGAAGGAATGAGAGGTGCGCGAAAACACGGCGATATAGGGGAAATTATGAGAGGTGCGCAAAAACACGGCGACACAGGGGAATGTATCAGAGGTGCGAGAAAGCACAGCGATATAGGGGACGTTATGAGATGCGCATGAAAACACAGCGATATAGGGGAAGATATGAGAGGTACACGAAGGCACAGCGATATAGGGGATGCTATGGGATGTGCGCGAAAACACAGTGATATAGGAGACGGTATGAGATGTGCATGAAAACACGGCGATATAGGGGAAGCTATGAGAGGTGTGCGAAAACACAGTGATATAGGGGAAGACATGAGAGGTGCGTGAATACTGGGCAATATAGTGGAAGCTCTGAGAGGTGAGCAAAAACCCGGCGATATAGGGGAATCTATGAGAGATGAGGAATAACAAAGCGATAAAGGTGAATCTATGGGATGTGCGCGAAAAGACAGCGATATAGGGGAAGGTATGAGAGGTGCGCAAGGCACAACGATATAGGGGTTGCTATTGGAGGTGCGCGAAAACACAGCGATATAGGGGACGGTATGAGATGTGCATGAATACACGGCGATAGTCAGGGGACAATGACAGGTGTGCGAAAACACAGCGATATAGGGGAAGGTATGAGAGGTGCACGAAAACACAGCAATAAAGGGGGAGGTATGGGAGGTGCGCGAAAACAGGGCGATATAAGGGAAGGTTAGGGAGGTGCGCGAAAACAGGGCAATATAGTGGAAGATATGAGAGGTGCCCGAAAACACAGCAATATAGGCAACGCTATGGGACGTGCACGAAAGCACAGTGATATAGGGGAAGTAATGAGAGGAGTGAAAACATAGCGATGTCAGCGAAGCTATGGGAGGTGCGCGAAAACACAGCGATAAAGGGGACGGTACGAGATGTGCATGTATACACGGCGATGTTGGGGAAGCCATGAGAGGTGCGTGAAAACACAGCGATATAGGGGAAGGTATGAGAGGTGTGCAAAAACAC
Organism: Mobula birostris; assembly: GCF_030028105.1. Lineage (NCBI taxonomy): Eukaryota > Metazoa > Chordata > Chondrichthyes > Myliobatiformes > Myliobatidae > Mobula > Mobula birostris. Next base: position 297,631 of record NW_027276416.1, on the reverse strand, counting down.
AGCGATATAGGTGAAGTTATGAGAGGTGGGTGACAACACAGCGATATAGCGGAAGGAATGAGAGGTGCACGAAAACACAGCGATATAGTGGAAGGAATGGGAGGTGCGCGAAAACAGGGCGATATAGGGGATGGTATGAGAGGTGCGCGAAAACAGGGCAATATAGTGGAAGCTATGGGATGTGCGCGAAAACAGGGCGATATAGGGGAAGGTATGAGAGGTGCCAGAAAACACAGCGATTTAGGGGACGCGATGGGACTTGTGCCAAAACATGGCGATATAGGGGAAATTATTAGAGGTGCGCGAAAACACGGAGATACAGGGGAATGTATCAGAGGTGCGAGAAAGCACAGCGATATAGGGGACGTTATGAGATGTGCATGAAAACACAGCGATATAGGTGAAGATATGAGAGGTGCACGAAAACACAGCGATATAGGGGAATGTATAGGAGGTGCGCAAAAACAGGGCGATATAGGGGAAGATATGAGAGGTGGGTGACAACACAGCGATATAGTGGAAGGAATGAGAGGTGCACGAAAACACAGCGATATAGTTAAAGGAATGGGAGGTGCGCGAAAACAGGGCGATACAGGGGATGGTATGAGAGGTGCGCGAAAACAGGGCAATATAGTGGAAGCTATGGGATGTGCGCGAAAACAGGGCGATATAGGGGAAGGTATGAGAGGTGCCAGAAAACACAGCGATATAGGGAACGCGATGGGACGTGTGCCAAAACATAGCGATATAGGGGAAATTATTAGAGGTGCGCGAAAACACGGAGATACAGGGGAATGTATCAGAGGTGCGAGAAAGCACAGCGATATAGGGGACGTTATGAGATGTGCATGAAAACACAGCGATATAGGTGAAGATATGAGAGGTGCACGAAAACACAGCGATATAGGGGAATGTATAGGAGGTGCGCAAAAACAGGGCGATATAGGGGAAGATGTGAGAGGTACACGAAGGCACAGCGATATAAGGGATGTTATGGGATGTGCGCGAAAACACAGTGATATAAAGGACGGAATGAGATGTGTATGAAAACACGGCGATATAGAGGAAGCTATGAGAGGTGCGTGAAAACACGGCGATATGGCAGAATACATCAGAGGTGCGTGAAAACACGACATCTAGGGGAAGCTATGAGGGGTGCGCAAAAACACGGCGATATTGGGGAAGCTATGAGTTGTGTGCAATAACACAGCGATAAAGTTGAATCTATGGTATGTGCGCGAAAAGACAGCGATATAGGGGAAGATATAAGAGGTGCGCAAGGCACAGCGATATTGGGGATGCTATGGGAAGTGCGTGAATACACAGCGATATAGGGGACGTTATGAGATGTGCATGAAAACGCAGCGATATTAGGGAAGATATAAGAGGTGCACAAAAACACAGCGATATAGGAGAAGTTATGAGAGGTGTGTGAAAACACAGCGATATGGGGGAAGATATGAGAAGTGCAAGAAAACACAGCGATATAGGGGAAGGAATGAGAGGAGCGTGAAAACAGGGCGATATACGGGAAGGTATGAGAAGAGTGCGAAGGCACAGCAATATAGGGGATGCTATGGGAGGTGCGCGAAAACACAGTGATATAGGGGAAGACAAGAGAGGGGCGTGAAAGCAGGGCAATATAGTGGAAGCTATGAGAGGTGAGCAAAAACACGGCGATATAGGGGAAGCTATAAGAAGTGAGCAATAACACAGTGATAAAGGTGATTCTATGGGATGTGCATGAAAACACGGTAATATAAGGGAAGTTATGAGAGGTGCGCAAAATTGCAGCGATATAGGAGAAGTTATGAGAGGTGCGTGAAAAAACAGCAATATAGGGGAAGGTATGAGAGGTGCGCGAAGGCGCAGCGATATAGGGGATGTTATGGGAGGTGCGCGAATACACAGTGATATAGTGGAAGACATGAGGGGTGCGCGAAAGCAGGGCAATATAGTGGAAGCTATGAGAGGTGAGCAAAAACACGGCGATATAAGGGAAGTTATGAGAGGTGAGCAATAAAACAGCGATGAAGGTGAATCTATGGGATGTGCGCAAAAAGACAGCGATATAGGGGAAGGTATGCGAGGTGCGCAAGGCGCAGCAATATAGGGGATGCTATGGGAGATGCGTGAATACACAGCGATATAGGGGACGTTATGAGATGTGCATGAAAACGCAGCGATATTAGGGAAGGTATGAGAGGTTCACAAAAGCACAACAATATAGGAGAATGAATGGGAGGTTCGCGAACACAGGGCGATATAGTGGAAGCTATGGGATAAGCGTGAAAACAGTGCGATATAGGGGAAGGTATGAGAGGTGCCCGAAAACACAGCGATATAGGGGAAGGAATGAGAGGTGCGCGAAAGCAGGGCGATATAGGGGAAGTATGAGAGGTGCGCGAAGGCACAGCGATATAGGGGATTCTATGGGATGTGCGCGAATACACAGCGATATAGGGGACGTTATGGGATGTGCAGAAAAACACGGTGATATAGAGGAAGTTATGAGAGGTGCGCAAAAATACAGCAATATAGGAGAAGTTATGAGAGGTGCGTCAAAACACAGCGATATAGGAGGGGGTATGAAAGGTGCACGAAAACACAGCGATATAGGGGAAGTTATGGAAGGTGCTTGAAAACAGGGCGATATAGGGGAAGGTATGAGAGTAGTGCAAAGACAAAGCAATATAGGGGATGCTATGGGAGGTGCGCGAAAACACAGTGATATAGGGGAAGTAATGAGAGGTGCGTGAAAGCAGGACAATATAGTGGAAGCTATGAGAGGTGAGCAATAACACAGTGATAAAGGTGAATCTATGGGATGTGCGCAAAAACACAGCTATATAGAGGAAGGTATGAGAGGTTCACAAAAACACAGCGACAGGAGAATGAATGGGAAGTGTGCAAAAACAGGGTGATATAGGCGAAGGTATGAGAAATGCGCGAAGGCACAGCAATATGTGGGAGGCTATGGGAGGTGCGCGACTACACAGTGATATGAGGACGTTATGAGATGTGCATAAAAACACAGCAATATGGGGAAAGTTATGAGAGGTGCGCAAAAATGCAGGAATATAGGAGAAGTTATGAGAGGTGCGTGAAAAGACAGCGATATGGGGGAAGGTATGAGAGGTGTGCAAAAACAGAGCAATATAGTGGAAGGTATGAGAGGTGCGCGAAAACACCGTGATATAGGGGAAGACTTGAGAGGTGCGCAAAAACAGGGCAATACAGTGGAAGCTATGGGATGTGCGCGAAAGCACGGCGATACAGGGGAATGTATCAGAGGTGCGAGAAAACACAGCGATATAGGGGACGCTATGGGACGTATGCAAAAAAACAGTGATATAGGGGAAGGTATGAGAGGTGTGCGAGAACACGGCAATATAGGGGAAATTGTAAGAGGTGCGCGAAAACATGTCAATACAGGGGAATGTATCAGAGGTGCGAGAAAACACAGCGATATAGGGGTAGTAATGATAGGAGCAAAAACATAGCGATATAGGTGAAGACATGCGAGGTGCGTGAAAACATGGCGATATAGGGGAAGACATGAGAGGTGCGTGAAAACACGGCGATATAGGGGAAGCTATGAGAGGTGAGCAATAACACAGCAATCAAGGTGAAGCTATGGGCTGTGCGCGAAAACAGAGATGTAGGCAAAGCTATGGGAGGTGCACGAAAACACAGCGAAATCGGGGAAGGTATGGGAGGTGCGCGAAAACAGGGCGATATAGGGGAAGGTATGAGAGGTGCGGGAAGGCACAGTGATATAGGGTATGCTACGGGAGGTGCGCGAATGCACAGTGATATAGGGGAGGTTATGAGATGTGCATGAAGACACGGCAATATAGGGGAAGGTATGAGATGTGCGCAAAAGTACAGCGATATAGGAGAAGTTATGAGAGGTGCGTGAAAATACAACTATATAGGGAAAGGTATGAGAGGTGAACGAAAACACAAAATATAGGGGAAGGTATGGGAGATGCGGGAAAACAGGGCGATATAGGGGACGTTATGAGATGTGCATGAAAACACATCAATATAGGGGAAGGTATGAGATGTGCGCAGAAATACAGTGATATAAGGGAAGGTATGAGAGCTGCACGAAAACACAGCGATATAGGGGAAGGTATAAGAGGTGCGCGAAAACAGGGCGATATATTGGAAGGTATGAGAGGTGCCCAAAAACACAGCGATATAGGGGACGCTATGGGATGTGCGTGAAAGCACAGTGATATAGGGGAAATAATGAGAGGAGCGAAAACATAGCGATCTTAGCAAAGCTATGGGAGGTGCGCGAAAACACAGCGATGTAGGGGAAGGTATGAGAGGTGTGCAATAACACAGCGATATAGGTGAAGTTATGAGAGGTGGGTGACAACACAGCGATACCGTGGAAGGAATGAGAGGTGCACGAAAACACAGCGATATCGTGGAAGTTATGGGAAGTGAGCGAAAACAGGGCTATATAGGGGAAAGTATGAGAGGTACGTGAAGGCACAGTTATATAGGGGTGCTATGGAAGGTGCACGAATACACAGCGATATAGGGGACGTTAGGAGATGTGCATGAAAACACGGCAATATAGTGGAAGTTATGAGAGGTGCGAAAAAATACAGCGTTATAACAGAATTTATGAGAGGTGCGTGAAAACACAGCAATATAGGGCAAGATATGAGAGGTGCGCGAAAACAGGGCGATATAGTGGAAGCTATGGGATGTGCGCAAAAACAGGGCGATATAGGGGAATGTATGAGAGGTGCCCGAAAACACAGCGATATAGGGGACGCTATGGGACGTGCGCCAAAACACGGCGATATAGGGGAAATTATGAGAGGTGCGCGAAAACACAGAGATACAGGGGAATGTATCAGAGGTGCGAGAAAGCACAGCGATATAGGGGACGTTATGAGATGTGCATGAAAACACAGCGATATAGGTGAAGATATGAGAGGTGCACGAAAACGCAGCGATATAGGGGAATGTATAGGAGGTGCGCAAAAACAGGGCGATATAGGGGAAGGTATGAGAGGTACACGAAGGCACAGCGACATAAGGGATGCCTTGGGATGTGCGCGAAAACACAGTGATATAGGGGACGGAATGAGATGTGTATGAAAACACGGCGATATAGAGGAAGCTATGAGAGGTGCGAGAAAACACGGCGATATAGGGGAAGTAATGAGAGGAGTGAAAACATAGGGATCTAGGTGAAGACATGAGAGGTGAGTGAAAACACGGCGATATAGGGGAAGCTATGAGAGGTGAGCAAAAACACGGCAATATAGGGGAAGCTATGAGTGGTGTGCAATAACACAGCGATAAAGTTGAATCTATGGGATGTGCGCGAAAAGACAGTGATATTGGGGAAGGTATGAGAGGTGCGCAAGGCACAGCGATATACGGGATGCTATGGGAGGTGCGTGAATACACAGCGATATAGTGGACGTTATGAGATGTACATGAAAACGCAGCGATATTAGGGAAGATATAAGAGGTGCACAAAAACACAGCGATATAGGAGAAGTTATGAGAGGTGTGTGAAAACACAGCGATATAGTGGAAGATATGAGAGGTGATAGAAAACACAGCGATATAGGGGAAGATATGAGAGGTACACGAAGGCACAGTGATATAGGGGATGCTATGGGATGTGCGTGAAAACACAGCGATATAGGAGACGGTATGAGATGTGCATGAAAACACAACGATATAGGGGAAGATATGAGAGGTACAGGAAGGCACAGCGATATAGGGGATGGTATGAGATGTGCATGAATACCCGGCGATAGTCGGGAAGCCATGAGAGGTGCGCGAAAACACGGCGATATAGGGGAAGGTATGAGATGTGCATGAATACATGGCGATAGTTGGGAAGCCCTGAGAGGTGTGCGAAAGCACAGCGATATAGGGGAAGGTATGAGATCTGCGCGAAAACACAGTGATATTGGGGAAGGTATGAGAGGAGTGCGAAAACACAGCGATATACGGGAATGCATGAGAGGTGCGCGAAGGCCCAGTGATATAGAGGATGGTGTGGGAGGTGCGCGAATACACAGCGATATAGGGTATGTTATGAGATGTGCGCAAAAATACATCGATATAGGGGAAGGTATGAGAGGTGAGCGAAAACACAGCGATATAGGGAAAGCTATGAGATGTGCATGAATACACGGCGATAGTCGGGAAGCCATGAGAGGTGTGCGAAAACACAGTGATACAGGGGAAGGTATGAGAGCAGCGTGAAAACACATTGATATAGGGGAAGGTATGAGAGGAGTGCGAAAACAGGGCGATATAGGGGAAGTGCGTGAAAACATAGCGATATAGGGGACGTTATGAGATGTGCATGAAAATACGGCGATATAGGGGACGGTATGAGAGGTTCACGAAGGTACAGCGATATAGGAGAAGGTATGAGAGGTGCACGAAAACAGCGATATAGGTGAAGGAATGGGTGGTGCACGAAAAAAGGGCGATATTTGGGAAGGTATGAGAGGTGAGCGAAGGCACAGCGATATAAGGGATGCTATGGGAGGTGCGCGAATACACAGCGATATAGAGGACGTTATGAGATATGCATAACAACACGGCGATATAGGGTAAGTTATGAGAGGTGCGCAAAAACACGGCGATATAGGGGAAGCTCTGAGAGATGAGTAATAACACAGCGATAAAGGTGAATCTATGGGATGTGCGCGAAAAGACAGCTATATAGGGGAATGTATGAGAGGTGCGCAAGGCACAGCGATATAGGGGGAGGTATGACAGGTGCACAAAAACAGAGCGATATAGGGGACGATATGAGATGTGCATGAAAACACCACAATATAGGGGAAGGTATAAGAGCTGCGCAAAAATACAGTGATATAGGAGAAGTTATGAGAGGTGCGAAAAAATACAGCGTTATAACAGAATTTATGAGAGGTGCGTGAAAACACAGCAATATAGGGCAAGATATGAGAGGTGCGCGAAAACAGGGCAATATAGTGGAAGCTATCGGATGTGCGCAAAAACAGGGCGATATAGGGGAATGTATGAGAGGTGCCCGAAAACACAGCGATATAGGGGACGCTATGGGACGTGCGCCAAAACACGGCGATATAGGGGAAATTATGAGAGGTGCGCGAAAACACAGAGATACAGGGGAATGTATCAGAGGTGCGAGAAAGCACAGCGATATAGGGGACGTTATGAGATGTGCATGAAAACACAGCGATATAGGTGAAGATATGAGAGGTGCACGAAAACGCAGCGATATAGGGGAATGTATAGGAGGTGCGCAAAAACAGGGCGATATAGGGGAAGGTATGAGAGGTACACGAAGGCACAGCGACATAAGGGATGCCTTGGGATGTGCGCGAAAACACAGTGATATAGGGGACGGAATGAGATGTGTATGAAAACACGGCGATATAGAGGAAGCTATGAGAGGTGCGAGAAAACACGGCGATATAGGGGAAGTAATGAGAGGAGTGAAAACATAGGGATCTAGGTGAAGACATGAGAGGTGAGTGAAAACACGGCGATATAGGGGAAGCTATGAGAGGTGAGCAAAAACACGGCAATATAGGGGAAGCTATGAGTGGTGTGCAATAACACAGCGATAAAGTTGAATCTATGGGATGTGCGCGAAAAGACAGTGATATTGGGGAAGGCATGAGAGGTGCGCAAGGCACAGCGATATACGGGATGCTATGGGAGGTGCGTGAATACACAGCGATATAGTGGACGTTATGAGATGTACATGAAAACGCAGCGATATTAGGGAAGATATAAGAGGTGCACAAAAACACAGCGATATAGGAGAAGTTATGAGAGGTGTGTGAAAACACAGCGATATAGTGGAAGATATGAGAGGTGATAGAAAACACAGCGATATAGGGGAAGATATGAGAGGTACACGAAGGCACAGTGATATAGGGGATGCTATGGGATGTGCGTGAAAACACAGCGATATAGGAGACGGTATGAGATGTGCATGAAAACACAACGATATAGGGGAAGATATGAGAGGTACAGGAAGGCACAGCGATATAGGGGATGGTATGAGATGTGCATGAATACCCGGCGATAGTCGGGAAGCCATGAGAGGTGCGCGAAAACACGGCGATATAGGGGAAGGTATGAGATGTGCATGAATACATGGCGATAGTCGGGAAGCCCTGAGAGGTGTGCGAAAGCACAGCGATATAGGGGAAGGTATGAGATCTGCGCGAAAACACAGTGATATTGGGGAAGGTATGAGAGGAGTGCGAAAACACAGCGATATACGGGAATGCATGAGAGGTGCGCGAAGGCCCAGTGATATAGAGGATGGTGTGGGAGGTGCGCGAATACACAGCGATATAGGGTATGTTATGAGATGTGCGCAAAAATACATCGATATAGGGGAAGGTATGAGAGGTGAGCGAAAACACAGCGATATAGGGAAAGCTATGAGATGTGCATGAATACACGGCGATAGTCGGGAAGCCATGAGAGGTGTGCGAAAACACAGTGATACAGGGGAAGGTATGAGAGCAGCGTGAAAACACATTGATATAGGGGAAGGTATGAGAGGAGTGCGAAAACAGGGCGATATAGGGGAAGTGCGTGAAAACATAGCGATATAGGGGACGTTATGAGATGTGCATGAAAATACGGCGATATAGGGGACGGTATGAGAGGTTCACGAAGGTACAGCGATATAGGAGAAGGTATGAGAGGTGCACGAAAACAGCGATATAGGTGAAGGAATGGGTGGTGCACGAAAAAAGGGCGATATTTGGGAAGGTATGAGAGGTGAGCGAAGGCACAGCGATATAAGGGATGCTATGGGAGGTGCGCGAATACACAGCGATATAGAGGACGTTATGAGATATGCATAACAACACGGCGATATAGGGTAAGTTATGAGAGGTGCGCAAAAACACGGCGATATAGGGGAAGCTCTGAGAGATGAGTAATAACACAGCGATAAAGGTGAATCTATGGGATGTGCGCGAAAAGACAGCTATATAGGGGAATGTATGAGAGGTGCGCAAGGCACAGCGATATAGGGGGAGGTATGACAGGTGCACAAAAACAGAGCGATATAGGGGACGATATGAGATGTGCATGAAAACACCACAATATAGGGGAAGGTATAAGAGCTGCGCAAAAATACAGTGATATAGGAGAAGTTATGAGAGGTGCGAAAAAATACAGCGTTATAACAGAATTTATGAGAGGTGCGTGAAAACACAGCAATATAGGGCAAGATATGAGAGGTGCGCGAAAACAGGGCAATATAGTGGAAGCTATCGGATGTGCGCAAAAACAGGGCGATATAGGGGAATGTATGAGAGGTGCCCGAAAACACAGCGATATAGGGGACGCTATGGGACGTGCGCCAAAACACGGCGATATAGGGGAAATTATGAGAGGTGCGCGAAAACACAGAGATACAGGGGAATGTATCAGAGGTGCGAGAAAGCACAGCGATATAGGGGACGTTATGAGATGTGCATGAAAACACAGCGATATAGGTGAAGATATGAGAGGTGCACGAAAACGCAGCGATATAGGGGAATGTATAGGAGGTGCGCAAAAACAGGGCGATATAGGGGAAGGTATGAGAGGTACACGAAGGCACAGCGACATAAGGGATGCCTTGGGATGTGCGCGAAAACACAGTGATATAGGGGACGGAATGAGATGTGTATGAAAACACGGCGATATAGAGGAAGCTATGAGAGGTGCGGGAAAACACGGCGATATGGGAGAATGTATCAGAGGTGCGAGAAATCACAGCGATATAGGGGAAGTAATGAGAGGAGTGAAAACATGGCGATCTAGGTGAAGACATGAGAGGTGAGTGAAAACACGGCGATATAGGGGAAGCTATGAGAGGTGAGCAAAAACACGGCAATATAGGGGAAGCTATGAGTGGTGTGCAATAACACAGCGATAAAGTTGAATCTATGGGATGTGCGCGAAAAGACAGCGATATTGGGGAAGGTATGAGAGGTGCGCAAGGCACAGCGATATACGGGATGCTATGGGAGGTGCGTGAATACACAGCGATATAGTGGACGTTATGAGATGTACATGAAAACGCAGCGATATTAGGGAAGATATAAGAGGTGCACAAAAACACAGCGATATAGGAGAAGTTATGAGAGGTGTGTGAAAACACAGCGATATAGTGGAAGATATGAGAGGTGATAGAAAACACAGCGATATAGGGGAAGATATGAGAGGTACACGAAGGCACAGTGATATAGGGGATGCTATGGGATGTGCGTGAAAACACAGCGATATAGGAGACGGTATGAGATGTGCATGAAAACACAACGATATAGGGGAAGATATGAGAGGTACAGGAAGGCACAGCGATATAGGGGATGGTATGAGATGTGCATGAATACCTGGCGATAGTCGGGAAGCCATGAGAGGTGCGCGAAAACATGGCGATATAGGGGAAGGTATGAGATGTGCATGAATACATGGCGATAGTCGGGAAGCCCTGAGAGGTGTGCGAAAGCACAGCGATATAGGGGAAGGTATGAGATCTGCGCGAAAACACAGTGATATTTGGGAAGGTATGAGAGGAGTGCGAAAACACAGCGATATACGGGAATGCATGAGAGGTGCGCGAAGGCCCAGTGATATAGAGGATGGTGTGGGAGGTGCGCGAATACACAGCGATATAGGATATGTTATGAGATGTGCGCAAAAATACATCGATATAGGGGAAGGTATGAGAGGTGAGCGAAAACACAGCGATATAGGGAAAGCTATGAGATGTGCATGAATACACGGCGATAGTCGGGAAGCCATGAGAGGTGTGCGAAAACACAGTGATACAGGGGAAGGTATGAGAGCAGCGTGAAAACACATTGATATAGGGGAAGGTATGAGAGGAGTGTGAAAACAGGGCGATATAGGGGAAGTGCGTGAAAACATAGCGATATAGGGGACGTTATGAGATGTGCATGAAAATACGGCGATATAGGGGACGGTATGAGAGGTTCACGAAGGTACAGCGATATAGGAGAAGGTATGAGAGGTGCACGAAAACAGCGATATAGGTGAAGGAATGGGTGGTGCACGAAAAAAGGGCGATATTTGGGAAGGTATGAGAGGTGAGCGAAGGCACAGCGATATAAGGGATGCTATGGGAGGTGCGCGAATACACAGCGATATAGAGGACGTTATGAGATATGCATAACAACACGGCGATATAGGGTAAGTTATGAGAGGTGCGCAAAAACACGGCGATATAGGGGAAGCTCTGAGAGATGAGTAATAACACAGCGATAAAGGTGAATCTATGGGATGTGCGCGAAAAGACAGCTATATAGGGGAATGTATGAGAGGTGCGCAAGGCACAGCGATATAGGGGGAGGTATGACAGGTGCACAAAAACAGAGCGATATAGGGGACGATATGAGATGTGCATGAAAACACCACAATATAGGGGAAGGTATAAGAACTGCGCAAAAATACAGTGATATAGGAGAAGTTATGAGAGGTGTGTGAAAACACAGCGATATTGGGGAAGGTATGGGAGGTGCGCGAAAACAGGGCGATATTGGGGAAGCTATGAGAAGTGCTCGAAGACACAGCGATGTAGGGGAAGACATGAGAGGTGCGCAAAAACAGGGCAATATAGTGGAACCTATGGGATGTGCGCGAAACCACAGCGATACAGGGGAATGTATCAGAGGTGCGAGAAAACACAGCGATATAGGGGACGCTATGGGACATGCGCAAAAAAACAGTGATACAGGGGAAGGTATGAGAGATGTGTGAGAACACGGCGATATAGGGGAAATTATGAGAGGAGCGCGAAAACACGGCGATACGGGAGAATGTATCAGACGTGCGAGAAAACACAGCGATATAGGGGAAGTAATGAGAGGAGCAAAAACATAGCGATCTCAGTGAAGACATGAGAGGTGCGCGAAAACACGGCGATATGGGGGAAGCTATGAGAGGTGAGCAAAAACACGGCGATACAGGTGAAGCTATGAGAGGTGAGCAATAACACAGCGATAAAGGTGAATCTATGGGATGTGCGCGAAAAGACAGCGATATAGGGGAAGCTATGAGAGGTGCGCAAGGCACAGCGATACAGGGGATGCTATGGGTGGTGCGTGAATACACAGCGCTATAGGGGACGTGATGAGATGTGCATGAAAACGCAGCGATATTAGGGAATTTATGAGAGGTGCACAAAAACGCATCGATATAGGAGAAGTTATGAGACGTGCATGAAAACACAGCGATATAGGGGAAGGTATGGGAGGTGCTCGAAAGCAGGGCGATATAGGGGAAGTTATGAGAGGTGCGTAAAAACCCAGTGATATAGGAGATGTTATGAGATGTGCATGAAAACACGGCGATATAGGGGAAGGTATGAGAGGTGCACGAAGGCACATTCGATATAGGGGATGCGATGGGATGTGCGTGAATACACAGCGATATAGCGGACGTGATGAGATGTGCATGAAAACGCAGCGATATTAGGGAGGTTATGAGAGGTGCACAAAAACACAGCGATATAGGAGAAGTTATGAGAGGTGTGTGAAAACACAGCGATATAGGGAAGGTATGAGAGGTGAACGAAAACACGGCGTTACAGGGGAAATTATGAGAGGTGCGCAATAATACATCAATATAGGAGAAGTTATTAGAGGTGCGTGAAAACACAGCAATATAGGGGGAGGTATGAGTGGTACACGAAAACACAGCGATATAGGGGAACGTATGGGAGGTGCTCGAAAGCGGGGTGATATAGGGGAAGTTATGAGAGGTGCGTGAAAACACAGCCATATAGGGGACGCAATGGGACGTTCGTGAAAACACAGTGATATAGGGGAAGGTATGAGAGGTGTGCGAGAACACGGCGATATAGGGTAAATTATGAGAGGTGTGCGAAAACACGGCGATATGGGAGAGTGTATCAGATGTGCGAGAAAACAGAGCGATATAGGGGAAGTATTTAGAGGAGCGAAAACATAGCGATCTAAGTGAAGACATGAGATGTGCGCAAAGACACGGAGATATGGGGGAAGCTATGAGAGGTGAGCAATAACACAGCGATAAAGGTGAATCTATGGGATGTGCGCGAAAAGACAGCGATATAGGGGAAGCTATGAGAGGTGCGCAAGGCACAGCGATACAGGGGATGCTATGGGTGGTGCGTGAATACACAGCGCTATAGGGGACTGATGAGATGTGCATGAAAACGCAGCGATATTAGGGAAGTTATGAGAGGTGCACAAAAACGCATCGATATAGGGGAAGTTATGAGAGGTGTGTGAAAACACAGTGATATAGGGAAGGTATGAGAGGTGCGCGAAAGCACGGCGATATAAGGGACGGTATGAGATGTGCATGAATACACGGCAATATTGGGGAAGCCATGAGAGATGCGCGAAAACACAGCAATATAGGGGGAGGTATGAGAGGTGCACGAAAACACAGCGATATAGGGGAAGGTATGGGAGGTGCTCGAAAGCAGGGCGATATAGGGGAAGTTATAAGAGGTGCGTAAAAACCCAGTGATATAGGGGATGTTATGAGATGTGCATGAAAATACGGCGATATAGGGGAAGGTATGAGAGGTGCACGAAGGCACATTCGATATAGGTGATGCTATGGTAGGTGCGCAAAAACACAGCGATGTAGGAGACGGGACGAGATGTGCATAAAAATGTGGCGATATAGGGGGAGGTATGAGAGGTGCGCGTAAACACGGCGATATAGGGGAAAGTATGCCAGGTGCGCGAAAACTTGGCCTTACAGGGGAATGCATCAGTAGTGCCAGAAAACACAGCAATGTAGTGGAATACGTGAGAGGTGCGCGAAAACAGGGCAATATAGTGGAAGCTATGGTAGGTGCGCGAAATCATGGCGATATAGGGGAAGGTATGAGAGATGTCCAAAAACACAGCTATATAGGTGACGCTATGGGACGTGCGCGAAAACACAGTGATATAGGGGAAGGTATGAGAGGTGTGCAAGAATACAGCGATGTAGGGGAAATTATAAGAGGTGCGTGACAACAAGGCGATACAGGGGAATGTATCAGAGGTGTGAGAAAACACTGCGATATAATGGAAGTAATGACAGGAGCGAAAACATAGCGATATAGGTGAAGGCATGAGAGGTGCGTGAAAACACAGTGATATAGGGGAAGCTATGAGAGGTGAGCAATAACACAGTGATAAAGATGAAGCTATGGGATGTGCGCAAAAAGACAGCGATATAGGGGAAGGTATGAGAGGTGCGCGAAAACACAACGACGCGGGCGTAGCTATGGGAGGTGCGCGAAAGCACAGCGATATAAGGGACGGTATGAGATGTGCATGAATACATGGCAATATTGGGGAAGCCATGAGAGATGCGCGAAAACACAGCAATATAGGGGAAGGTATGAGAGGTGCACGAAAACACAACGATAAAAGGGAAGGTATGGGAGGTGCGCGAAAACAGGACGATATAGGGGAAGGTATGAGATGTGTGCGAAGACACAGCGATATAGGGGATTCTATGGGAGGAGCGCGAATACACAGCAATATGGGGGACGTTATGAGATGTGATAAAAAACACGGCGATATAGGGGAAGGTATGAGAGGTACGCAAAAATACAGCGATATAGGAGAAGTTATGAGAGGTGCGTGAAAACACGACAATATGGGGAGGTGTATGAGATGTGCGCAAAAGTAATGCGATATAGGAGAAGTTATGAGAGGTGCGTGAAAACACAGCGATATAGGGGAAGGTATGAGAGGTGCACGAAAACACAGCGATATAGAGGAAGGTATGGGAGGTGCGCGAAAACACAGTGATATAGGGGAAGACATGTGAGGTGCTCGAAAACAGGGCTATATAGTGGAAGCTATGGGATATACGCGAAAACGTGGCGATACAGGGAAAGGTATGAGAGATGCGAGAAAACACAGTGATATAGGGGACGCTATGGGACGTGCGCGAAAACACAGTGATATAGGGAAAGGTATGAGAGATGTGC
The DNA here is from genome assembly GCF_030028105.1 of Mobula birostris. Classification (NCBI taxonomy): domain Eukaryota; kingdom Metazoa; phylum Chordata; class Chondrichthyes; order Myliobatiformes; family Myliobatidae; genus Mobula; species Mobula birostris. The sequence continues at coordinate 282,618 of NW_027276416.1, read as the reverse complement.
GAGACAACGGCGATATGGGGGAAATTATGAGAGGTGCGCGAAAACACGGCGATACGGGAGAATGTATCAGATGTGCGAGAAAACACAGTGATATAGGGGAAGTATTGAGAGGATCGAAAACATAGCGATCTAGGTGAAGACATGAGAGGTGCGCGAAAACATGGCGATATAGGGGAAGCTATGAGAGGTGAGCAAAAACACGGTGATACAGGGGAAGCTATGAGAGGTGAGCAATAACACAGCGGTAAAGGTGAATCTATGGGATGTGCGTGAAAAGACAGCGATATAGGGGAATTTATGAGAGGTGCGCAAGGCACAGCGATATAGGGGAAGCTATGAGAGGTGCGCAAGGCACAGCGATATAGGGGATGCGATGGGATGTGCATGAATACACAGCGATGTAGCAGACGTGATGAGATGTGCATGAAAACGCAACGATATTAGGGAGGTTATGAGAGGTGCACAAAAACACAGCGATATAGGAGAAGTTATTAAAGGTGCGTGAAAACACAGCAATATAGGGGGAGGTATGAGTGGTACACAAAAACACAGCGATATAGGGGAACGTATGGGAGGTGCTCGAAAGCGGGGTGATATAGGGGAAGTTATGAGAGGTGCGTGAAAACACAGCCATATAGGGGACGCAATGGGACGTTCGTGAAAACACAGTGATATAGGGGAAGGTATGAGAGGTGTGCGAGAACACGGCGATATAGGGTAAATTATGAGAGGTGTGCGAAAACACGGCGATATGGGAGAGTGTATCAGATGTGCGAGAAAACAGAGCGATATAGGGGAAGTATTTAGAGGAGCGAAAACATAGCGATCTAAGTGAAGACATGAGATGTGCGCAAAGACACGGAGATATGGGGGAAGCTATGAGAGGTGAGCAATAACACAGCGATAAAGGTGAATCTATGGGATGTGCGCGAAAAGACAGCGATATAGGGGAAGCTATGAGAGGTGCGCAAGGCACAGCGATACAGGGGATGCTATGGGTGGTGCGTGAATACACAGCGCTATAGGGGACTGATGAGATGTGCATGAAAACGCAGCGATATTAGGGAAGTTATGAGAGGTGCACAAAAACGCATCGATATAGGGGAAGTTATGAGAGGTGTGTGAAAACACAGTGATATAGGGAAGGTATGAGAGGTGCGCGAAAGCACGGCGATATAAGGGACGGTATGAGATGTGCATGAATACACGGCAATATTGGGGAAGCCATGAGAGATGCGCGAAAACACAGCAATATAGGGGGAGGTATGAGAGGTGCACGAAAACACAACGATAAAAGGGAAGGTATGGGAGGTGCGCGAAAACAGGACGATATAGGGGAAGGTATGAGATGCGCGCCAAGGCACAGCGATATAGGGGATTCTATGGGAGGTGTGCGAATACACAGCAATATGGGGGACGTTATGAGATGTGATAAAAAGCACGGCGATATAGGGGAAGTTATGAGAGGTGCACAAAAACACAACGATACAGGGGAAGCTATGAGAGATGAGCAATAACACAGCGATAAAGGTGAATCTATGGGACGTGCGCGAAAGTCAGCGATATAGGGGAAGGTATGAGAGGTGCGCACGGCACAGCAATATAGGGGGAGGTATGAGAGGTGCATGAAAATACAGCGATATAGGTGAAGGTATGGAAGGTGCTCGAAAACAGGGTGATATAGATGAAGTTATGAGAGTCTGCGAAGGCACAGCAATATAGGGGATGCTATGGAAGGTGCGCGAAAACACAGTGATACAGAGGAAGACATGAGAGGTGTGCGAAAACACGACGATACGGGAGAATGCATCAGATGTGCGAGAAAACACAGCGATATAGGGGAAGTATTGAGAGGATCAAAAACATAGCGATCTAGGTGAAGACATGAGCGGTGCGCGAAAACATGGCGATATAGGGGTAGCTATGAGAGGTGAGCAAAAACACGGCGATAAAGGTGAATCTATGCGATGTGTGCGAAAAGACAGCGATATAGGGAATGGTATGAGAGGTGTCTGAAAACACAGCGATATAGGGGACGGTATGAGAGGTGTGTGAAAACACAGCATATAGGGGACGGTACGAGATGTGCATGAATACACGGCGAGAGTCGGGAAACCATGAGAGTTGTGCGAACACACAGCGATATAGGGGAATTTATGAGAGGTGCGCGAAAACAGGGCGATATAGAGGAAGTTATGAGAGGTGAGCAAAAATACGGCGATATAGGGGACGTTATGAGATGTGCATGAAAACACGGCAATATACGGAAAGGTATGAGAGGTGCATGAATGCACAGCGATATAGGGGATGCTATGGGAGGTGCGCGAAAACACAGCGATATAGGGGACGGTATGAGATGTGTATGAAAACACGGCGATATATGGGAAGCTATGAGAGGTGCGCGAAAACACGGTGATATATGGGAAAGTATGAGAGGTGCGCGAAAACTTGGCGTTACAGGCGAATGCATCAGAGTGCGAGAAAACACAGCGATGTAGGGGAAGACATGAGAGGTGCGCGAAAACAGGGCAATATAGTGGAAGCTATGGGATGTGCGCAAAAACAGGGCGATGTAGGGGAAGGTAAGAGAGGTGCGCGAAAGCACAGCGATATAGGGGACTCTATGGGACTTGCGCGAAAACACAGTGATATAGGGGAAGGTATGAGAGACGTGCGAGAACACGGCGATATAGGGGAAATTATGAGAGGAGCGCGAAAACACGGCGATACGGGAGAATGTATCAGACGTGCGGGAAAACACAGCGATATAGGGGAAGTAATGAGAGGAGCAAAAACAGCGATCTCGGTGAAGACATGAGAGGTGCGCGAAAACACGGCGATATGGGGGAAGCTATGAGAGGTGAGCAAAAACACGGCGATACAGGGGAAGCTATGAGAGGTTAGCAAAAACAAAGTGATAAAGGTGAATCTATGGGATGTGCGCGAAAAGGCAGCAATATAGGGGAAGGTATGAGAAGTGCGCAATACACAGCGATATAGGGGACGTGATGAGATGTGCATGAAAAGGCAGGGATATTAGGGAAGGTATGAGAGGTGCACAAAAACACAGAGATATAGGGGACGGTATGAGATGTGCATGAATACATGGCGATAGACGGGAAACAATGAGAGGTGTTCAAAAACACAGCGATATACGGCAAGTTATGAGAGGTGCGTGAAAGCACAGTGATTTTGGGGAAGGTATGAGAGGAGCGCGAAAACAGGGCGATATAGGGGAGGTTATGAGAGATGCGTGAAAACCCAGCGATATAGGGAACATTATGAGATGTGCATAAAAACACGGCGATATAGGGGAAGTTATGAGAGGTGCGCAATAATACAGCAACATAGCAGAAGTTATTAGAGGTGCGTGAAAACACAGCGATATAGGGAGAGGTATGAGAGGTACACAAAAACACAGCGATATAGGGGAAGGTATGGGAGGTGCTCGAAAGCAGGGTGATATAGTGGAAGTTATGAGAGGTGCGTGAAAACCCAGCGATACAGGGGAGGTTACGAGATCTGCATGAAAACACGGCGATATAGGGGGAGGTATGAGAGGTGCACGAAAACGCAGCGTTATATGGGAACGTATTGGAGGTGCGCGAAAACAGGGTGATATAGGGGAAGGTATGAGAGGTGCGCGAAAACAGGGCATATAGGGGAAGGTATGAGAGGTGCGCGAAAACAGGGCATATAGGGGAAGGTATGAGAGGTGCGCGAAGGCACAGCGATATAGGGGATACTATGGCAGGTGAGTGAATGCACAGCGATATAGGGGATACTATTGGAGGTGCGTGAATGCACAGCGATATAGGGAATGTGATGAGATGTGCATGAAAATGCAACGATATTAGTGAAGGTATGAGAGGTGCACGAAAACACATCGATATAGGGGAAGGTATGAGAGGTGCACAAAAACACAGCGATATAGGGGAAGGTATGAGAGGTGCGCGAAAGCACAGCAATATACGGGACGGTATGAGATGTGCATGAATACACGCGAAAGACGGGAAACCATGAGAGGTGTACGAAAACACAGCGATATAGGGGAAGTTATGAGAGGTGCGTGAAAACATAGTGATATAGGTGAAGGTATGAGAGGTGTGTGAAGGCAGAGCGATATAGAGAATGTTATGGGAGGTGCACGAATACACAGTGAAATAGGGGACGTTATGAGATGTGCATGAAAACACAGCGATATAGGGGAAGGTATGAGAGATGCACGAAAATGCAGCGATACAAAGGAAGGTATAGGAGGTGCGCGAAAACAGGGCAATATACGGGACGGTATGAGAGGTGCACGAAAACGTAGCAATATAAGGGAAGGTATAGGAGATGCGCGAAAACAGGGCGATATTGGAGAAGGTATGAGAGGTGCACAAAAACACAGCGATGTAGGGGAAGGTATGGGAGGTGCGCGAAAACGGCGATATTGGGGAAGGTATGAGAGGTGCGCGAAGGCACAGCGATATAGGGGATGCTATGGGAGGTGCGCGAAAACACAGTAATATAGGGGACAGTATGAGATGTGCATAAAAACACGGCGATATAGGGGGAGGTATGAGAGGTGCGCGAAAACACACAGATGTAGTGGAATACATGAGAGGTGTACGAAAACAGGGCAATATAGTGGAAGCTATGGAATGTGCACGAAAACAGGGCGAATAGGGGAAGGTATGAGAGATGCGCGAAAACACAGCAATATAGGGGACGCAATGGGACGTACGCGAAAACACAGTGATATAGGGGAAGGTATGAGAGGTGCGAGAACATGGCAATATAGGGGAAATTATGAGAGGTGTGCGAAAACACGGCGATACGGGAGAATGTATGAGATGTGCTAGAAAACACAGCGATATAGGGGAAGTATTAGGAGGAGCGAAAACATAGCGATCTAGGTGATGACATGAGAGGTGCGCGAAAACACGGCGATATAGGAGAAGCTATGAGAGGTGAGCAAAAACACGGCGATAAAGCTGAATCTATGGGATGTGCGCGAAAAGACAGCGATATAGGGGAAGCTATGAGAGGTGAGTGAAAACACAGCGATATAGGGGACGTGATGAGATGTGCATGAAAACGCAGCGATATTAGGGAAAGTATGAGAGGTGTACAAAAACACAGTGATATAGGAGAAGATATGAGAGGTGTGCGAAAACACAGCGATATAGGGGAAGGTATGAAAGGTGCACGAAAACACAGAGATATACACGGGAAGGAATGGGAGGTGCTCGAATACACAGCGATATAGGGGACGTTATGAGATGTGCATAAAAACACGGCGATATAGGTGAAGTTATGAGAGGTGCGCAAAAATACAGCAATATAGGAGAAGTTATGAGAGGTGTGTGAAAACACAGCGATATAGGGGGAGGTATGAGAGGTACACGAAAACACAGCGATATAGGGGAAGGTATGGGAGGTGCTCGAAAGCAGGGCGATATAGGGGAAGTTATGAGAGGTGTGTGAAAACACAGCGATATAGGGGGAGGTATGAGAGGTACACGAAAACACAGCGATATAGGGGAATGTATGGGAAGTGCGCGAAAACAGGGCGGTATAGGGGAAGGCAAGAGAGGTGCGGGAAGGCACTGCTATATAAGGGATGCTATGGGAGGTGCGCGAAAACACAGTGATATAGGAGAAGACATGAGAGGTGCACAAAAACAGGGCAATATAGTGGAAGCTATGGGATGTGCCCGAAAACACGGCGATACAGGGGAATGCATCAGAGGTGCGAGAAAACACAGCGATATAGGGGAAGTAATGATAGGAGCGAAAACATAGCGATATAGGTGAAGACATGCGAGGTGCGTGAAAACACGACGATATAGTGTAAGCTATGAGAGTGGAGCAATAACACAGCGATCAAGGTGAAGCTATGGGATGTGCGCGAAAACAGAAATGTACGCGAAGCTATGGGAGGTGCGCGAAAACACAGCGATATAGGGGACGGTATGAGATGTGCATGAATACACGGCTATATTGGGGAAGCCATGAGAGGTGCCTGAAATCACAGCGATATAGGGGAAGGTATGAGAGGTGTTCAAAAACACAGCGATATCGGGGAAGGTATGGGAAGTGCACGAAAACAGGGCGATATAGGGGAATGTATGAGAATGTATGAGAATGTGCGAGAAAACACAGCGATGTAGGGGAAGTATTGAGAGGAGCGAAAAAATAGCGATCTAGGTGAAGACATGAGAGGTGATCAAAAACACGGCGATACAGGGGAAGCTATGAGAGGAGAGCAATAACACAGCGATAAAGCTGAATCTATGGGATGTGCGCGAAAAGACAGCAATATAGGGGAAGCTATGAGAGGTGCGCAAGGCACAGCGATATAGGGGATGCGATGGGAAGTGTGTGAATATACAGCGATATAGGGGGCGCTATGAGAGATGCGTGAAAACACAGCGATATAGGGGGAGGTATGAGAGGTGCGTGAAAACACAGCGATAAGGGGAAGGTATGGGAGGTGCTCGAAAACAAGTCGATATAGAGGAAAGTATGAGAGGTGTGCGAAGGCACAGCAATATAGGGTTTGCTATGGGAGGTGTGCGAAAACACAGTGATATAGGGGAAGACATGAGAGGTGCGCGAAAACAGGGCATTATTGTGGAAGCGAGGCGATGTGCGTGATAACAGGGCGATATTGGGGAAGTTATGAGAGGTGCGCGATAACACAGCGATATAGGGGAAGCTATGGGACATGCGCAAAAAAACAGTGATATAGGGGAAGGTATGAGAGGTGTGCGTGAACACGGCGATATAGGGGAAATTGTAAGAGGTGCGCGAAAACATGGCAATACAGAAGAATGTATCAGAGGTGCGAGAAAACACAGCGATATAGGGGAAGTAATGATAGGAACGAAACCATAGAGATATAGGTGAAGACATACGAGGTGCGTGAAAACACGACGATATAGGGTAAGCTATGAGAGGTGAGCAATAACACAGCGATCAAGGTGAAGCTATTGGATGTGCGCGAAAACAGCGATGTAGGCGAAGCTATGGGAGGTGCGCGAAAACACAGCGATATAGGGGACGGTATGAGATGTGCATGAATACACAGCGATATTGGGGGAGCCATGAGAGGTGCCTGAAAACACAGCGATATAGGGGAAGGTATGAGAGGTGTACAAAAACACAGCAATATAGGAGAAGTTAAGAGAGGTGCGTTAAAACACAGCGATATAGGGGAAGGTATGAGAAGAGCACGAAAACACAGCGATATCGGGGAAGGTATGGGAGGTGCATGAAAACAGGGTGATATAGGGGAATCTATGAGAGGTGAGCAAAAACATGGTGATACAGGGGAAGCTATCAGAGGTGAGCAATAACACAGCGATAAAGGTGAATCTATGGGATGTGCGCAAAAAGACAGCGATATAGGGGAAGGTATGAGAGGTGCGCAAGGCACAGTGATATAGGGGATGCTATAGGAGGTGCATGAATACGCTGCGATATAGGGGACGTGATGAGATGTGCATGAAAATGCAGCGATATAGGGGAAGGTATGAGAGGTGTGCGAAAACATGGTGATACGGGAGAATGTATCAATTGTGCGAGAAAACACAGCGATATAGGGGAAGTATTGAGAGGAGCGAAAACATAGCGATCTAGGTGAAGACATGAGAGGTGAGCAAAAACACGGCGATACAGGGGAAGCTATGAGAGGAGATCAATAACACAGCGGTAAAGCTGAATCTATGGGATGTGCGCGAAAAGACAGCAATATAGGGGAAGCTATGAGAGGTGCGCAAGGCACAGCGATATAGGGGATGTGATGGGAGGTGTGTGAATATACAGCGATATAGGGGACGCTATGAGAGGTGCGTGAAAACACAGCGATATAGGGGGAGGTATGAGAGGTACACGAAAACACAGCGATAAGGGGAAGGTATGGGAGGTGCGCGAAAACTGGGCGATATAGGGGAATGTATGAGAGGTGCGCGAAGGCACAGTGATATAGGGGATGCTACGGGAGGTGCGCGAATTCACAGCAATATAGGGGACGTTATGAGATGTGCATGAAAAGACGGCAATATAGGGGAAGGTATGAGATGTACGCAAAAGTACAACGATATAGGAGAAGTTATGAGAGGTGCGTGAAAAGACGGTAATATAGGGGAAGGTATGAGATGTACGCAAAAGTACAACGATATAGGGGAAGTTATGAGAGGTGCGTGAAAACACAGCAATACAGGGGAAGGTATGAGAGGTGCGCGAAAACTGGACGATATAGGGGATGGTATGAGAGGTGCGCGAAAACTGGACGATATAGGGGAAGTTATGAGAGGTGCGCGAATGCACAGCGATATTGGGGACGTTATAAGATGTGCATGAAAACATGGCGATATAGGGGAAGTTATGAGAGGTGTGCAAAAACACAGCGATATAGGGGAAGGTATGAGAGGTGCGTGAAAACACAACGATATAGGGGAAGGTATGAGAGTTGCACAATAATACAGCGATATAGGGGAAGGTATGGGAGGTGCGCGAAAACAGGGCGATATAGGGGACGTTATGAGATTTGCATGAAAACACATCAATATAGGGGAAGGTATGAGATGTGCGCAAAAATACAGCGATCTAGGAGAAGTTATGAGAGGTGCGTGAACACACAGCGATACAGGGGAAGGTATGAGAGGTGCGCGAAAACACAGCGATAAAGGGGACAGTACGAGATGTGCATGAATACACGGCGATATTGGTGAAGCCATGAGAGGTGCGTGAAAACACAGCAATATAGGGTAAGGTATGAGAGGTGTTCAAAAACACAGCGATGACGGGGAAGTTATGGGCAGTGAGCGAAAACAGGGCAATATAGGGGAAAGTATGAGAGGTACGCGAAGGCACAGTTATATAGGGGAGTTATGGGAGGTGCACGAATACACAGCGATATAGGGGACGTTATGAGATGTGCATGAAAACACAGTAATATAGGGGAAGTTATGAGAGGTGCACAAAAATGCAGCAATATAGGAGAAGGTATGAGAGGTGCGTGAAAACACAGCGATATAGGGGAAGGTATGAGACGCGTGTGAAAACACAGCGATATGGAGAATGTATCAGAGGTGCGAGAAAACACAGCGATATAGGGGAAGTAATGAGAGGAGCGAAAACATAGCGATCTAGGTGAAGACATGAGAGGTGCGCGAAAACACGGCAATATAGGCGAAGCTATGAAAGGTGAGCAAAAACACGGTGATATAGGGGAAGCTGTGAGAGGTGTGCAATAACACAGCGATAAAGTTGAATCTATGGGATGTGCGCGAAAAGTCAGCGATATAGGGGAAGGTATGAGAGGTGCGCAAGGCACAGCGAAATAGGGGATGCTATGGGAGGTGCGTGAAAACGCAGCGATATAGTGGACGTTATGAGATGTGCATTAGAACACAGCGATATTTGGGAAGATATAAGAGGTGCACAAAAACACAGCGATATAGGAGAAGTTATGAGGGGTGTGTGAAAACACAGCGATATAGTGGAAGGTATGAGAGGTGCACGAAAACACAGCGATATCGGGGAAGGAATGAGAGGTGCACGAAGGCACAGCGATATAGGGGATTCTATGGGAGGTGCGCGAATACACAGCTATATAGGGGACGTTATTAGATGTGCATAAAAACACGGCGATATAGGGGAAGTTATGAGAGGTTTGCAAAAATACAGCAATATAGGAGAAGTTATGAGAGGTGAGTGAAAACACAGCGATATAGGAGGAGGTATGAAAGGTGCACGAAAACACAGCGATATAGGGGAAGACATCAGAGTTGCGTGAAAGCAGGACAACATAGTGGAAGCTATGAGAGGTGAGCAAAAACACGGTGATATAAGGGAAGCTATGAGAGGTGAGCAATAACACAGCGATAAAGGTGAATCTATGGGATGTGCGCAAAAACACAGCTATATAGGGGAAGGTATGAGAGGTGCGCAAGGCACAGCGATATAGGGGATGGTATGGGAGATGCGTGAATACACAGCGATATACGGGACGTTATGAGAGGTGCATGAAAACGTAGCGATATTAGGGAAGGTATGAGAGGTTCACAAAAGCACAGCGACATAGGAGAATGAATGGGAAGTGTGCGAAAACATGGCGATATAGGCGAAGGTATGAGAAGTGCGCGAAGCCACAGCAATATGTGGGAGGCTATGGGAGGTGCGCGACTACGCGAAAACAGGGCGATATAGGGGATGAAATGAGAGGTGCGCGAAAACAGGGCAATATAGTGGAAGCTATGGGATGTGCGCGAAAGCAGGGCGATATCGGGGAAGGTATGAGAGGTGCCTGAAAACACAGCAATATCGGGGAAGTTATTGGAAGTGAGCGAAAACAGGGCGATATAGGGGAAGATATGAGAGGTTCGCTAAGGCACAGTGATATAGGGGACTATGGGAGGTGCACGAATACACAGCGATAAAGGTGAATCTATGGGATGTGCGCGAAAAGACAGCGATATAGGGGAAGGTATGAGAGGTGCGCGTGAACACGGCGATATAGGGGAAATTGTTAGAGGTGCGCGAAAACATGGCAATACAGAAGAATGTATCAGAGGTGCGAGAAAACACAGCGATATAGGGGAAGTAATGATAGGAGCGAAACCATAGCGATATAGGTGAAGACATACGAGGTGCATGAAAACACGACGATTTTGGGTAAGCTATGAGAGGTGAGCAATAACACAGCGATCAAGGTGAAGCTATTGGATGTGCGCGAAAACAGCGATGTAGGCGAAGCTATGGGAGGTGCGCGAAAACACAGCGATATAGGGGACGGTATGAGATGTGCATGAATACACGGCGATATTGGGGGAGCCATGAGAGGTGCCTGAAAACACAGCGATATAAGGGAAGGTATGAGAGGTGTACAAAAACACAGCAATATAGGAGAAGTTAAGAGAGGTGCGTTAAAACACAGCGATATAGGGGAAGGTATGAGAAGAGCACGAAAACACAGCGATATCGGGGAAGGTATGAGAGGTGCATGAAAACAGGGCGATATAGGGGAATCTATGAGAGGTGAGCAATAACACAGTGATAAGGGTGAATCTATGGGATGTGCTCAAAAAGACAGCGATATAGGGGAAGATATGAGAGGTGCGCAAGGCACAGTGATATAGGGGATGCTATAGGAGGTGCATGAATACGCAGCGATATAGGGGATGTGATGAGATGTGCATGAAAATGCAGCGATATTAGGGAAGGTATGAGAGGTGCGCAAAAACACAGCGATGTAGGCGAAGCCATGGGAGGTGCGCGGGAAACAGGGCAATATACGGGCAGGTATGAGAGGTGCACAAAAACAGCGATATAGGTGACGGAATGGGAGGTGCGCGAAAAGACAGCGATATAGGGGAAGGTATGAAAGGTGCGCAAGGCACAGCGATATAGGGGAAGGTATGGAAGGTACTCGAAAACAGGGTGATATAGATGAAGTTATGAGAGGTATGCGAAAGCACAGCAATATAGGGGATGCTATGGAAGGCGCGCAAAAACACAGTGATACAGGGGAAGCTATGAGAGGTGAGCAGTATCACAGCGATAAAGGTGAATCTATGGGATGTGTGCGAAAAGACATCGATATAGGGGAGGGTATGAGAGGTATGCGAAAACACAGCGATATAGGGGACGGTATGAGATGTGCATGAAGACAAGGCGATAGTCGAGAATCCATGAGAGGTGTGCGGAAACACAGCAATATAGGGGAAGTTATGAGAGGTGCGTGAAAACTTAGCAATATAGAGGGCGTTATGAGATGTGCCTGAAAACACAGCGATATAGGGGAAGGTATGAAAGGTGTACAAAAACACAGCAATATAGGAGAAGTTAAGAGAGGTGCGTTAAAACACAGCGATATAGGGGAAGGTATGAGAAGAGCACGAAAACACAGCGATATCGGGGAATGTATGGGAGGTGCATGAAAACAGGGCGATATAGGGGAATCTATGAGAGGTGAGCAAAAACATGGTGATACAGGGGAAGCTATGAGAGGTGCGTGAAAACATAGCAATATAGAGGGCGTTATGAGATGTGCATGAAAACACGGTGATATAGGGGAAGGTATGAGAAGTGCACGAAGGCACGGCGATATAGGGGATGCTATGGGAGGTGCGCGAAAACACAGTGATATAGGGGACGGTATGAGATGTGTATGGAAACACGGCGATATATGGGAAGCTATGAGAGGTGCGTGAAAACACGGCGATATATGGGAAAGAATGAGACGTGCGCGAAAACTTGGCATGACAGGCGAATGCATGAGAGGCGCGAGAAAACACAGCGATGTACGGGAAGACATGAGATGCGCGCAAAAACAGGGCGATGCAGGGGAAGGTATGAGAGGTGCGCGAAAGCACAGCGATATAGGGACGCATGGGATGTGCGCGAAAACACAGTGATATAGGGGAAGGTATGAGAGATGTGCGAGAACACGGCGAGATAGGGGAAATTATGAGAGGTGCGCGAAAACACGGCGATACGGGAGAATGTATCAGATGTGTGAGAAAACACAGTGATATAGGGGAAGTAATGAGAGGAGCGAAAACATAGCGATCTCGGTGAAGACATGAGAGGTGCACGAAAACATGGCGATATAGGGGAAGCTATGAGAGGTGAGCAAAAACACGGCGATACAGGGGAAGCTATGAGAGGTGAACAATAACACAGCGATAAAGGTGAATCTATGGGATGTGCGCGAAAAGACAGCGATATAGGGGAAGGTATGAGAGGTGTGTGAAAACACAGTGATATAGGGGAAGGTATGAAAGGTGCACGAAAACACAGCGATATAGGGGAAGGAATGGGAGATGCACGAAAACAGGGTGATATAGGGGAAGGTATGAGAGGTAAGCGAAAACAGGGCATATAGGGGAAGGTATGAGAGGTGCGCGAAGGCACAGCGATATAGGGGATACTATGGCAGGTGAGTGAATGCACAGCGATATAGGGGATACTATTGGAGGTGCGTGAATGCACAGCGATATCGGGAATGTGATGAGATGTGCATGAAAATGCAACGATATTAGTGAAGGTATGAGAGGTGCACGAAAACACAGCGATATAGGGGAAGGTATGAGAGGTGCACAAAAACACAGCGATATAGGGGAAGGTATGAGAGGTGCGCGAAAGCACAGCGATATACGGGACAGTATGAGATGTGCATGAATACACGGCGAAAGACGGGAAACCATGAGAGGTGTGCTAAAACAGCGATATAGGGGAAGTTATGAGAGGTGCGTGAAAACACAGTGAAATAGGGGACGTTATGAGATGTGCATGAAAACACAGCGATATAGGGGAAGGTATGAGAGATGCACGAAAATGCAGCGATACAAGGGAAGGTATAGGAGGTGCGCGAAAACAGGGCAATATACGGGACGGTATGAGAGGTGAATGAAAACGTAGCAATATAAGGGAAGGTATAGGAGATGCGCGAAAACAAGGCGATATTGGAGAAGGTATGAGAGGTGCACAAAAACACAGCGATGTAGGGGAAGGTATGGGAGGTGCGCGAAAACGGCGATATTGGGGAAGGTATGAGAGGTGCACGAAGGCACAGCGATATAAGGGATGCTATGGGAGGTGCGCGAAAACACAGTAATATAGGGCAAGGTATGAGAGGTGCACGAAAACACAGCAATATAGGGGAAGGTATGGGAGGTGCTCGAAAGCAGGGCGATATAGGGGAAGTTATGAGAGGTGTGTGAAAACACTGCGATATAGGGGGAGGTATGAGAGGTACACGAAAACACAGCGATATAGGGGAAGGTATGGGAGGTGCTCGAAATCAGGGCGATATAGTGGAAGTTATGAGAGGTGCGTGAAAACCCAGCAATATAGTGGACATTATGAGACGTGCATGAAAACACAGCGATATAGGGGAAGGTATGAGAGGTGCACGAAGGCACAGCGATATAGGGGATGCTATGGCAGGTGCGCGAATACACAGAGATATAGGGGACATTATGAGATGTGCATGAAAACACGGCAATATAGGGGAAGTTTTTGGAGCTGCGCAAAAATACAGCGATATAGGAGAAGTTATGAGAGGTGCGTGAAAACACAGCGATATAAGGGAAGGTAGGAGAGGTGCACGAAAACACAGCGATATAGGGGAAGGAATGGGAGATGCACGAAAACAGGGCGATATAGGGGAAGGTATGAGAGGTGCGCGAAGGCACAGCGATATAGGGGATGCTATAGGAGGTGCGTGAATACGCAGCGATATAGGGGACGAGATGAGATGTGCATGAAAACGCAGGGATATTAGTGAAGGTATGAGAGGTGCACAAAAACACAGCGATATAGGGGAAGGTATGAGAGGTGTGCGAAAACATGGTGATACGGGAGAATGTATCAATTGTGCGAGAAAACACAGCGATATAGGGGAAGTATTGAGAGGAGCGAAAACATAGCGAACTAGGTGAAGACATGAGAGGTGAGCAAAAACACGGCGATACAGGGGAAGCTATGAGAGGAGATCAATAACACAGCGATAAAGCTGAATCTATGGGATGTGCGCGAAAAGACAGCAATATAGGGGAAGCTATGAGAGGTGCACAAGGCACAGCGATATAGGGGATGCGATGGGAGGTGTGTGAATATACAGCGATATAGGGGACGCTATGAGAGGTGCGTGAAAACACAGCGATATAGGGGGAGGTATGAGAGGTACACGAAAACACAGCGATAAGGGGAAGGTATGGGAGGTGCGCGAAAACTGGGCGATATAGGGGAATGTATGAGAGGTGCGCGAAGACACAGTGATATAGGGGATGCTACGGGAGGTGCGCGAATTCACAGCAATATAGGGGACGTTATGAGATGTGCATGAAAAGACGGCAATATAGGGGAAGGTATGAGATGTACGCAAAAGTACAACGATATAGGAGAAGTTATGAGAGGTGCGTGAAAACACAGCGATACAGGGGAAGGTATGAGAGGTGCGCGAATACTGGACGACATAGGGGAAGGTATGAGAGGTGCGCGAAAACTGGACGATATAGGGGAAGGTATGAGAGGTACGCGAAGGCACAGTGATATAGGGGATGATACGGGAGGTGCGCGAATGCACAGCGATATTGGGGACGTTATGAGATGTGCATGAAAACATGGCGATATAGGGGAAGTTATGAGAGGTGTGCAAAAACACAGCGATATAGGGGAAGGTATGAGAGGTGCGTGAGAACACAACGATATAGGGGAAGGTATGAGAGGTGCACAATAATACAGCGATATAGGGGAAGGTATGGGAGGTGCGCGAAAACACAGCGATATAGGGGACGCTGTGGGAGGTGCGCGAAAACACAGCGATAAAGGGGACAGTACGAGATGTGCATGAATACACGGCGATATTGGGGAAGCCATGAGAGGTGCGTGAAAACACAGCAATATAGGGTAAGGTATGAGAGGTGTTCAAAAACACAGCGATATCGGGGAAGTTATGGGAAGTGAGCGAAAACAGGGCGATATAGGGGAAAGTATGAGAGGTACGCGAAGGCACAGTTATATAGGGGAGTTATTTGAGGTGCACGAATACACAGCGATATAGGGGACGTTATGAGATGTGCATGAAAACACAGTAATATAGGGGAAGTTATGAGAGGTGCACAAAAATGCAGCAATATAGGAGAAGGTATGAGACGTGTGTGAAAACACGGCGATATGGAGAATGTATCAGAGGTGCGAGAAAACACAGCGATATAGGGGAAGTAATGAGAGGAGCGAAAACATAGCGATCTTGGTGAAGACATGAGAGGTGCGCGAAAACACGGCAATATAGGCGAAGCTATGAAAGGTGAGCAAAAACACGGCGATATAGGGGTAGCTGTGAGAGGTGTGCAATAACACAGCGATAAAGTTGAATCTATGGGCTGTGCGCGAAAAGTCAGCGATATAGGGGAAGGTATGAGAGGTGCGCATGGGAGGTGATGCTATGGGAGGTGCGTGAAAACGCAGCGATATAGTGGACGTTATGAGATGTGCATTAAAACACAGCGATATTTGGGAAGATATAAGAGGTGCACAAAAACACAGCGATATAGGAGAAGTTATCAGAGGTGTGTGAAAACACAGCGATATAGTGGAAGGTATGAGAGGTGCACGAAAACACAGCGATATCGGGGAAGGAATGAGAGGTGCACGAAGGCACAGCGATATAGGGGATTCTATGGGAGGTGCGCGAATACACAGCGATATAGGGGACGTTATGAGATGTGCATAAAAACACAGCGATATGGGGGAAGTTATGAGAGGTTTGCAAAAATACAGCAATATAGGAGAAGTTATGAGAGGTGAGTGAAAACACAGCGATATAGGAGGAGGTATGAAAGGTGCACGAAAACACAGCGATATAGGGGAAGACATCAGAGTTGCGTGAAAGCAGGACAATATAGTGGAAGCTATGAGAGGTGAGCAAAAACACGGTG
The DNA here is from genome assembly GCF_030028105.1 of Mobula birostris. Classification (NCBI taxonomy): domain Eukaryota; kingdom Metazoa; phylum Chordata; class Chondrichthyes; order Myliobatiformes; family Myliobatidae; genus Mobula; species Mobula birostris. The sequence continues at coordinate 266,179 of NW_027276416.1, read as the reverse complement.
ATATAGGGGAAGCTAAGAGAGGTGAGCAATAACACAGCGATAAAGGTGAATCTATGGGATGTGCGCAAAAACACAGCTATATAGGGGAAGGTATGAGAGGTGCGCAAGGCTCAGCGATATAGGGGATGCTACGGGAGGTGCGTGAATACACAGCGATATACGGGACGTTATGAGATGTGCATGAAAACGCAGCGATATTAGGGAAGGTATGAGAGGTTCACAAAAGCACAGCGACATAGGAGAATGAATGGGAAGTGTGCGAAAACATGGCGATATAGGCGAAGGTATGAGAAGTGCGCGAAGCCACAGCAATAAGTGGGAGGCTATGGGAGGTGCGCGACTACACAGTGATATAGGGGACGTTATGAGATGTGCATAAAAACACAGCGATACAGGGGAAGGTATGTGAGGTGCTCGAAAACAGGGCGATATAGGGGACGGTATGAGATTTGCATGAAAACACGTGATATAGGGGAAGCTATGAGAGGTGCGCGAAAACACGCAATATAGGGGACGGTATGAGAGGTGCGCAAGGCACAGCGATACAGGGGAAGGCATGAGAGGTACGCGAAGGCACAGTTATATAGGGGTGCTATGGGAGGTGCACGAATACACAGCAATATAGGGGAGGTTATGAGATGTGCATGAAAACACGGCAATATAGGGGAAGGTATGAGAGGTGCCCGAAAACACAGCGTTATAGGGGACGCTATGGGACGTGAGCGAAATCACGGCGATATAGGGGAAATTATGAGAGGTGCGCTAAAACACGGCGATACAGGGGAATGTATCAGAGGTGCGAGAAAACACAGCGATATAGGGGAAGTAATGAGAGGAGCGAAAACATAGCGATCTAGGTGAAGACATGAGAGGTGTCCGAAAACACGGCGATATAGGGGAAGCTATGAAAGGTGAGCAAAAACACAGCGATATAGGGGAAGCTCTGAGAGGTGTGCAATAACACAGTGATAAAGTTGAATCTATGGGATGTGTGCGAAAAGACAGCGATATAGGGGAAGGTATGGGAGGTGCGCAAGGCACAGCGATGTAGGGGATGCTATGGGAGGTGCGTGAATACACAGCGATATATGGGACGTTATGAGATGTGCAGGAAGAAGCAGCGATATTAGGGAAGATATAAGAGGTGCACAAAAACACAGCGATATAGGAGAAGTTATGAGAGGTGCGTGAAAACACAGCGATATAGAGGGAGGTATGAGAGGTGCATGAAAACGTAGCGATATTAGGGAAGGTATGAGAGGTTCACAAAAGCACAGCGACATAGGAGAATGAATGGGAAGTGTGCAAAAACATGGCGATATAGGCGAAGGTATGAGAAGTGCGCGAAGCCACAGCAATATGTGGGAGGCTATGGGAGGTGCGCGACTATGCGAAAACAGGGCGATATAGGGGATGAAATGAGAGGTGCGCGAAAACAGGGCAATATAGTGGAAGCTATAGGATGTGCGCGAAAACAGGGCGATATAGGGGAAGGTATGAGAGGTGCCTGAAAACACAGCAATATCGGGGAAGTTATGGGAAGTGAGCGAAAACAGGGTGATATAGGGGAAGATATGAGAGGTTCGCGAAGGCACAGTGATATAGGGGACTATGGGAGGTGCACGAATACACAGCGATATAGGGGACGTTATGAGATGTACATGAAAACACGGCAATATGGGGGAAGGTATGAGAGGTGCGCAAAAATACAGCATTATAGCAGAATTTAAGAGAGGTGCGTGAAAACACAGTAATATAGGGCAAGGTATGAGAGGTGCACAAAAACACAGCAATATAGGGGGAGGTATGGGAGGTGCGCGAAAACAGTGCGATATAGGGGAAGGTATGAGAGGTGCCCGAAAACAGCGATATAGGGGACGCTATGGGACGTGCGCGAATACACAGCGATATAGGGGAACTTATGAGAAGTGCGCGAAAACACGGCGATACAGGGGAATGTATCAGAGGTGCGAGAAAGCACAGCGATATAGGGGACGTTATGAGATGTGCGTGAAAATGCAGCGATATAGGGGAAGGTATGAGAGGTGTGCGAAAACACCGTGATATAGGGAAAGACATGAGAGGTGCGCAAAAACAGGGCAATATAGTGGAAGCTGTGTGATGTGCGCGAAAACACGGCGATACAGGGGAATGTATCAGAGGTGCGAGAAAACACAGCGATATAGGGGACGCTATGGGACGTGCGCAAAAAAACAGTGATATGGGGAAGGTATGAGAGGTGTGCGAGAACACGGCAATATAGGGGAAATTGTAAGAGTGCGCGAAAACATGGCAATACAGGAGAATGCATCAGAGGTGCGAGAAAACACAGCAATATAGGGGAAGTAATGATAGGAGCAAAAACATAGCGATATAGGTGAAGACATGTGAGGTGCGCGAAAACACGGTGATATAGGTGAAGCTATGAGAGGTGAGCAATAACACAGCGATCAAGGTGCAGCTATGGGTTGTGCGCGAAAACAGCGTTGTTGGTGAAGCTATGGGAGGTGCTTGAAAACACAGCGATATCGGGGAAGGTATGGGAGGTGCGCGAAAACAGCGCGATATAGGGGAAGGTATGAGAGGTGCGCGAAGGCACAGTGATATAGGGGGTGCTACGGGAGGTGCGCGAATGCACAGCGAAATAGGGGACGTTATGAGATGTGCGCAAAAATACATCGATATAGGGGAAGGTATGAGAGGTGCGCGAAAACACAGCGATATAGGTAATGCTATGAGATGTGCATGAATACACGGCGATAGTCGAGAAGCCATGAGAGGTGTGCGAAAACATAGCGATATAGGGGAAGGTATGAGAGCAGCGTGAAAACACATTGATATAGGGGAAGGTATGAGAGGAGTACGAAAACAGGGCGATATAGGGGAAGTTATGAGAGGTGCGTGAAAACCTAGCGATATAGGGGACGTTATGAGATGTGCATGAAAACACGGCGATATAGGGGAAGGTATGAGAGGTGTGTAAAAACACAGCGATATAGGTGAAGTTATGAGAGGTGGGTGACAACACAGCGATATAGTGGAAGGAATGAGAGGTGCACGAAAACACAGCGATATCTGGGAAGTTATGGGAAGTGAGTGAAAACAGGGCGATATAGGGGAAAGTATGAGAGGTACGCGAAGGCACAGTTATATAGGGGTGCTATGGGAGGTGCACGAATACACAGCGATATAGGGGACGTTATGAGATGTGCATGAAAACACGGCAATATAGGGGAAGGTGTGAGAGGTGCGAAAAAATACAGCGTTATAGCAGAATTTATGAGAGGTGCGTGAAAACACAGCAATATAGGGGGAGGTATGGGAGGTGCGCGAAAACAGGGCGATATAGGGGATGGCATGAGAGGTGCGCGAAAACAGGGCAATATAGTGGAAGCTATGGGATGTGCGCAAAAACAGGGCGATATAGGGGAAGGTATGAGAGGTGCCCGAAAACACAGCGATATAGGGTATGCTACGGGAGGTGCGCGAATGCACAGTGATATAGGGGAGGTTATGAGATGTGCATGAAAACACGGCAATATAGGGGAAGGTATGAGATGTGCGCAAAAGTACAGCGATATAGGAGAAGTTATGAGAGGTGCACGAAAACAGGGCGATATATTGGAAGGTATGAGAGGTGCCCAAAAACACAGCGATATAGGGGACGCTATGGGACGTGAGTGAAAGCACAGTGATATAGGGGAAGTAATGAGAGGAGCGAAAACATTGCGATCTCATCAAAGCTATGGGAGGTGCGCGAAAACTCAGCAATAAAGGGGACGGTACGAGATGTGCATGTATACACGGCGATATTGGGGAAGCCATGAGAGGTGCGTGAAAACACAGCGATATAGGGGAAGGTATGAGAGGTGTGCAATAACACAGCGATATAGGTGAAGTTATGAGAGGTGGGTGACAACACAGCGATATCGTGGAAGAAATGAGAGGTGCACGAAAACACAGCGATATTGGGGAAGTTATGGGAAGTGAGCGAAAACAGGGCGATATAGGGGAAAGTATGAGAGGTACGCGAAGGCACAGTTATAGAGGGGTGCTATGGGAGGTGCACGAATACACAGCGATATAGGGGACGTTAGGAGATGTGCATGAAAACACGGCAATATAGGGGAAGGTATGAGAGGTGCGAAAAAATAGAGTGTTATAGCAGAATTTAAGAGAGGTGCGTGATGGCACAGCGATATAGGAGAAGGTATGAGAGGTGCAGGAAAACAGCGATATAGGTGAAGGAATGGGAGGTGCGCGAAAACAGGGCGATATTTGGGAAAGTATGAGAGGTGCGCGAAGGCACAGTGATATAAGGGATGCTATGGGAGGTGCGCGAATACACAGCGATATAGAGGACGTTATGAGATGTGCATAACAACACAGCGATATAGGGGACGTTATGAGATGTGCATGAAAACTCGGCAATATAGGGGAACGTATAAGAGCTGCGCAAAAATACAGTGATATAGGAGAAGTTATGAGAGGTGCGTGAAAACACAGCGATATAAGGGAAGGTATGAGAGGTGCACGAAAATACAGCGATATTGGGGAAGGTATGGGAGGTGCTCGAAAACAAGGCGATATAGGGGAAGTTATGTGAAGTGCTCGAAGGCACAGCGATATAGGGGATGCTATGAGAGGTGCGCGAAAACACCGTGATATAGTGGAAGACATGAGAGGTGCGCAAAAGCAGGGCAATATAGTGGAACCTATGGGATGTGCGCGAAACCACGGCGATACATGGGAATGTATCAGAGGTGCGGGAAAACACAGCAATATAGGGGACGCTATGGGACATGCGCAAAAAGGCAGTGATATAGGGGAAGGTATGAGAGGTGTGCAAGAACACGGTGATATAGGGGAAATTGTAAGAGGTGCGCGAAAACATGCAATACAGGAGAATGCATCAGAGGTGCGAGAAAACACAGCGATATAGGGTAAGTAATGATAGGAGCGAAAACATAGCGGTATAGGTGAAGACATGCGAGGTGCGCGAAAACACGGTGATATAGGGTAAGCTATGAGAGGTGATCAATAACACATCGATCAAGGGGAAGCTATGGGATGTGCGCAAAAACAGCGATGTAGGCGAAGCTATGAGAGGTGCGGGAAAACACAGCGATATAGGGGAAGTTATGAGATGTGCATGAATACACGGCGATAGTCGGGTAGCCATGAGAGGTGTGCGGAAACACAGCGATATAGGGGAAAGTATGAGAGCTGAGTGAAAACACAGTGATATCGGGGAAGGTATGAGCGGAGTGCAAAAACAGGGCGATATAGGGGACGTTATGAGAGGTGCGTGAAAACCCAGCGACATTGGGGACGTTATGAGATGTGCATGAAATCACGGTGATATTGGGGAAGGTATGAGAGGTGTGCAAAAACACAATGATATATGGGAATGCATGAGAGGAGTGCGAAAACAGGGCGATATAGGGGAAGCTATGAGAGGTGAGCAATAACACAGCGATAAAGGGGACATTATGAGATCTGCGCAAAAATACATCGATATAGGGGAAGGTATGAGGGGTGCATGAATACACGGCAATAGTCGGGAAGCCATGAGAGGTGTGCTAAAACACAGCGATATAGGGGAAGGTATGAGAGCTGCGTGAAAACACAGTGATGTAGGAGAAGGTATGAGAGGAGCGTGAAAACTGGGCGATATAGGGGAAATTATGAGTAGTGCGTGAAAACCTAGCGATATAGGGGACGTTATGAGATGTGCATGAAAACACGGCGATATAGGGGAAAGTATGAGAGGTGCACGAATGCACAGCGATTTAGGGGAAGGTATGAGAGGTACACGAAAACAGCGATATAGGTGAAGGAATGGGAGGTGCGCGAAAACAGGGCGATATTTGGGAAGGTATGAGAGGTGCGCAAGGCACAGCGATATAAGAGGAGGTACGAGAGGTACACGAAAACACAGCAATATAGGGGAAGGTATGGAAGGTACTCGAAAACAGGGCGATCTAGGTGAAGACATGAGAGGTGCGTGATTACAGGGCAATATAGTGGAAGCTATGAGAGGTGAGCAAAAACCCGGCGATATAGGGGAAACTATTAGAGGTGAGGAATAACAAAGCGATAAAGCTGAATCTATGGGATGTGCGCGAAAAGACAGCGATATAGGGGAAGGTATGAGAGATGCGCAAAGGACAGCGATATAGGGGATGCTATTGGAGGTGCGCGAAAACACAGCGATATAGGGGACGGTATGAGATGTGCACGAAAACACAGCAATAAAGGGGGAGGTATGGGAGGTGCACGAAAACAGGGCGATATATGGGAAGGTTAGGGAGGTGTGCAAAAACAGGACAATATAGTGGAAGATATGAGAGGTGCCCGAAAACACAGTAATATAGGCGACGCTATGGGACGTGCGCGAAAACAAGGCGATATAGGGGAAATTATGAGAGGTGCGCGAAAACACGGCGATACAGGGGAATGTATCAGAGGTACGAGAAAACACAGCGATATAAGGGAAGTAATGAGAGGAGTGAAAACATATCAATATAGGTGAAGACATGAGAGGTGCGCCAAAACATGGCGATATAGGGGAAGCTGTGAGAGGTGAGCAATCACACAGAGATAAAGGTGAAGCTATGGGATATGCGCGAAAAGACAGCGATATAGGGGTATGTATGAGAGGTGCGCGAAAACAAAGCGATATAGGGGACGGTATGAGATGTGCATGAATACACGGCGATAGTCGGGAAACAATGACAGGTGTGCGAAAACACAGCGATATAGGGGAAGTTATGAGAGGTGCGTGAAAGCACAGTATTATAGGGGAAGGTATGAGAGGTGCGCGAAAACAGGGCGATATAGGGGAGTTATGCGAGGTGCATGAAAACAGAGCGATATAGGGGACGTTATGAGATGTGCATGAAAACACGGAGATATAGGGGAAGATATGAGAGGTGCGCAAAGGCACAGCGATATAGGGGATGTTATGGGAGGTGCGCGAATACAAGGCCATATAGGGGAAGGTATGTGAGGTGCACGAAGGCACAGCGATATAGGGGATGCTACGGGAGGTGCGTGAATACACAGCCTTATAGGGGACGTTATGAGATGTGCATGAAAACGCAGCGATATTAGGGAAGATATAAGAGTTGCACAAAAACACAGCGATATAGGAGAAGTTATGAGAGGTGTGTGAAAACACAGCGATATAGGGGAAAGAATGAGAGGTGCGTGAAAACAAGGCGATATAGGGGAAGGTATGAGAGGTACGCGAAGGCACAGCGATATAGGGGACTTTATGAGATGTGCATAAAAACACGGCTATATAGGGGAAGTTATGAGAGGTGCACAAAAATACAGCAATATAGGAGAAGTTATGAGAGGTGAGTGAAAACACAGCGATATAGGGGGAGGTATGACAGGTGCACGAAAACACAGCGATATAGGGGAATTTATGGGAGGTGCTCGAAAACAAGGCGATATAGGGGAAGGTATGAGAGGAATGCGAAGACACAGCAATATATGGGATGCTATGGGAGGTGCGCAAAAACACAGTGATATAGGCGAAGACATGAGAGGTGCGTGAAAGTAGGGCAATGTAGTGGAAGCTATGAGAGGTGAGCAATAACACAGCGATAAAGGTGCATCTATGGGATGTGCACAAAAACACAGCGATATAGGGGAAGGTATGAGAGGTGCGCAAGGCACAGCAATATAGGGGATACTATGGGAGATGCGTGAATACACAGCGATATACGGGACGTTATGAGATGTGCATGAAAACGCAGCGATATTAAGAAAGGTATGAGAGGTTCACAAAAACGCAGCGATATAGGAGAATGAATGGGACGTGAGCGAAAACAAGGCGATATAGGGGAAATTATGAGAGGTGCGCGAAAACACGGCGATACAGGGGAATGTATCAGAGGTACGAGAAAACACAGCGATATAAGGGAAGTAATGAGAGGAGTGAAAACATATCAATATAGGTGAAGACATGAGAGGTGCGCGAAAACATGGCGATATAGGGGAAGCTGTGAGAGGTGAGCAATCACACAGAGATAAAGGTGAAGCTATGGGATATGCACGAAAAGACAGCGATATAGGGGTATGTATGAGAGGTGCGCGAAAACAAAGCGATATAGGGGACGGTATGAGATGTGCATGAATACACGGCGATAGTCGGGAAACAATGACAGGTGTGCGAAAACACAGCGATATAGGGGAAGTTATGAGAGGTGCGTGAAAGCACAGTATTATAGGGGAAGGTATGAGAGGTGCGCGAAAACAGGGCGATATAGGGGAGTTATGCGAGGTGCATGAAAACAGAGCGATATAGGGGACGTTATTAGATGTGCATGAAAACACGGAGATATAGGGGAAGATATGAGAGGTGCGCAAAGGCACAGCGATATAGGGGATGTTATGGGAGGTGCGCGAATACAAGACCATATAGGGGAAGGTATGTGAGGTGCACGAAGGCATAGCGATATAGGGGATGCTACGGGAGGTGCGTGAATACACAGCCTTATAGGGGACGTTATTAGATGTGCATGAAAACGCAGCAATATTAAGGAAGGTATAAGAGGTGCACAAAAACACAGCAATATAGGAGAAGTTATGAGAGGTGTGTGAAAACACAGCGATATAGGGGAAAGAATCAGAGGTGCATGAAAACAGGGCGATACAGGGGAAGGTATGAGAGGTGCGCGAAGGCACAGCAATATGTGGGATGCTATGGGAGGTGCGCGAAAACACAGTGATATAGGGGAAGACATGAGAGATGCGTGAAAGTAGGGCAATATAGTGGAAGCTATGAGAGGTGAGCAATAACACAGCGATAAAGGTGCATCTATGGGATGTGCACAAAAACACAGCGATATAGGGGAAGGTATGAGAGGTGCGCAAGGCACAGCAATATGGGGGATGCTATGGGAGATGCGTGAATACACAGCGATATACGGGACGTTATGAGATGTGCATGAAAACGCAGCGATATTAAGGAAGGTATGAGAGGTTCACAAAAACGCAGCGATATAGGAGAATGAATGGGAGGTGCGCGAATACACAGCGATATAGGGGACGTTAGGAGATGTGCATGAAAACACGGCAATATAGGGGAAGCTATGGGAGTTGCGCAAAAACACGGCGATATAGGGGACGGTATGAGATGTGAATGAATACACGGCGATATTGGGGAAGCCATGAGAGGTGCGCGAAAACACAATGATATAGGGGAAGGTATGAGAGGCGTGCAAAAACACAGCGATATAGGAGAAGTTATGAGAGGTGGGTGACAACACAGCAATATAGTTGAAGGTATGAGAGGTGCATGAAAACACAGCGATATCGGGGAAGTTATGGGAAGTGAGCGAAAACAGGGCGATATAGGGGAAGGTAGGAGAGGTACGCGAAGGCACAGTTACATTGGGGATGCTATGGCAGGTGCGCGAATACACAGAGATATAGTAGACGTTATGAGATGTGCATGAAAACACGGCGATATAGGGGAAGGTATGAGAGGTGCACGAAGGCACAGCGATTTAGGGGAAGGTATGAGAGGTACACGAAAACAGCAATATAGGTGAAGGAATGGGAGGTGCGCGAAAACAGGGCGATATTTGGGAAGGTATTAGAGGTGCGCGAAGGCAAAGCGATATAAGTGATGCTATGGGAGGTGCGCGAATACACAGTGATATAGAGGACGTTATGAGATGTGCATAACAACATGGCGATATAGGGTAAGTTATGAGAGGTGTGCAAAAACACGGCGATATAGGGGAAGCTATGAGAGGTGAGCAATAACACAGCGATAAAGGTGAATCTGTGGGATGTGCACGAAAAAACAGCTATATAGGGGAAGGTATGAGAGGTGCGCAAGACACAGCGATATAGGAGGAGGTACGAGAGGTGCACGAAAACACAGCAATATAGGGGAAGGTATGGAAGGTACTCGAAAACAGGGCGATCTAGGTGAAGACATGAGAGGTGCGTGAATACAGGGCAATATAGTGGAAGCTATGAGAGGTGAGCAAAAACCCGGCGATATAGGGGAAACTATTAGAGGTGAGGAATAACAAAGCGATAAAGCTGAATCTATGGGATGTGCGCGAAAAGACAGCGATATAGGGGAAGGTATGAGAGATGCGCAAGGGACAGCGATATAGGGGATGCTATTGGAGGTGCGCGAAAACACAGCGATATAGGGGACGGTATGAGATGTGCACGAAAACACAGCAATAAAGGGGGAGGTATGAGAGGTGCGCGAAAACAGGACAATATAGTGGAAGATATGAGAGGTGCCCGAAAACACAGTAATATAGGCGACGCTATGGGACGTGCGCGAAAACAAGGCGATATAGGGGAAATTATGAGAGGTGCGCGAAAACACGGCGATTTAGGGGAAGGTATGAGAGGTACACGAAAACAGCAATATAGGTGAAGGAATGGGAGGTGCGCGAAAACAGAGCGATATTTGGGAAGGTATTAGAGGTGCGCGAAGGCAAAGCGATATAAGTGATGCTATGGGAGGTGCGCGAATACACAGTGATATAGAGGACGTTATGAGATGTGCATAACAACATGGCGATATAGGGTAAGTTATGAGAGGTGTGCAAAAACACGGCGATATAGGGGAAGCTATGAGAGGTGAGCAATAACACAGCGATAAAGGTGAATCTGTGGGATGTGCACGAAAAAACAGCTATATAGGGGAAGGTATGAGAGGTGCGCAAGGCACAGCAATATGGGGGATGCTATGGGAGATGCGTGAATACACAGCGATATACGGGACGTTATGAGATGTGCATGAAAACGCAGCGATATTAAGGAAGGTATGAGAGGTTCACAAAAACGCAGCGATATAGGAGAATGAATGGGAGGTGCGCGAATACACAGCGATATAGGGGACGTTAGGAGATGTGCATGAAAACACGGCAATATAGGGGAAGCTATGGGAGTTGCGCGAAAACACGGCGATATAGGGGACGGTATGAGATGTGAATGAATACACGGCGATATTGGGGAAGCCATGAGAGGTGCGCGAAAACACAATGATATAGGGGAAGGTATGAGAGGCGTGCAAAAACACAGCGATATAGGAGAAGTTATGAGAGGTGGGTGACAACACAGCAATATAGTTGAAGGTATGAGAGGTGCATGAAAACACAGCGATATCGGGGAAGTTATGGGAAGTGAGCGAAAACAGGGCGATATAGGGGAAGGTAGGAGAGGTACGCGAAGGCACAGTTACATTGGGGATGCTATGGCAGGTGCGCGAATACACAGAGATATAGTAGACGTTATGAGATGTGCATGAAAACACGGCGATATAGGGGAAGGTATGAGAGGTGCACGAAGGCACAGCGATTTAGGGGAAGGTATGAGAGGTACACGAAAACAGCAATATAGGTGAAGGAATGGGAGGTGCGCGAAAACAGGGCGATATTTGGGAAGGTATTAGAGGTGCGCGAAGGCAAAGCGATATAAGTGATGCTATGGGAGGTGCGCGAATACACAGTGATATAGAGGACGTTATGAGATGTGCATAACAACATGGCGATATAGGGTAAGTTATGAGAGGTGTGCAAAAACACGGCGATATAGGGGAAGCTATGAGAGGTGAGCAATAACACAGCGATAAAGGTGAATCTGTGGGATGTGCACGAAAAAACAGCTATATAGGGGAAGGTATGAGAGGTGCGCAAGACACAGCGATATAGGAGGAGGTACGAGAGGTGCACGAAAACACAGCAATATAGGGGAAGGTATGGAAGGTACTCGAAAACAGGGCGATCTAGGTGAAGACATGAGAGGTGCGTGAATACAGGGCAATATAGTGGAAGCTATGAGAGGTGAGCAAAAACCCGGCGATATAGGGGAAACTATTAGAGGTGAGGAATAACAAAGCGATAAAGCTGAATCTATGGGATGTGCGCGAAAAGACAGCGATATAGGGGAAGGTATGAGAGATGCGCAAGGGACAGCGATATAGGGGATGCTATTGGAGGTGCGCGAAAACACAGCGATATAGGGGACGGTATGAGATGTGCACGAAAACACAGCAATAAAGGGGGAGGTATGAGAGGTGCGCGAAAACAGGACAATATAGTGGAAGATATGAGAGGTGCCCGAAAACACAGTAATATAGGCGACGCTATGGGACGTGCGCGAAAACAAGGCGATATAGGGGAAATTATGAGAGGTGCGCGAAAACACGGCGATACAGGGGAATGTATCAGAGGCACGAGAAAACACAGCGATATAAGGGAAGTAATGAGAGGAGCGAAAACATATCAATATAGGTGAAGACATGAGAGGTGCGCGAAAACATGGCGATATAGGGGAAGCTGTGAGAGGTGAGCAATAACACAGAGATAAAGGTGAAGCTATGGGATATGCGCGAAAAGACAGCGATATAGGGGTATGTATGAGAGGTGCGCAAAAACAAAGCGATTTTGGGGACGGTATGAGACGTGCATGAATGCACGGCGATAGTCGGGAAACAATGACAGGTGTGCGAAAACACAGCGATATAGGGGAAGTTATGAGAGGTGCGTGAAAGCACAGTCTTATAGGGGAAGGTATGAGAGGTGCGCGAAAACAGGGCGATATAGGGGAGTTATGCGAGGTGCATGAAAACAGAGCGATATAGGGAACGTTATGAGATGTGCATGAAAACACGGAGATATAGGGGAAGATATGAGAGGTGCGCAAAGGCACAGCGATATAGGGGATGTTATGGGAGGTGCGCGAATTCACAGTGATATAGAGGACGTTATGAGATGTGCATAACAACATGGCGATATAGGGTAAGTTATGAGAGGTGTGCAAAAACACGGCGATATAGGGGAAGCTATGAGAGGTGAGCAATAACACAGCGATAAAGGTGAATCTGTGGGATGTGCACGAAAAAACAGCTATATAGGGGAAGGTATGAGAGGTGCGCAAGACACAGCGATATAGGAGGAGGTACGAGAGGTGCACGAAAACACAGCAATATAGGGGAAGGTATGGAAGGTACTCGAAAACAGGGCGATCTAGGTGAAGACATGAGAGGTGCGTGAATACAGGGCAATATAGTGGAAGCTATGAGAGGTGAGCAAAAACCCGGCGATATAGGGGAAACTATTAGAGGTGAGGAATAACAAAGCGATAAAGCTGAATCTATGGGATGTGCGCGAAAAGACAGCGATATAGGGGAAGGTATGAGAGATGCGCAAGGGACAGCGATATAGGGGATGCTATTGGAGGTGCGCGAAAACACAGCGATATAGGGGAAGTTATGAGATGTGCATGAATACACGGCGATAGTCGGGTAGCCATGAGAGGTGTGCGGAAACACAGCGATATAGGGGAAAGTATGAGAGCTGAGTGAAAACACAGTGATATCGGGGAAGGTATGAGCGGAGTGCAAAAACAGGGCGATATAGGGGACGTTATGAGAGGTGCGTGAAAACCCAGCGACATTGGGGACGTTATGAGATGTGCATGAAATAACGGTGATATTGGGGAAGGTATGAGAGGTGTGCAAAAACACAATGATATATGGGAATGCATGAGAGGAGTGCGAAAACAGGGCGATATAGGGGAAGCTATGAGAGGTGAGCAATAACACAGCGATAAAGGGGACATTATGAGATCTGCGCAAAAATACATCGATATAGGGGAAGGTATGAGGGGTGCATGAATACACGGCAATAGTCGGGAAGCCATGAGAGGTGTGCTAAAACACAGCGATATAGGGGAAGGTATGAGAGCTGCGTGAAAACACAGTGATGTAGGAGAAGGTATGAGAGGAGCGTGAAAACTGGGCGATATAGGGGAAATTATGAGTAGTGCGTGAAAACCTAGCGATATAGGGGACGTTATGAGATGTGCATGAAAACACGGCGATATAGGGGAAAGTATGAGAGGTGCACGAATGCACAGCGATTTAGGGGAAGGTATGAGAGGTACACGAAAACAGCGATATAGGTGAAGGAATGGGAGGTGCGCGAAAACAGGGCGATATTTGGGAAGGTATGAGAGGTGCGCAAGGCACAGCGATATAAGAGGAGGTACGAGAGGTACACGAAAACACAGCAATATAGGGGAAGGTATGGAAGGTACTCGAAAACAGGGCGATCTAGGTGAAGACATGAGAGGTGCGTGATTACAGGGCAATATAGTGGAAGCTATGAGAGGTGAGCAAAAACCCGGCGATATAGGGGAAACTATTAGAGGTGAGGAATAACAAAGCGATAAAGCTGAATCTATGGGATGTGCGCGAAAAGACAGCGATATAGGGGAAGGTATGAGAGATGCGCAAAGGACAGCGATATAGGGGATGCTATTGGAGGTGCGCGAAAACACAGCGATATAGGGGACGGTATGAGATGTGCACGAAAACACAGCAATAAAGGGGGAGGTATGGGAGGTGCACGAAAACAGGGCGATATATGGGAAGGTTAGGGAGGTGTGCAAAAACAGGACAATATAGTGGAAGATATGAGAGGTGCCCGAAAACACAGTAATATAGGCGACGCTATGGGACGTGCGCGAAAACAAGGCGATATAGGGGAAATTATGAGAGGTGCGCGAAAACACGGCGATACAGGGGAATGTATCAGAGGTACGAGAAAACACAGCGATATAAGGGAAGTAATGAGAGGAGTGAAAACATATCAATATAGGTGAAGACATGAGAGGTGCGCCAAAACATGGCGATATAGGGGAAGCTGTGAGAGGTGAGCAATCACACAGAGATAAAGGTGAAGCTATGGGATATGCGCGAAAAGACAGCGATATAGGGGTATGTATGAGAGGTGCGCGAAAACAAAGCGATATAGGGGACGGTATGAGATGTGCATGAATACACGGCGATAGTCGGGAAACAATGACAGGTGTGCGAAAACACAGCGATATAGGGGAAGTTATGAGAGGTGCGTGAAAGCACAGTATTATAGGGGAAGGTATGAGAGGTGCGCGAAAACAGGGCGATATAGGGGAGTTATGCGAGGTGCATGAAAACAGAGCGATATAGGGGACGTTATGAGATGTGCATGAAAACACGGAGATATAGGGGAAGATATGAGAGGTGCGCAAAGGCACAGCGATATAGGGGATGTTATGGGAGGTGCGCGAATACAAGGCCATATAGGGGAAGGTATGTGAGGTGCACGAAGGCACAGCGATATAGGGGATGCTACGGGAGGTGCGTGAATACACAGCCTTATAGGGGACGTTATGAGATGTGCATGAAAACGCAGCGATATTAGGGAAGATATAAGAGTTGCACAAAAACACAGCGATATAGGAGAAGTTATGAGAGGTGTGTGAAAACACAGCGATATAGGGGAAAGAATGAGAGGTGCGTGAAAACAAGGCGATATAGGGGAAGGTATGAGAGGTGCGCGAAGGCACAGCGATATAGGGGACTTTATGAGATGTGCATAAAAACACGGCTATATAGGGGAAGTTATGAGAGGTGCACAAAAATACAGCAATATAGGAGAAGTTATGAGAGGTGAGTGAAAACACAGCGATATAGGGGGAGGTATGACAGGTGCACGAAAACACAGCGATATAGGGGAATTTATGGGAGGTGCTCGAAAACAAGGCGATATAGGGGAAGGTATGAGAGGAATGCGAAGACACAGCAATATATGGGATGCTATGGGAGGTGCGCAAAAACACAGTGATATAGGCGAAGACATGAGAGGTGCGTGAAAGTAGGGCAATGTAGTGGAAGCTATGAGAGGTGAGCAATAACACAGCGATAAAGGTGCATCTATGGGATGTGCACAAAAACACAGCGATATAGGGGAAGGTATGAGAGGTGCGCAAGGCACAGCAATATAGGGGATACTATGGGAGATGCGTGAATACACAGCGATATACGGGACGTTATGAGATGTGCATGAAAACGCAGCGATATTAAGAAAGGTATGAGAGGTTCACAAAAACGCAGCGATATAGGAGAATGAATGGGACGTGAGCGAAAACAAGGCGATATAGGGGAAATTATGAGAGGTGCGCGAAAACACGGCGATACAGGGGAATGTATCAGAGGTACGAGAAAACACAGCGATATAAGGGAAGTAATGAGAGGAGTGAAAACATATCAATATAGGTGAAGACATGAGAGGTGCGCGAAAACATGGCGATATAGGGGAAGCTGTGAGAGGTGAGCAATCACACAGAGATAAAGGTGAAGCTATGGGATATGCACGAAAAGACAGCGATATAGGGGTATGTATGAGAGGTGCGCGAAAACAAAGCGATATAGGGGACGGTATGAGATGTGCATGAATACACGGCGATAGTCGGGAAACAATGACAGGTGTGCGAAAACACAGCGATATAGGGGAAGTTATGAGAGGTGCGTGAAAGCACAGTATTATAGGGGAAGGTATGAGAGGTGCGCGAAAACAGGGCGATATAGGGGAGTTATGCGAGGTGCATGAAAACAGAGCGATATAGGGGACGTTATTAGATGTGCATGAAAACACGGAGATATAGGGGAAGATATGAGAGGTGCGCAAAGGCACAGCGATATAGGGGATGTTATGGGAGGTGCGCGAATACAAGACCATATAGGGGAAGGTATGTGAGGTGCACGAAGGCATAGCGATATAGGGGATGCTACGGGAGGTGCGTGAATACACAGCCTTATAGGGGACGTTATTAGATGTGCATGAAAACGCAGCAATATTAAGGAAGGTATAAGAGGTGCACAAAAACACAGCAATATAGGAGAAGTTATGAGAGGTGTGTGAAAACACAGCGATATAGGGGAAAGAATCAGAGGTGCATGAAAACAGGGCGATACAGGGGAAGGTATGAGAGGTGCGCGAAGGCACAGCAATATGTGGGATGCTATGGGAGGTGCGCGAAAACACAGTGATATAGGGGAAGACATGAGAGATGCGTGAAAGTAGGGCAATATAGTGGAAGCTATGAGAGGTGAGCAATAACACAGCGATAAAGGTGCATCTATGGGATGTGCACAAAAACACAGCGATATAGGGGAAGGTATGAGAGGTGCGCAAGGCACAGCAATATGGGGGATGCTATGGGAGATGCGTGAATACACAGCGATATACGGGACGTTATGAGATGTGCATGAAAACGCAGCGATATTAAGGAAGGTATGAGAGGTTCACAAAAACGCAGCGATATAGGAGAATGAATGGGAGGTGCGCGAATACACAGCGATATAGGGGACGTTAGGAGATGTGCATGAAAACACGGCAATATAGGGGAAGCTATGGGAGTTGCGCGAAAACACGGCGATATAGGGGACGGTATGAGATGTGAATGAATACACGGCGATATTGGGGAAGCCATGAGAGGTGCGCGAAAACACAATGATATAGGGGAAGGTATGAGAGGCGTGCAAAAACACAGCGATATAGGAGAAGTTATGAGAGGTGGGTGACAACACAGCAATATAGTTGAAGGTATGAGAGGTGCATGAAAACACAGCGATATCGGGGAAGTTATGGGAAGTGAGCGAAAACAGGGCGATATAGGGGAAGGTAGGAGAGGTACGCGAAGGCACAGTTACATTGGGGATGCTATGGCAGGTGCGCGAATACACAGAGATATAGTAGACGTTATGAGATGTGCATGAAAACACGGCGATATAGGGGAAGGTATGAGAGGTGCACGAAGGCACAGCGATTTAGGGGAAGGTATGAGAGGTACACGAAAACAGCAATATAGGTGAAGGAATGGGAGGTGCGCGAAAACAGGGCGATATTTGGGAAGGTATTAGAGGTGCGCGAAGGCAAAGCGATATAAGTGATGCTATGGGAGGTGCGCGAATACACAGTGATATAGAGGACGTTATGAGATGTGCATAACAACATGGCGATATAGGGTAAGTTATGAGAGGTGTGCAAAAACACGGCGATATAGGGGAAGCTATGAGAGGTGAGCAATAACACAGCGATAAAGGTGAATCTGTGGGATGTGCACGAAAAAACAGCTATATAGGGGAAGGTATGAGAGGTGCGCAAGACACAGCGATATAGGAGGAGGTACGAGAGGTGCACGAAAACACAGCAATATAGGGGAAGGTATGGAAGGTACTCGAAAACAGGGCGATCTAGGTGAAGACATGAGAGGTGCGTGAATACAGGGCAATATAGTGGAAGCTATGAGAGGTGAGCAAAAACCCGGCGATATAGGGGAAACTATTAGAGGTGAGGAATAACAAAGCGATAAAGCTGAATCTATGGGATGTGCGCGAAAAGACAGCGATATAGGGGAAGGTATGAGAGATGCGCAAGGGACAGCGATATAGGGGATGCTATTGGAGGTGCGCGAAAACACAGCGATATAGGGGACGGTATGAGATGTGCACGAAAACACAGCAATAAAGGGGGAGGTATGAGAGGTGCGCGAAAACAGGACAATATAGTGGAAGATATGAGAGGTGCCCGAAAACACAGTAATATAGGCGACGCTATGGGACGTGCGCGAAAACAAGGCGATATAGGGGAAATTATGAGAGGTGCGCGAAAACACGGCGATTTAGGGGAAGGTATGAGAGGTACACGAAAACAGCAATATAGGTGAAGGAATGGGAGGTGCGCGAAAACAGAGCGATATTTGGGAAGGTATTAGAGGTGCGCGAAGGCAAAGCGATATAAGTGATGCTATGGGAGGTGCGCGAATACACAGTGATATAGAGGACGTTATGAGATGTGCATAACAACATGGCGATATAGGGTAAGTTATGAGAGGTGTGCAAAAACACGGCGATATAGGGGAAGCTATGAGAGGTGAGCAATAACACAGCGATAAAGGTGAATCTGTGGGATGTGCACGAAAAAACAGCTATATAGGGGAAGGTATGAGAGGTGCGCAAGGCACAGCAATATGGGGGATGCTATGGGAGATGCGTGAATACACAGCGATATACGGGACGTTATGAGATGTGCATGAAAACGCAGCGATATTAAGGAAGGTATGAGAGGTTCACAAAAACGCAGCGATATAGGAGAATGAATGGGAGGTGCGCGAATACACAGCGATATAGGGGACGTTAGGAGATGTGCATGAAAACACGGCAATATAGGGGAAGCTATGGGAGTTGCGCGAAAACACGGCGATATAGGGGACGGTATGAGATGTGAATGAATACACGGCGATATTGGGGAAGCCATGAGAGGTGCGCGAAAACACAATGATATAGGGGAAGGTATGAGAGGCGTGCAAAAACACAGCGATATAGGAGAAGTTATGAGAGGTGGGTGACAACACAGCAATATAGTTGAAGGTATGAGAGGTGCATGAAAACACAGCGATATCGGGGAAGTTATGGGAAGTGAGCGAAAACAGGGCGATATAGGGGAAGGTAGGAGAGGTACGCGAAGGCACAGTTACATTGGGGATGCTATGGCAGGTGCGCGAATACACAGAGATATAGTAGACGTTATGAGATGTGCATGAAAACACGGCGATATAGGGGAAGGTATGAGAGGTGCACGAAGGCACAGCGATTTAGGGGAAGGTATGAGAGGTACACGAAAACAGCAATATAGGTGAAGGAATGGGAGGTGCGCGAAAACAGGGCGATATTTGGGAAGGTATTAGAGGTGCGCGAAGGCAAAGCGATATAAGTGATGCTATGGGAGGTGCGCGAATACACAGTGATATAGAGGACGTTATGAGATGTGCATAACAACATGGCGATATAGGGTAAGTTATGAGAGGTGTGCAAAAACACGGCGATATAGGGGAAGCTATGAGAGGTGAGCAATAACACAGCGATAAAGGTGAATCTGTGGGATGTGCACGAAAAAACAGCTATATAGGGGAAGGTATGAGAGGTGCGCAAGACACAGCGATATAGGAGGAGGTACGAGAGGTGCACGAAAACACAGCAATATAGGGGAAGGTATGGAAGGTACTCGAAAACAGGGCGATCTAGGTGAAGACATGAGAGGTGCGTGAATACAGGGCAATATAGTGGAAGCTATGAGAGGTGAGCAAAAACCCGGCGATATAGGGGAAACTATTAGAGGTGAGGAATAACAAAGCGATAAAGCTGAATCTATGGGATGTGCGCGAAAAGACAGCGATATAGGGGAAGGTATGAGAGATGCGCAAGGGACAGCGATATAGGGGATGCTATTGGAGGTGCGCGAAAACACAGCGATATAGGGGACGGTATGAGATGTGCACGAAAACACAGCAATAAAGGGGGAGGTATGAGAGGTGCGCGAAAACAGGACAATATAGTGGAAGATATGAGAGGTGCCCGAAAACACAGTAATATAGGCGACGCTATGGGACGTGCGCGAAAACAAGGCGATATAGGGGAAATTATGAGAGGTGCGCGAAAACACGGCGATACAGGGGAATGTATCAGAGGCACGAGAAAACACAGCGATATAAGGGAAGTAATGAGAGGAGCGAAAACATATCAATATAGGTGAAGACATGAGAGGTGCGCGAAAACATGGCGATATAGGGGAAGCTGTGAGAGGTGAGCAATAACACAGAGATAAAGGTGAAGCTATGGGATATGCGCGAAAAGACAGCGATATAGGGGTATGTATGAGAGGTGCGCAAAAACAAAGCGATTTTGGGGACGGTATGAGACGTGCATGAATGCACGGCGATAGTCGGGAAACAATGACAGGTGTGCGAAAACACAGCGATATAGGGGAAGTTATGAGAGGTGCGTGAAAGCACAGTCTTATAGGGGAAGGTATGAGAGGTGCGCGAAAACAGGGCGATATAGGGGAGTTATGCGAGGTGCATGAAAACAGAGCGATATAGGGAACGTTATGAGATGTGCATGAAAACACGGAGATATAGGGGAAGATATGAGAGGTGCGCAAAGGCACAGCGATATAGGGGATGTTATGGGAGGTGCGCGAATTCACAGTGATATAGAGGACGTTATGAGATGTGCATAACAACATGGCGATATAGGGTAAGTTATGAGAGGTGTGCAAAAACACGGCGATATAGGGGAAGCTATGAGAGGTGAGCAATAACACAGCGATAAAGGTGAATCTGTGGGATGTGCACGAAAAAACAGCTATATAGGGGAAGGTATGAGAGGTGCGCAAGACACAGCGATATAGGAGGAGGTACGAGAGGTGCACGAAAACACAGCAATATAGGGGAAGGTATGGAAGGTACTCGAAAACAGGGCGATCTAGGTGAAGACATGAGAGGTGCGTGAATACAGGGCAATATAGTGGAAGCTATGAGAGGTGAGCAAAAACCCGGCGATATAGGGGAAACTATTAGAGGTGAGGAATAACAAAGCGATAAAGCTGAATCTATGGGATGTGCGCGAAAAGACAGCGATATAGGGGAAGGTATGAGAGATGCGCAAGGGACAGCGATATAGGGGATGCTATTGGAGGTGCGCGAAAACACAGCGATATAGGGGACGGTATGAGATGTGCACGAAAACACAGCAATAAAGGGGGAGGTATGGGAGGTGCGCGAAAACAGGACAATATAGTGGAAGATATGAGAGGTGCCCGAAAACACAGTAATATAGGCGACGCTATGGGACGTGCGCGAAAACAAGGCGATATAGGGGAAATTATGAGAGGTGCGCGAAAACACGGCGATACAGGGGAATGTATCAGAGGCACGAGAAAACACAGCGATATAAGGGAAGTAATGAGAGGAGCGAAAACATATCAATATAGGTGAAGACATGAGAGGTGCGCGAAAACATGGCGATATAGGGGAAGCTGTGAGAGGTGAGCAATAACACAGAGATAAAGGTGAAGCTATGGGATATGCGCGAAAAGACAGCAATATAGGGGTATGTATGAGAGGTGCGCAAAAACAAAGCGATTTTGGGGACGGTATGAGATGTGCATGAATGCACGGCGATAGTCGGGAAACAATGACAGGTGTGCGAAAACACAGCGATATAGGGGAAGTTATGAGAGGTGCGTGAGAGCACAGTCTTATAGGGGAAGGTATGAGAGGTGCGCGAAAACAGGGCGATATAGGGGAGTTATGCGAGGTGCATGAAAACAGAGCGATATAGGGAACGTTATGAGATGTGCATGAAAACACGGAGATATAGGGGAAGATATGAGAGGTGCACGAAGGCACAGCGATATAGGGGATGCTACGGAAGGTGCGTGAATACACAGCCTTATAGGGGACGTTATGAGATGTGCATGAAAACGCAGTGATATTAGGGAAGATATAAGAGGTGCACAAAAACACAGCAATATAGGAGAAGTTATGAGAGGTGTGTGAAAACACAGCGATATAGGGGAAAGAATGAGAGGTGCGTGAAAACGGCGATATAGGGGAAGGTATGAGACGTGCGCGAAGGCACAGCAATATAGGGGATGCTATGGGAGGTGCGCGAATACACAGCGATATAGGGGACGTTAGGAGATGTGCATGAAAACACGGCAATATAGGGGAAGCTATGAGAGGTGTGCGAAAACACGGCGATATAGGGGACGGTATGAGATTTGTATGAAGACACGGCGATATAGGGGAAGACATGAGAGGTGCGCGAAAACAGGGCAATATAGCGGAAGTTATGGGAGGTGTTCGAAAACAGGGCGATATTGGGGAAGGCATGAGAGGTGCGTGAAAACACAACGATATAGGAGAAGGTATGGGAGTTGAGTGAAAACGGCGATATAGGGGAAGGTATGAGAGGTGTGCAAAGGCACAGCAATATAGGGGATGCTATGGGAGGTGCGCGAAAACACAGTGATATAGGGGATGCTATGAGAGGTGCGCAAAAACAGGGCAATATAGTGGAAGCTATGGGATGTGCGCGAAAACACGGCGATACAGGGGAATGTATCAGAGGTGCGAGAAAACACAGCGATATATGGGACGCTATGGGACGTGCACGAAAACACAGTGATATAGGGGAAGTAATGAGAGGAGCGAAAACATACCGATGTCAGCGAAGCTATGGGAGTTGCGCGAAAACACAACGATATAGGGGACGGTATGAGATGTGAATGAATACACGGCGATATTGGGGAAGCCATGAGAGGTGCGCGAAAACACAATGATATAGGGGAAGGTATGAGAGGCGTGCAAAAACACAGCGATATAGGAGAAGTTATGAGAGGTGGGTGACAACACAGCAATATAGTTGAAGGTATGAGAGGTGCATGAAAACACAGCGATATCGGGGAAGTTATGGGAAGTGAGCGAAAACAGGGCGATATAGGGGAAGGTATGAGAGGTACGCGAAGGCACAGTTACATTGGGGATGCTATGGCAGGTGCGCGAATACACAGAGATATAGGAGACGTTATGAGATGTGCATGAAAACACGGCGATATAGGGGAAGGTATGAGAGGTGCACGAAGGCACAGCGATTTAGGGGAAGGTATGAGAGGTACACGAAAACAGCGATATAGGTGAAGGAATGGGAGGTGCGCGAAAACAGGGCGATATTTGGGAAGGTATTAGAGGTGCGCGAAGGCAAAGCGATATAAGGGATGCTATGGGAGGTGCACGAATTCACAGTGATATAGAGGACGTTATGAGATGTGCATAACAACATGGCGATATAGGGTAAGTTATGAGAGGTGTGCAAAAACACGGCGATATAGGGGAAGCTATGAGAGGTGAGCAATAACACAGCGATAAAGGTGAATCTGTGGGATGTGCACGAAAAAACAGCTATATAGGGGAAGGTATGAGAGGTGCGCAAGGCACAGCGATATAGGAGGAGGTACGAGAGGTGCACGAAAACACAGCAATATAGGGGAAGGTATGGAAGGTACTCGAAAACAGGGTGATCTAGGTGAAGACATGAGAGGTGCGTGAATACAGGGCAATATAGTGGAAGCTATGAGAGGTGAGCAAAAACCCGGCGATATAGGGGAAACTATTAGAGGTGAGGAATAACAAAGCGATAAAGCTGAATCTATGGGATGTGCGCGAAAAGACAGCGATATAGGGGAAGGTATGAGAGATGCGCAAGGGACAGCGATATAGGGGATGCTATTGGAGGTGCGCGAAAACACAGCGATATAGGGGACAGTATGAGATGTGCACGAAAACACAGCAATAAAGGGGGAGGTATGGGAGGTGCGCGAAAAGAGGGCGATATATGGGAAGGTTAGGGAGGTGCGCGAAAACAGGACAATATAGTGGGAGATATGAGAGGTGCCCGAAAACACAGTAATATAGGCGACGCTATGGGACGTGCGCGAAAACAAGGCGATATAGGGGAAATTATGAGAGGTGCGCGAAAACACGGCGATACAGGGGAATATATCAGAGGCACGAGAAAACACAGCGATATAAGGGAAGTAATGAGAGGAGCGAAAACATATCAATATAGGTGAAGACATGAGAGGTGCGCGAAAACATGGCGATATCGGGGAAGCTGTGAGAGGTGAGCAATAACACAGAGATAAAGGTGAAGCTATGGGATATGCGCGAAAAGACAGCGATATAGGGGATTCTATGGGAGGTGCGCGAATACACAGCGATATAGGGGACGTTATGAGATGTGCATAAAAACACGGCTATATAGGGGAAGTTATGAGAGGTGCACAAAAATACAGCAATATAGGAGAAGTTATGAGAGGTGAGTGAAAACACAGCGATATAGGGGGAGGTATGAAAGGTGCACGAAAACACAGCGATATAGGGGAATTTATGGGAGGTGCTCGAAAACAAGGCGATATAGGGGAAGGTATGAGAGGAATGCGAAGACACAGCAATATATGGGATGCTATGGGAGGTGCGCAAAAACACAGTGATATAGGGGAAGACATGAGAGGTGCGTGAAAGTAGGGCAATATAGTGGAAGCTATGAGAGGTGAGCAATAACACAGCGATAAAGGTGCATCTATGGGATGTGCACAAAAACACAGCGATATAGGGGAAGGTATGAGAGGTGCGCAAGGCACAGCAATATAGGGGATGCTATGGGAGATGCGTGAATACACAGCGATATACGGGACGTTATGAGATGTGCATGAAAACGCAGCGATATTAAGGAAGGTATGAGAGGTTCACAAAAACGCAGCGATATAGGGGAATGAATGGGAGGTGTGCAAAAACAGGGCAATATAGTGGAAGCTATGGGATGTACGCGAAAACACGATGATACAGGGGAATGTATCAGAGGTGCGAGAAAACACAGCGATATAGGGGACGCTATGGGACGTGCACGAAAACACAGTGATATAGGGGAAGTAATGAGAGGAGCGAAAACATACCGATGTCAGCGAAGCTATGACAGTTGCGCAAAAACACAACGATATAGGGGACGGTATGAGATGTGAATGAATACACGGCGATATTGGGGAAGCCATGAGAGGTGCGCGAAAACACAATGATATAGGGGAAGGTATGAGAGGCGTGCAAAAACACAGCGATATAGGAGAAGTTATGAGAGGTGGGTGACAACACAGCAATATAGTTGAAGGTATGAGAGGTGCATGAAAACACAGCGATATCGGGGAAGTTATGGGAAGTGAGCGAAAACAGGGCGCTATAGGGGAAGGTATGAGAGGTACGCGAAGGCACAGTTATATTGGGGATGCCATGGCAGGTGCGCGAATACACAGAGACATAGGAGACGTTATGAGATGTGCATGAAAACACGGCGATATTGGGGAAGCCATGAGAGGTGTGCGAAAATACAACGATATAGGGGTAGGTATGAGAGGTGCACGTAAACATAGCAATAAAGTGGAGGAATGGGAGGTGCGCGAAAACGGCGATATAGGAAAGGTATGGGAAGTGCGCGAAAACAGGGCAATATAGTGGAAGATATGAGAGGTGCCCGAAAACAGAGCAATATAGGCGACGCTATGGGACGTGCGCGAAAACACGGCGATACAGGGGAATTTATGAGAGGTGCGCGAAAACACGGCGATACAGGGGAATGTATCAGAGGTATGAGAAAACACAGCGATATAAGAGAAGCAATGAGAGGAGTGAAAACATAGCAATATAGGTGAAGACATGAGAGGTGTGCGAAAACACGGCGATATAGGGGAAGCTGTGAAAGGTGAGCAATAACACAGAGATAAAGGTGAAGCTATGGGATATGCGCGAAAAGACAGCGATATAGGGGTATGTATGAGAGGTGCGCGAAAACACAGGGATATAGGGGACGGTATGAGATGTGCATGAATACACGGCGATAGTCGGGAAACAATGACAGGTGTGTGAAAACACAGCGATATAGGGGAATTTATGAGAGGTGCGCGAAAACAGGGCGATATAGGGGAAGGTATGAGAGGTGCGCAAAGGCACAGCGATATAGGGGATGTTATGGGAGGTGAGCGAATACAGGGCAATATAGGGGAAGGTATGTGAGGTGCACGAAGGCACAGCGATATAGGGGATGCTACGGGAGGTGCGCGAATACACAGCGATATAGGGGACGTTAGGAGATGTGCATGAAAACACGGCAATATTGGGGAAGCTATGAGAGGTGTGCGAAAACACGGCGATATAGGGGACGGTATGAGATTTGTATGAAGACACGGCGATATAGGGGAAGACATGAGAGGTGCGCGAAAACAGGGCAATATAGTGGAAGATATGAGAGGTGCCCGAAAACAGAGCAATATAGGCGACGCTATGGGACGTGCGCGAAAACACGGCGATACAGGGGAATTTATGAGAGGTGCGCGAAAACACGGTGATACAGGGGAATGTATCAGAGGTATGAGAAAACACAGCGATATAAGAGAAGCAATGAGAGGAGTGAAAACATAGCAATATAGGTGAAGACATGAGAGGTGTGCGAAAACACGGCGATATAGGGGAAGCTGTGAAAGGTGAGCAATAACACAGAGATAAAGGTGAAGCTATGGGATATGCGCGAAAAGACAGCGATATAGGGGTATGTATGAGAGGTGCGCAAAAACAAAGCGATTTTGGGGACGGTATGAGATGTGCATGAATACACGGCGATAGTCGGGAAACAATGACAGGTGTGCGAAAACACAGCGATATAGGGGAATTTATGAGAGGTGCGTGAAAGCACAGTATTATAGGGGAAGGTATGAGAGGTGCGTGAAAACAGGGCGATATAGGGGAGTTATGCGAGGTGCATGAAAACAGAGCGATATAGGGAACGTTACGAGATGTGCATGAAAACACGGAGATATAGGGGAAGATATGAGAGGTGCGCAAAGGCACAGCGATATAGGGGATGTTATGGGAGGTGCGCGAATACAAGGCCATATAGGGGAAGGTATGTGAGGTGCACGAAGGCACAGCGATATAGGGGATGCTACGGAAGGTGCGTGAATACACAGCCTTATAGGGGACGTTATGAGATGTGCATGAAAACGCAGTGATATTAGGGAAGATATAAGAGGTGCACAAAAACACAGCAATATAGGAGAAGTTATGAGAGGTGTGTGAAAACACAGCGATATAGGGGAAAGAATGAGAGGTGCGTGAAAACAGGGCGATATAGGGGAAGGTATGAGAGGTGCGCGAAGGCACAGCGATATAGGGGATGCTATGGGAGGTGCGCGAATACACAGCGATATAGGGGACGTTAGGAGATGTGCATGAAAACACGGCAATATAGGGGAAGCTATGAGAGGTGTGCGAAAACACGGCGATATAGGGGACGGTATGAGATTTGTATGAAGACACGGCGATATAGGGGAAGACATGAGAGGTGCGCGAAAACAGGGCAATATAGCGGAAGTTATGGGAGGTGTTCGAAAACAGGGCGATATAGGGGAAGGCATGAGAGGTGCGTGAAAACACAACGATATAGGAGAAGGTATGGGAGTTGAACGAAAACGGCGATATAGGGGAAGGTATGAGAGGTGCGCAAAGGCACAGCGATATAGGGGATGTTATGGGAGGTGCGCGAATACAGGGCAATATAGGGGAAGGTATGTGAGGTGCACGAAGGCACAGCGATATAGGGGATGCTACGGGAGGTGCGTGAATACACAGCGATATAGGGGATGCTACGGAAGGTGCGTGAATACACAGCCTTATAGGGGACGTTATGAGATGTGCATGAAAACGCAGTGATATTAGGGAAGATATAAGAGGTGCACAAAAACACAGCAATATAGGAGAAGTTATGAGAGGTGTGTGAAAACACAGCGATATAGGGGAAAGAATGAGAGGTGCGTGAAAACAGGGCGATATAGGGGAAGGTATGAGAGGTGCGCGAAGGCACAGCGATATAGGGGATGCTATGGGAGGTGCGCGAATACACAGCGATATAGGGGACGTTAGGAGATGTGCATGAAAACACGGCAATATAGGGGAAGCTATGAGAGGTGTGCGAAAACACGGCGATATAGGGGACGGTATGAGATTTGTATGAAGACACGGCGATATAGGGGAAGACATGAGAGGTGCGCGAAAACAGGGCAATATAGCGGAAGTTATGGGAGGTGTTCGAAAACAGGGCGATATAGGGGAAGGCATGAGAGGTGCGTGAAAACACAACGATATAGGAGAAGGTATGGGAGTTGAGTGAAAACGGCGATATAGGGGAAGGTATGAGAGGTGTGCAAAGGCACAGCAATATAGGGGATGCTATGGGAGGTGCGCGAAAACACAGTGATATAGGGGATGCTATGAGAGGTGCGCAAAAACAGGGCAATATAGTGGAAGCTATGGGATGTGCGCAAAAACACGGCGATACAGGGGAATGTATCAGAGGTGCGAGAAAACACAGCGATATAGGGGACGCTATGGGACGTGCACGAAAACACAGTGATATAGGGGAAGTAATGAGAGGAGCGAAAACATACCGATGTCAGCGAAGCTATGGGAGTTGCGCGAAAACACAACGATATAGGGGACGGTATGAGATGTGAGTGAATACACGGCGATATTGGGGAAGCGATATAGGAGAAGTTATGAGAGGTGGGTGACAACACAGCAACATAGTTGAAGGTATGAGAAGTGCATGAAAACACAGCGATATCGGGGAAGTTATGGGAAGTGAGCGAAAACAGGGCGATATAGGGGAAGGTATGAGAGGTACGCGAAGGCACAGTTACATTGGGGATGCTATGGCAGGTGCGCGAATACACAGAGATATAGGAGACGTTATGAGATGTGCATGAAAACACGGCGATATAGGGGAAGGTATGAGAGGTGCGCAAAGGCACAGCGATATAGGGGATGTTATGGGAGGTGCGCGAATACAAGGCCATATAGGGGAAGGTATGTGAGGTGCACGAAGGCACAGCGATATAGGGGATGCTACGGAAGGTGCGTGAATACACAGCCTTATAGGGGACGTTATGAGATGTGCATGAAAACGCAGTGATATTAGGGAAGATATAAGAGGTGCACAAAAACACAGCAATATAGGAGAAGTTATGAGAGGTGTGTGAAAACACAGCGATATAGGGGAAAGAATGAGAGGTGCGTGAAAACAGGGCGATATAGGGGAAGGTATGAGAGGTGCGCGAAGGCACAGCGATATAGGGGATGCTATGGGAGGTGCGCGAATACACAGCGATATAGGGGACGTTAGGAGATGTGCATGAAAACACGGCAATATAGGGGAAGCTATGAGAGGTGTGCGAAAACACGGCGATATAGGGGACGGTATGAGATTTGTATGAAGACACGGCGATATAGGGGAAGACATGAGAGGTGCGCGAAAACAGGGCAATATAGCGGAAGTTATCGGAGGTGTTCGAAAACAGGGCGATATAGGGGAAGGCATGAGAGGTGCGTGAAAACACAACGATATAGGAGAAGGTATGGGAGTTGAGCGAAAACGGCGATATAGGGGAAGGTATGAGAGGTGCGCAAAGGCACAGCGATATAGGGGATGTTATGGGAGGTGCGCGAATACAGGGCAATATAGGGGAAGGTATGTGAGGTGCACGAAGGCACAGCGATATAGGGGATGCTACGGGAGGTGCGTGAATACACAGCGATATAGGGGATGCTACGGAAGGTGCGTGAATACACAGCCTTATAGGGGACGTTATGAGATGTGCATTGAAACGCAGTGATATTAGGGAAGATATAAGAGGTGCACAAAAACACAGCAATATAGGAGAAGTTATGAGAGGTGTGTGAAAACACAGCGATATAGGGGAAAGAATGAGAGGTGCGTGAAAACAGGGCGATATAGGGGAAGGTATGAGAGGTGCGCGAAGGCACAGCGATATAGGGGACGTTAGGAGATGTGCATGAAAGCACGGCAATATAGGGGAAGCTATGAGAGGTGTGCGAAAACACGGCGATATAGGGGACGGTATGAGATTTGTATGAAGACACGGCGATATAGGGGAAGACATGAGAGGTGCGCGAAAACAGGGCAATATAGCGGAAGTTATGGGAGGTGTTCGAAAACAGGGCGATATAGGGGAAGGCATGAGAGGTGCGTGAAAACACAACGATATAGGAGAAGGTATGGGAGTTGAGTGAAAACGGCGATATAGGGGAAGGTATGAGAGGTGTGCAAAGGCACAGCAATATAGGGGATGCTATGGGAGGTGCGCGAAAACACAGTGATACAGGGGATGCTATGAGAGGTGCGCAAAAACAGGGCAATATAGTGGAAGCTATGGGATGTGCGCAAAAACACGGCGATACAGGGGAATGTATCAGAGGTGCGAGAAAACACAGCGATATAGGGGACGCTATGGGACGTGCACGAAAACACAGTGATATAGGGGAAGTAATGAGAGGAGCGAAAACATACCGATGTCAGCGAAGCTATGGGAGTTGCGCGAAAACACAACGATATAGGGGACGGTATGAGATGTGAGTGAATACACGGCGATATTGGGGAAGCCATGAGAGGTGCGCGAAAACACAATGATATAGGGGAAGGTATGAGAGGCGTGCAAAAACACAGCGATATAGGAGAAGTTATGAGAGGTGGGTGACAACACAGCAATATAGTTGAAGGTATGAGAGGTGCATGAAAACACAGCGATATCGGGGAAGTTATGGGAAGTGAGCGAAAACAGGGCGATATAGGGGAAGGTATGAGAGGTACGCGAAGGCACAGTTACATTGGGGATGCTATGGCAGGTGCGCGAATACACAGAGATATAGGAGACGTTATGAGATGTGCATGAAAACACGGCGATATAGGGGAAGGTATGAGAGGTGCACGAAGGCACAGCGATTTAGGGGAAGGTATGAGAGGTACACGAAAACAGCGATATAGGTGAAGGAATGGGAGGTGCGCGAAAACAGGGCGATATTTGGGAAGGTATTGGAGGTGCGCGAAGGCAAAGCGATATAAGGGATGCTATGGGAGGTGCACGAATTCACAGTGATATAGAGGACGTTATGAGATGTGCATAACAACATGGCGATATAGGGTAAGTTATGAGAGGTGTGCAAAAACACGGCGATATAGGGGAAGCTATGAGAGGTGAGCAATAACACAGCGATAAAGGTGAATCTGTGGGATGTGCACGAAAAAACAGCTATATAGGGGAAGGTATGAGAGGTGCGCAAGGCACAGCGATATAGGAGGAGGTACGAGAGGTGCACGAAAACACAGCAATATTGGGGAAGGTATGGAAGGTACTCGAAAACAGGGTGATCTAGGTGAAGACATGAGAGGTGCGTGAATACAGGGCAATATAGTGGAAGCTATGAGAGGTGAGCAAAAACCCGGCGATATAGGGGAAACTATTAGAGGTGAGGAATAACAAAGCGATAAAGCTGAATCTATGGGATGTGCGCGAAAAGACAGCGATATAGGGGAAGGTATGAGAGATGCGCAAGGGACAGCGATATAGGGGATGCTATTGGAGGTGCGCGAAAACACAGCGATATAGGGGACAGTATGAGATGTGCACGAAAACACAGCAATAAAGGGGGAGGTATGGGAGGTGCGCGAAAAGAGGGCGATATATGGGAAGGTTAGGGAGGTGCGCGAAAACAGGACAATATAGTGGGAGATATGAGAGGTGCCCGAAAACACAGTAATATAGGCGACGCTATGGGACGTGCGCGAAAACAAGGCGATATAGGGGAAATTATGAGAGGTGCGCGAAAACACGGCGATACAGGGGAATATATCAGAGGCACGAGAAAACACAGCGATATAAGGGAAGTAATGAGAGGAGCGAAAACATATCAATATAGGTGAAGACATGAGAGGTGCGCGAAAACATGGCGATATCGGGGAAGCTGTGAGAGGTGAGCAATAACACAGAGATAAAGGTGAAGCTATGGGATATGCGCGAAAAGACAGCGATATAGGGGATTCTATGGGAGGTGCGCGAATACACAGCGATATAGGGGACGTTATGAGATGTGCATAAAAACACGGCTATATAGGGGAAGTTATGAGAGGTGCACAAAAATACAGCAATATAGGAGAAGTTATGAGAGGTGAGTGAAAACACAGCGATATAGGGGGAGGTATGAAAGGTGCACGAAAACACAGCGATATAGGGGAATTTATGGGAGGTGCTCGAAAACAAGGCGATATAGGGGAAGGTATGAGAGGAATGCGAAGACACAGCAATATATGGGATGCTATGGGAGGTGCGCAAAAACACAGTGATATAGGGGAAGACATGAGAGGTGCGTGAAAGTAGGGCAATATAGTGGAAGCTATGAGAGGTGAGCAATAACACAGCGATAAAGGTGCATCTATGGGATGTGCACAAAAACACAGCGATATAGGGGAAGGTATGAGAGGTGCGCAAGGCACAGCAATATAGGGGATGCTATGGGAGATGCGTGAATACACAGCGATATACGGGACGTTATGAGATGTGCATGAAAACGCAGCGATATTAAGGAAGGTATGAGAGGTTCACAAAAACGCAGCGATATAGGGGAATGAATGGGAGGTGTGCAAAAACAGGGCAATATAGTGGAAGCTATGGGATGTACGCGAAAACACGATGATACAGGGGAATGTATCAGAGGTGCGAGAAAACACAGCGATATAGGGGACGCTATGGGACGTGCACGAAAACACAGTGATATAGGGGAAGTAATGAGAGGAGCGAAAACATACCGATGTCAGCGAAGCTATGACAGTTGCGCAAAAACACAACGATATAGGGGACGGTATGAGATGTGAATGAATACACGGCGATATTGGGGAAGCCATGAGAGGTGCGCGAAAACACAATGATATAGGGGAAGGTATGAGAGGCGTGCAAAAACACAGCGATATAGGAGAAGTTATGAGAGGTGGGTGACAACACAGCAATATAGTTGAAGGTATGAGAGGTGCATGAAAACACAGCGATATCGGGGAAGTTATGGGAAGTGAGCGAAAACAGGGCGCTATAGGGGAAGGTATGAGAGGTACGCGAAGGCACAGTTATATTGGGGATGCCATGGCAGGTGCGCGAATACACAGAGACATAGGAGACGTTATGAGATGTGCATGAAAACACGGCGATATTGGGGAAGCCATGAGAGGTGTGCGAAAATACAACGATATAGGGGTAGGTATGAGAGGTGCACGTAAACATAGCAATAAAGTGGAGGAATGGGAGGTGCGCGAAAACGGCGATATAGGAAAGGTATGGGAAGTGCGCGAAAACAGGGCAATATAGTGGAAGATATGAGAGGTGCCCGAAAACAGAGCAATATAGGCGACGCTATGGGACGTGCGCGAAAACACGGCGATACAGGGGAATTTATGAGAGGTGCGCGAAAACACGGCGATACAGGGGAATGTATCAGAGGTATGAGAAAACACAGCGATATAAGAGAAGCAATGAGAGGAGTGAAAACATAGCAATATAGGTGAAGACATGAGAGGTGTGCGAAAACACGGCGATATAGGGGAAGCTGTGAAAGGTGAGCAATAACACAGAGATAAAGGTGAAGCTATGGGATATGCGCGAAAAGACAGCGATATAGGGGTATGTATGAGAGGTGCGCGAAAACACAGGGATATAGGGGACGGTATGAGATGTGCATGAATACACGGCGATAGTCGGGAAACAATGACAGGTGTGTGAAAACACAGCGATATAGGGGAATTTATGAGAGGTGCGCGAAAACAGGGCGATATAGGGGAAGGTATGAGAGGTGCGCAAAGGCACAGCGATATAGGGGATGTTATGGGAGGTGAGCGAATACAGGGCAATATAGGGGAAGGTATGTGAGGTGCACGAAGGCACAGCGATATAGGGGATGCTACGGGAGGTGCGCGAATACACAGCGATATAGGGGACGTTAGGAGATGTGCATGAAAACACGGCAATATTGGGGAAGCTATGAGAGGTGTGCGAAAACACGGCGATATAGGGGACGGTATGAGATTTGTATGAAGACACGGCGATATAGGGGAAGACATGAGAGGTGCGCGAAAACAGGGCAATATAGTGGAAGATATGAGAGGTGCCCGAAAACAGAGCAATATAGGCGACGCTATGGGACGTGCGCGAAAACACGGCGATACAGGGGAATTTATGAGAGGTGCGCGAAAACACGGTGATACAGGGGAATGTATCAGAGGTATGAGAAAACACAGCGATATAAGAGAAGCAATGAGAGGAGTGAAAACATAGCAATATAGGTGAAGACATGAGAGGTGTGCGAAAACACGGCGATATAGGGGAAGCTGTGAAAGGTGAGCAATAACACAGAGATAAAGGTGAAGCTATGGGATATGCGCGAAAAGACAGCGATATAGGGGTATGTATGAGAGGTGCGCAAAAACAAAGCGATTTTGGGGACGGTATGAGATGTGCATGAATACACGGCGATAGTCGGGAAACAATGACAGGTGTGCGAAAACACAGCGATATAGGGGAATTTATGAGAGGTGCGTGAAAGCACAGTATTATAGGGGAAGGTATGAGAGGTGCGCAAGGCACAGCGATATAGGAGGAGGTACGAGAGGTGCACGAAAACACAGCAATATAGGGGAAGGTATGGAAGGTACTCGAAAACAGGGTGATCTAGGTGAAGACATGAGAGGTGCGTGAATACAGGGCAATATAGTGGAAGCTATGAGAGGTGAGCAAAAACCCGGCGATATAGGGGAAACTATTAGAGGTGAGGAATAACAAAGCGATAAAGCTGAATCTATGGGATGTGCGCGAAAAGACAGCGATATAGGGGAAGGTATGAGAGATGCGCAAGGGACAGCGATATAGGGGATGCTATTGGAGGTGCGCGAAAACACAGCGATATAGGGGACAGTATGAGATGTGCACGAAAACACAGCAATAAAGGGGGAGGTATGGGAGGTGCGCGAAAAGAGGGCGATATATGGGAAGGTTAGGGAGGTGCGCGAAAACAGGACAATATAGTGGGAGATATGAGAGGTGCCCGAAAACACAGTAATATAGGCGACGCTATGGGACGTGCGCGAAAACAAGGCGATATAGGGGAAATTATGAGAGGTGCGCGAAAACACGGCGATACAGGGGAATATATCAGAGGCACGAGAAAACACAGCGATATAAGGGAAGTAATGAGAGGAGCGAAAACATATCAATATAGGTGAAGACATGAGAGGTGCGCGAAAACATGGCGATATCGGGGAAGCTGTGAGAGGTGAGCAATAACACAGAGATAAAGGTGAAGCTATGGGATATGCGCGAAAAGACAGCGATATAGGGGATTCTATGGGAGGTGCGCGAATACACAGCGATATAGGGGACGTTATGAGATGTGCATAAAAACACGGCTATATAGGGGAAGTTATGAGAGGTGCACAAAAATACAGCAATATAGGAGAAGTTATGAGAGGTGAGTGAAAACACAGCGATATAGGGGGAGGTATGAAAGGTGCACGAAAACACAGCGATATAGGGGAATTTATGGGAGGTGCTCGAAAACAAGGCGATATAGGGGAAGGTATGAGAGGAATGCGAAGACACAGCAATATATGGGATGCTATGGGAGGTGCGCAAAAACACAGTGATATAGGGGAAGACATGAGAGGTGCGTGAAAGTAGGGCAATATAGTGGAAGCTATGAGAGGTGAGCAATAACACAGCGATAAAGGTGCATCTATGGGATGTGCACAAAAACACAGCGATATAGGGGAAGGTATGAGAGGTGCGCAAGGCACAGCAATATAGGGGATGCTATGGGAGATGCGTGAATACACAGCGATATACGGGACGTTATGAGATGTGCATGAAAACGCAGCGATATTAAGGAAGGTATGAGAGGTTCACAAAAACGCAGCGATATAGGGGAATGAATGGGAGGTGTGCAAAAACAGGGCAATATAGTGGAAGCTATGGGATGTACGCGAAAACACGATGATACAGGGGAATGTATCAGAGGTGCGAGAAAACACAGCGATATAGGGGACGCTATGGGACGTGCACGAAAACACAGTGATATAGGGGAAGTAATGAGAGGAGCGAAAACATACCGATGTCAGCGAAGCTATGACAGTTGCGCAAAAACACAACGATATAGGGGACGGTATGAGATGTGAATGAATACACGGCGATATTGGGGAAGCCATGAGAGGTGCGCGAAAACACAATGATATAGGGGAAGGTATGAGAGGCGTGCAAAAACACAGCGATATAGGAGAAGTTATGAGAGGTGGGTGACAACACAGCAATATAGTTGAAGGTATGAGAGGTGCATGAAAACACAGCGATATCGGGGAAGTTATGGGAAGTGAGCGAAAACAGGGCGCTATAGGGGAAGGTATGAGAGGTACGCGAAGGCACAGTTATATTGGGGATGCCATGGCAGGTGCGCGAATACACAGAGACATAGGAGACGTTATGAGATGTGCATGAAAACACGGCGATATTGGGGAAGCCATGAGAGGTGTGCGAAAATACAACGATATAGGGGTAGGTATGAGAGGTGCACGTAAACATAGCAATAAAGTGGAGGAATGGGAGGTGCGCGAAAACGGCGATATAGGAAAGGTATGGGAAGTGCGCGAAAACAGGGCAATATAGTGGAAGATATGAGAGGTGCCCGAAAACAGAGCAATATAGGCGACGCTATGGGACGTGCGCGAAAACACGGCGATACAGGGGAATTTATGAGAGGTGCGCGAAAACACGGCGATACAGGGGAATGTATCAGAGGTATGAGAAAACACAGCGATATAAGAGAAGCAATGAGAGGAGTGAAAACATAGCAATATAGGTGAAGACATGAGAGGTGTGCGAAAACACGGCGATATAGGGGAAGCTGTGAAAGGTGAGCAATAACACAGAGATAAAGGTGAAGCTATGGGATATGCGCGAAAAGACAGCGATATAGGGGTATGTATGAGAGGTGCGCGAAAACACAGGGATATAGGGGACGGTATGAGATGTGCATGAATACA
Organism: Mobula birostris; assembly: GCF_030028105.1. Taxonomy (NCBI): domain Eukaryota; kingdom Metazoa; phylum Chordata; class Chondrichthyes; order Myliobatiformes; family Myliobatidae; genus Mobula; species Mobula birostris. The sequence continues at coordinate 228,993 of NW_027276416.1, read as the reverse complement.
CGGCGATAGTCGGGAAACAATGACAGGTGTGTGAAAACACAGCGATATAGGGGAATTTATGAGAGGTGCGCGAAAACAGGGCGATATAGGGGAAGGTATGAGAGGTGCGCAAAGGCACAGCGATATAGGGGATGTTATGGGAGGTGAGCGAATACAGGGCAATATAGGGGAAGGTATGTGAGGTGCACGAAGGCACAGCGATATAGGGGATGCTACGGGAGGTGCGCGAATACACAGCGATATAGGGGACGTTAGGAGATGTGCATGAAAACACGGCAATATTGGGGAAGCTATGAGAGGTGTGCGAAAACACGGCGATATAGGGGACGGTATGAGATTTGTATGAAGACACGGCGATATAGGGGAAGACATGAGAGGTGCGCGAAAACAGGGCAATATAGTGGAAGATATGAGAGGTGCCCGAAAACAGAGCAATATAGGCGACGCTATGGGACGTGCGCGAAAACACGGCGATACAGGGGAATTTATGAGAGGTGCGCGAAAACACGGTGATACAGGGGAATGTATCAGAGGTATGAGAAAACACAGCGATATAAGAGAAGCAATGAGAGGAGTGAAAACATAGCAATATAGGTGAAGACATGAGAGGTGTGCGAAAACACGGCGATATAGGGGAAGCTGTGAAAGGTGAGCAATAACACAGAGATAAAGGTGAAGCTATGGGATATGCGCGAAAAGACAGCGATATAGGGGTATGTATGAGAGGTGCGCAAAAACAAAGCGATTTTGGGGACGGTATGAGATGTGCATGAATACACGGCGATAGTCGGGAAACAATGACAGGTGTGCGAAAACACAGCGATATAGGGGAATTTATGAGAGGTGCGTGAAAGCACAGTATTATAGGGGAAGGTATGAGAGGTGCGTGAAAACAGGGCGATATAGGGGAGTTATGCGAGGTGCATGAAAACAGAGCGATATAGGGAACGTTACGAGATGTGCATGAAAACACGGAGATATAGGGGAAGATATGAGAGGTGCGCAAAGGCACAGCGATATAGGGGATGTTATGGGAGGTGCGCGAATACAAGGCCATATAGGGGAAGGTATGTGAGGTGCACGAAGGCACAGCGATATAGGGGATGCTACGGAAGGTGCGTGAATACACAGCCTTATAGGGGACGTTATGAGATGTGCATGAAAACGCAGTGATATTAGGGAAGATATAAGAGGTGCACAAAAACACAGCAATATAGTAGAAGTTATGAGAGGTGTGTGAAAACACAGCGATATAGGGGAAAGAATGAGAGGTGCGTGAAAACAGGGCGATATAGGGGAAGGTATGAGAGGTGCGCGAAGGCACAGCGATATAGGGGATGCTATGGGAGGTGCGCGAATACACAGCGATATAGGGGACGTTAGGAGATGTGCATGAAAACACGGCAATATAGGGGAAGCTATGAGAGGTGTGCGAAAACACGGCGATATAGGGGACGGTATGAGATTTGTATGAAGACACGGCGATATAGGGGAAGACATGAGAGGTGCGCGAAAACAGGGCAATATAGCGGAAGTTATGGGAGGTGTTCGAAAACAGGGCGATATAGGGGAAGGCATGAGAGGTGCGTGAAAACACAACGATATAGGAGAAGGTATGGGAGTTGAGCGAAAACGGCGATATAGGGGAAGGTATGAGAGGTGCGCAAAGGCACAGCGATATAGGGGATGTTATGGGAGGTGCGCGAATACAGGGCAATATAGGGGAAGGTATGTGAGGTGCACGAAGGCACAGCGATATAGGGGATGCTACGGGAGGTGCGTGAATACACAGCGATATAGGGGATGCTACGGAAGGTGCGTGAATACACAGCCTTATAGGGGACGTTATGAGATGTGCATGAAAACGCAGTGATATTAGGGAAGATATAAGAGGTGCACAAAAACACAGCAATATAGGAGAAGTTATGAGAGGTGTGTGAAAACACAGCGATATAGGGGAAAGAATGAGAGGTGCGTGAAAACAGGGCGATATAGGGGAAGGTATGAGAGGTGCGCGAAGGCACAGCGATATAGGGGATGCTATGGGAGGTGCGCGAATACACAGCGATATAGGGGACGTTAGGAGATGTGCATGAAAACACGGCAATATAGGGGAAGCTATGAGAGGTGTGCGAAAACACGGCGATATAGGGGACGGTATGAGATTTGTATGAAGACACGGCGATATAGGGGAAGACATGAGAGGTGCGCGAAAACAGGGCAATATAGCGGAAGTTATGGGAGGTGTTCGAAAACAGGGCGATATAGGGGAAGGCATGAGAGGTGCGTGAAAACACAACGATATAGGAGAAGGTATGGGAGTTGAGTGAAAACGGCGATATAGGGGAAGGTATGAGAGGTGTGCAAAGGCACAGCAATATAGGGGATGCTATGGGAGGTGCGCGAAAACACAGTGATATAGGGGATGCTATGAGAGGTGCGCAAAAACAGGGCAATATAGTGGAAGCTATGGGATGTGCGCAAAAACACGGCGATACAGGGGAATGTATCAGAGGTGCGAGAAAACACAGCGATATAGGGGACGCTATGGGACGTGCACGAAAACACAGTGATATAGGGGAAGTAATGAGAGGAGCGAAAACATACCGATGTCAGCGAAGCTATGGGAGTTGCGCGAAAACACAACGATATAGGGGACGGTATGAGATGTGAGTGAATACACGGCGATATTGGGGAAGCGATATAGGAGAAGTTATGAGAGGTGGGTGACAACACAGCAACATAGTTGAAGGTATGAGAGGTGCATGAAAACACAGCGATATCGGGGAAGTTATGGGAAGTGAGCGAAAACAGGGCGATATAGGGGAAGGTATGAGAGGTACGCGAAGGCACAGTTACATTGGGGATGCTATGGCAGGTGCGCGAATACACAGAGATATAGGAGACGTTATGAGATGTGCATGAAAACACGGCGATATAGGGGAAGGTATGAGAGGTGCACGAAGGCACAGCGATTTAGGGGAAGGTATGAGAGGTACACGAAAACAGCGATATAGGTGAAGGAATGGGAGGTGCGCGAAAACAAGGCGATATAGGGGAATTTATGGGAGGTGCTCGAAAACAGGGCGATATAGGGGAAGGTATGAGAGGAATGCGAAGACACAGCAACAAATGGGATGCTATGGGAGGTGCGCAAAAACACAGTGATATAGGGGAAGACATGAGAGGTGCGTGAAAGTAGGGCAATATAGTGGAAGCTATGAGAGGTGAGCAATAACACAGCGATAAAGGTGCATCTATGGGATGTGCACAAAAACACAGCGATATAGGGGAAGGTATGAGAGGTGCGCAAGGCACAGCAATATAGGGGATGCTATGGGAGGTGCGTGAATACACAGCGATATACGGGACGTTATGAGATGTGCATGAAAACGCAGCGATATTAAGGAAGGTATGAGAGGTTCACAAAAACGCAGCGATATAGGGGAATGAATGGGAGGTGCGCAAAAACAGGGCAATATAGTGGAAGCTATGGGATGTACGCGAAAACACGACGATACAGGGGAATGTATCAGAGGTGCGAGAAAACACAGCGATATAGGGGACGCTATGGGACGTGCACGAAAACACAGTGATATAGGGGAAGTAATGAGAGGAGCGAAAACATACCGATGTCAGCGAAGCTATGGGAGTTGCGCAAAAACACAACGATATAGGGGACGGTATGAGATGTGAATGAATACACGGCGATATTGGGGAAGCCATGAGAGGTGCGCGAAAACACAATGATATAGGGGAAGGTATGAGAGGCGTGCAAAAACACAGCGATATAGGAGAAGTTATGAAAGGTGGGTGACAACACAGCAATATAGTTGAAGGTATGAGAGGTGCATGAAAACACAGCGATAGCGGGGAAGTTATGGGAAGTGAGCGAAAACAGGGCGCTATAGGGGAAGGTATGAGAGGTACGCGAAGGCACAGTTATATTGGGGATGCCATGGCAGGTGCGCGAATACACAGAGACATAGGAGACGTTATGAGATGTGCATGAAAACACGGCGATATTGGGGAAGCCATGAGAGGTGTGCGAAAATACAGCGATATAGGGGTAGGTATGAGAGGTGAACGTAAACATAGCAATAAAGTGGAGGAATGGGAGGTGCGCGAAAACGGCGATATAGGTTAAGGTATGGGAAGTGAGCGAAAACAGGGCAATATAGTGGAAGATATGAGAGGTGCCCGAAAACAGAGCAATATAGGCGACGCTATGGGACGTGCGCGAAAACACGGCGATACAGGGGAATTTATGAGAGGTGCGCGAAAACACGGCGATACAGGGGAATGTATCAGAGGTATGAGAAAACACAGCGATATAAGAGAAGCAATGAGAGGAGTGAAAACATAGCAATATAGGTGAAGACATGAGAGGTGTGCGAAAACACGGCGATATAGGGGAAGCTGTGAAAGGTGAGCAATAACACAGAGATAAAGGTGAAGCTATGGGATATGCGCGAAAAGACAGCGATATAGGGGTATGTATGAGAGGTGCGCGAAAACACAGCGATATAAGGGACGGTATGAGATGTGCATGAATACACGGCGATAGTTGGGAAACAATGACAGGTGTGTGAAAACACAGCGATATAGGGGAATTTATGAGAGGAGCGCGAAAACAGGGCGATATAGGGGAAGGTCTGAGAGGTGCGCAAAGGCACAGCGATATAGGGGATGTTATGGGAGGTGCGCGAATACAGGGCAATATAGGGGAAGGTATGTGACGTGCACGAAGGCACAGCGATATAGGGGATGCTACGGGAGGTGCGTGAATACACAGCGATATAGGGGACGTTATGAGATGTGCATGAAAACGCAGCGATATTAGGGAAGATATAAGAGGTGCACAAAAACAAAGCGATATAGGAGAAGTTATGAGAGGGGTGTGAAAACACAGCGATATAGGGGAAGGACTGAGAGGTGCGCGAAAACCTGGTGATATAGGGGAAGGTATGAGAGGTGCGCGAAGGCAAAGCGATATATGGGATTCTATTGGAGGTGCATGAATACACAGCGATATAGGGGATGTTATGAGATGTGCATAAAAACATGGCGATATAGGGGAAATTATAAGAGGTGCGCAAAAATACAGCACTATAGGAGAAGTTATGAGAGGTGAGTGAAAACACAGCGATTTCGGGGGAGGTGTGAAAGGTGCACGAAAACACAGCGATATAGGGGAAGGTATGGAAGGTGCTCGAAAACAGGGCGATATAGTGGAAGTTATGAGAGGTGCGTGAAAACCCAGCGATATAGGGGACATTATGAGACGTGCATGAAAACACAGCGATATAGGGGAAGGTATGAGAGGTGCACGAAGGCACAGCGATATAGGGGATGCTATGGGAGGTGCGCGAAAACACAGTGATATATGGGAAGATATGAGAGGTGCGTGAAAGTAGCGCAATATAGTGGAAGCTATGAGATGTGAGCAAAAACACGGCGATATAGGCGAAGCTATGAGAGGTGAGCAATAACACAGCGATAAAGGTGAATCTATGGGATGTGCGCAAAAAACAGCGATATAGGTGAAGGTATGAGAGGTATGCGAAGGCACAGCAATATAGGGGATGCTATGGGAGGTGTGCGACTACACAGTGATATAGGGGAGGTTATGAGATGTGCATGAAAACACGACGATATAGGGGAAGTTATGAGAGGTGCACAAAAATACAGCAATATAGGAGAAGTTATGAGAGGTGCGTGAAAACACAACAATATAGGGGAAGGTATGAGAGGTGTGGGAAAACAGGGCGATATAGGGGAAATTATGAGAGGTGCGCGAAAACACGGCGATACAGGGGAATGTATCAGAGGTGCGAGAAAGCACAGCGATATAGGGGACGTTATGAGATGTGCATGAAAACACAGCGATATAGGGGAAGATATGAGAGGTACACGAAGGCACAGCGATATAGGGGATGCTATGGGATGTGCGCGAAAACACAGTGATATAGGAGACGTTAGGAGTTGTGCATGAAAACACGCCGATATAGGGCAAGCTATGAGAGGTGCGCGAAAACACGGTGATATGGGAGAATGTATCAGAGGTGCGAGAAAACGCAGCGATATAGGGGAAGTAATGAGAGGAGCGAAAACATAGCGATCTAGGTGAAGACACGAGAGGTGCGCGAAAACAGGTCGATATAGGGGAAGCTATGAGAGGTGAGCAAAAACACAGCGATATAGGGGAAGCTGTGAGAGGTGTGCAATAACACAGCGATAAAGTTGAATCTATGGGATTTGCGCGTAAAGACAGCGATATGGGGGAAGGTATGAGAAGTGTACGAAAACATAGTGATATAGGGGAAGGAATGAGAGGTGCACGAAGGCACAGCGATATAGGGGATTCTATGGGAGGTGCGCGAATACACAGCGATATAGGGGACGTTATGAGATGTGCATAAAAACACAGCGATATAGTGGAAGTTATGAGAGGTGAGTGAAAACACAGCGATATAGGAGGAGGTATGAAAGGTGCACTAAAACACAGCGATATAGGGGAAGGTATGGGAGGTGCTCGAAAACAGGGTGATATAGGGGAAGGTATGAGATGAGTGCGAAGACACAGCAATATAGGGGATGCTGTGGGAGGTACGCGAAAACACAGTGATATAGGGGAAGACATGAGAGGTGCGTGAAAGCAGGACAATATATTGGAAGCTATGAGAGGTCAGCAAAAACACGGTGATATAGGGGAAGCTATGAGAGGTGAGCAATAACACAGCGATAAAGGTGAATCTATGGGATGTGCGCAAAAACACAGCTATATAGGGGAAAGTATGAGAGGTGCGCAAGGCACAGCGATATAGGGGATGCTATGGGAGGTGCGTGAATGCACAGCGATATACGGGACGTTATGAGATGTGCATGAAAACGCAGCGATATTAGGGAAGGTATGAGAGGTTCACAAAAGCACAGCGACATGGGAGAATGAATGGGAAGTGTGCGAAAACTGGGCGATATAGGCGAAGGTATGAGAAGTGCGCGAAGGCACAGCAATATGTGGGAGGCTATGGGAGGTGCGAGACTACACAGTAATATAGGGGACGTTATGAGATGTGCATAAAAACACAGCGATATGGGGGAAGGCATGAGAGGTACGCGAAGGCACAGTTATATAGGGGTGCTATAGGAGGTGCACTAATACACAGAGATATAGGGGACGTTATGAGATGTGCATGAAAACACGGCAATATAGGGGAAGTTATGAGAGGTGCACAAAAATACAGCAATATAGGAGAAGTTATGAGAGGTGCGTGAAAACACAACAATATAGGGGAAGGTATGAGAGGTGTGGGAAAACAGGGCGATATAGGGGAAATTATGAGAGGTGCGCGAAAACACGGCGATACAGGGGAATGTATCAGAGGTGCGAGAAAGCACAGCGATATAGGGGACGTTATGAGATGTGCATGAAAACACAGCGATATAGGGGAAGATATGAGAGGTACACGAAGGCACAGCGATATAGGGGATGCTATGGGATGTGCGCGAAAACACAGTGATATAGGAGACGTTAGGAGTTGTGCATGAAAACACGCCGATATAGGGCAAGCTATGAGAGGTGCGCGAAAACACGGTGATATGGGAGAATGTATCAGAGGTGCGAGAAAACGCAGCGATATAGGGGAAGTAATGAGAGGAGCGAAAACATAGCGATCTAGGTGAAGACACGAGAGGTGCGCGAAAACAGGTCGATATAGGGGAAGCTATGAGAGGTGAGCAAAAACACAGCGATATAGGGGAAGCTGTGAGAGGTGTGCAATAACACAGCGATAAAGTTGAATCTATGGGATTTGCGCGTAAAGACAGCGATATGGGGGAAGGTATGAGAAGTGTACGAAAACATAGTGATATAGGGGAAGGAATGAGAGGTGCACGAAGGCACAGCGATATAGGGGATTCTATGGGAGGTGCGCGAATACACAGCGATATAGGGGACGTTATGAGATGTGCATAAAAACACAGCGATATAGTGGAAGTTATGAGAGGTGAGTGAAAACACAGCGATATAGGAGGAGGTATGAAAGGTGCACTAAAACACAGCGATATAGGGGAAGGTATGGGAGGTGCTCGAAAACAGGGTGATATAGGGGAAGGTATGAGATGAGTGCGAAGACACAGCAATATAGGGGATGCTGTGGGAGGTACGCGAAAACACAGTGATATAGGGGAAGACATGAGAGGTGCGTGAAAGCAGGACAATATATTGGAAGCTATGAGAGGTCAGCAAAAACACGGTGATATAGGGGAAGCTATGAGAGGTGAGCAATAACACAGCGATAAAGGTGAATCTATGGGATGTGCGCAAAAACACAGCTATATAGGGGAAAGTATGAGAGGTGCGCAAGGCACAGCGATATAGGGGATGCTATGGGAGGTGCGTGAATGCACAGCGATATACGGGACGTTATGAGATGTGCATGAAAACGCAGCGATATTAGGGAAGGTATGAGAGGTTCACAAAAGCACAGCGACATGGGAGAATGAATGGGAAGTGTGCGAAAACTGGGCGATATAGGCGAAGGTATGAGAAGTGCGCGAAGGCACAGCAATATGTGGGAGGCTATGGGAGGTGCGAGACTACACAGTAATATAGGGGACGTTATGAGATGTGCATAAAAACACAGCGATATGGGGGAAGGCATGAGAGGTACGCGAAGGCACAGTTATATAGGGGTGCTATAGGAGGTGCACTAATACACAGAGATATAGGGGACGTTATGAGATGTGCATGAAAACACGGCAATATAGGGGAAGGTATGAGAGGTGCCCGAAAACACAGCGTTATAGGGGACGCTATGGGACGTGCGCGAAAACACGGCGATATAGGGGAAATTATGAGAGGTGCGTGAAAACACGGCGATACAGGGGAGTGTATCAGAGGTGCGTGAAAACACAGCGATATAGGGGAAGTAATGAGAGGAGCGAAAACATAGCGATCTAGGTGAAGACATGAGAGGTGCGCAAAGACACGGTGATATAGGGGAAGCTATGAAAGGTGAGCAAAAACACGGCGATATAGGGGAAGCTCTGAGAGGTGTGCAATAACACAGTTATAAAGTTGAATGTATGGGATGTGTGCGAAAAGACAGCGATATAGGGGAAGGTATGGGAGGTGCGCAAGGCACAGCGATATAGGGGATGCTATGGGAGGTGCGTGAATACACAGCGATATAGGGGACGTTATGAGATGTGCAGGAAGAAGCAGCGATATTAGGGAAGATATAAGAGGTTCACAAAAACACAGCGACATAGGAGAATGAATGGGAAGTGTGCGAAAACAGGATGATATAGGCGAAGGTATGAGAAATGCGTGAAGGCACAGCAATATGTGGGAGGCTATGAGAGGTGCGCGACTACACAGTGATATAGGGGACGTTATGAGATGTGCATAAAAACACAGCGATATAGGGGAAGTTATGAAAGGTGAGCAAAAATGCAGCAATATTGGAGAAGTTATGAGAGGTGCATGAAAACAGCGATATAGGGGAAGGTATGAGAGGTGCACGATAATACAGCGATATAGGGGAAGGTATGGGAGGTGCGCGAAAACAGGGCGATATAGTGGAAGTTAGGAGAGGTGCCCGAAAAGACAGCGATATAGGGGACGCTATGGGAGGTGCGCGAAAACACAGCGATAAAGGGGACGGTACGAAATGTGCATGAATACACGGCGATATTGTGGAAGCCATGAGAGGTGCGTGAAAATACAGCAATATAGGGGAAGATATGAGAGGTATGCAAAAACACAGCGATATCGGGGAAGTTATGGGAAGTGAGCGAAAACAGGGCGATATAGGGGAAGGTATGAGAGGTACGCGAAGGCACAGTTATATAGGGGTGTTATGGGAGGTGCACGAATACACAGCGATATAGGGGACGTTATGAGATGTGCATGAAAACACGGCAATATAGGGGAAGGTATGAGAGGTGTACAAAAATACAGCGTTATAGCAGAATTTATGAGAGGTGCGTGAAAACACAGCAATATAGGGCAAGGTCAGAGAGGTGCATGAAAACACCGCCATATAGGGGGAGGTATGGGAGGTGCGCGAAAACAGGGCGATATAGGGGATGGTATGAGAGGTGCGCGAAAACAGGGCAATACAGTGGAAGCTATGGGATGTGCGCGAAAACAGGGCGATATGGGGGAAGGTATGAGAGGTGCCTGAAAACACAGCGATATCGGGGAAGTTATGGGAAATGAGCAAAAACAGGGCGATATAGGGGAAAGTATGAGAGGTACGCGAAGGCACAGTTATATAGGGGTGTTATGGGAGGTGCACGAATACACAGCGATATAGGGGACGTTATGAGATGTGCATGAAAACACGGCAATATAGGGGAAGGTATGAGAGGTGTACAAAAATACAGCGTTATAGCAGAATTTATGAGAGGTGCGTGAAAACACAGCAATATAGGGCAAGGTAAGAGAGGTGCATGAAAACACCGCAATATAGGGGGAGGTATGGGAGGTGCGCGAAAACAGGGCGATATAGGGGATGGTATGAGAGGTGCGCGAAAACAGGGCAATACAGTGGAAGCTATGGGATGTGCGCGAAAACAGGGCGATATGGGGGAAGGTATGAGAGGTGCCAGAAAACACAGCGATATCGGGGAAGTTATGGGAAATGAGCAAAAACAGGGCGATACAGGGGAAAGTATGAGAGGTACGCGAAGGCACAGTTATATAGGGGTGCTATGGGAGGTGCACGAATACACAGCGATATAGGGGACGTTATGTGATGTGCATGAAAACACGGCAATATAAGGGAAGGTATGAAATGTGCGCAAAAGTACAGCGATATAGGAGAAGTTATGAGAGGTGCGTGAAAACACAGCGATATAGGGGAAGGTATGAGACGTGCACGATAATACAGCGATATAGGGTAAGGTATGGGAGGTGCGCGAAAACAGGGCGATATAGGGGACGTTAAGAGATGTGCATGAAAACACATCAATATAGGGGAAGGTATGAGATGTGCACAAAAATACAGCGATATAGGAGAAGCTATGAGAGGTGCGTGAAAACACAGCGATATAGTGGAAGTTATGAGAGGTGCACGAAAACACAGCGATGCAGGGTAAGGTATGGGAGGTGCTCGAAAACAGGGCGATATAGGGGACGGTATGAGTTTTGAATGAAAACACGGCGATATAGGGGAAGCTATGAGAGGTGCGCGAAAACACGGCAATATAGGGGACGGTATGAGAGGTGCTCAAGGCACAGGGATATAGGGGATGCTATGGGAGGTGCGTGAATACACAGTGATATACGGGACGTTATGAGATGTGCATGAAAACGCAGCGATATTAGGGAAGGTATGAGAGGTTCACAAAAACACAGCGACATAGGAGAATGAATGGGAAGTGTGCGAAAACAGGGCGATATAGGCGAAGGTATGAGAAATGCGCGAAGGCACAGCAATATGTGGGAGGCTATGGGAGGTGCGCGACTACACAGTGATATAGGGGACGTTATGAGATGTGCATAAAAACACAGCGATATAGGGGAAGTTATGAGAGGTGCGCAAAAATGCAACAATATAGGACAAGTTATGAGAGGTGCGTGAAAGCACAGCGATATAAGGGAAGGTATGAGAGGTTCACAAAAACACAGCGACATAGGAGAATGAATGGGAAGTGTGCGAAAACAGGGCGATATAGGCAAAGGTAAGAGAAATGCGCGAAGGCACAGCAATATGTGGGAGGCTATGGGAGGTGCGCGACTACACAGTGATATAGGGGACGTTATGAGATGTGCATAAAAACACAGCAATATGGGGGAAGTTATGAGAGGTGCGCAAAAATGCAGCAATATAGGACAAGTTATGAGAGGTGCGTGAAAACACAGCGATATAAGGGAAGGTATGAGAGGTGTGCGAAAACAGGGCGATATAGGGGAAGGTATGAGAGGTGTGCGAGAACACGGCAATATAGGGGAAATTGTACGAGTGCGCGAAAACATGGCAATACAGGAGAATGTATCAGAGGTGCGAGAAAACACAGCGGTATAGGGGAAGTAATGATAGGAGTAAAAACATAGCGATATAGCTGAAGACATGCGAGGTGCGCGAAAACACGGCGATATAGGGGAAGCTATGAGAGGTGAGCAATAACACAGCGATCAAGGTGAAGCTATGGGTTGTGCGCGAAAACAGCGATGTAGTCGAAGCTATGGGAGGTGCACGAAAACATAGCGATATCGGGGAAGGTATGGGAGGTGTGCGAAAACAGGGCGATATAGGGGAAGGTATGAGAGGTGCGCGAAGGCACAGTGATATAGGGGATGCTACGGGAGGTGCGCGAATGCACAGCGATATCGGGGATGTTATGAGATGTGCATGAAAACACGGCAATATAGGGGAAGGTATGAGATGTACGCAAAACTACAGCGATATAAGAGAAGTTATGAGAGGTGCGTGAAAACACAGCGATATAGGGGAAGGTATGAGAGGTGCACAATAATACAGCGATTTTGGGAGTAGATATGGGAGGTGCACGAAAACAGGGCGATATACTGGACGTTATGAGATTTGCATGAAAACACATCAATATAGGGGAAGGTATGAGATGTGCGCAAAAATACAGCGTTATAGCAGAATTTATGAGAGGTGCGTAAAAACACAGCAATATAGGGCAAGGTATGAGAGGTGCATGAAAACACAGCAATATAGGGGGAGGTATGGGACGTGCGCGAAAACAGGGCAATATAGGGGATGGTATGAGAAGTGCGCGAAAACAGGGCAATATAGTGGAAGTTATGGGATGTGCGCGAAAACAGGGCGATATAGGGGAAGGTATGAGAGGTGCCTGAAAACACAGCAATATCGGGGAAGTTATGGGAAGTGAGCGAAAACGGCGATATAGGGGAATGTATGAGAGGTACGCGAAGGCACAGTGATATAGGGGGCTATGGGAGGTGCACGAATACACAGCGATATAGGGGACGTTATGAGATGTGCATGAAAACACGGCGATATGGGGGAAGGTATGAGATGTGCGCAAAAGTAGAGCATTATAGCAGAATTTATGAGAGGTGCACGAAAACACAGCAATATAGGGGGAGGTATGCGAGGTGCGTGAAAACAGGGCGTTATAGGGGATGGTATGAGAGGTGCCTGAAAACACAGCGATATAGGGGACGCTATGTGACGTGCGAGAAAATACGGTGATATAGGGGAACTTATGAGAAGTGTGCGAAAACACGGCGATACAAGGGAATGTATCAGAGGTGCGAGAAAGCACAGCGATATAGGGGACGTTATGAGATGTGCATGAAAACATAGCGATATAGGGGAAGATATGAGAGGTACACAAAGGCACAGCGATATAGGGGATGGTATGGGATGTGCGCGAAAACACAGTGATATAGGAGACGGTATGAGATGTGCATGAAAACACGGCGATATAGGGAAAGCTATGAGAGGTGCACGAAAACACGGCGATATGGGAGAATGTATCAGAGGTGTGAGAAAACACAGCGATATAGGGGAAGTAATGAGAGGAGCGAAAACATAGCAATCTAGGTGAAGACATGAGAGGTGCGCGAAAATGCGGCGATATAGGGGAATCTATGAGAGGTGAGCAAAAACACGGCGATATAGGGGAAGCTGTGAGAGGTGTGCAATAACACAGCGATAAAGTTGAATCTATGGGATGTGCGCGTAAGACAGCGATATAGGGGAAGGTATGAGATGTGCATTAAAATGCAGCGATATTAAGGAAGAAATAAGAGGTGCAGAAAAACACGGCGATATAGGGGAAGCTATGAGAGGTGAGCAATAACACAGCGATGAAGGTGAATCTATGGGATGAGCGCTAAATTACGGCGCTATAGGGGAAATTATGAGAGGTGCGCGAAAACACGGCAATATAGGGGACGGTATGTGAGGTGCGCAAGGCACAGCGATATAGGGGATGCTATGGGAGGTGCGTGAATACACAGCGATATACGGGACGTTATGAGATGTGCATGAAAACGCAGCGATATTAGGGAAGGTATGAGAGGTTCACAAAAGCACAGCGAAATGGGAGAATGAATGGGAAGTGTGCGAAAACTGGGCGATATAGGCGAAGGTATGAGAAGTGCGCGTAAGGCACAGCAATATGTGGGAGGCTATGGGAGGTGCGCGACTACACAGTGATATAGGGGACGTTATGAGATGTACATAAAAACACAGCGATACAGGGGAAGGTATGGGAGGTGCTCGAAAACAGGGCGATATAGGGGACGGTATGAGATTTGGATGAAAACACGGCGATATAGGGGAAGCTATGAGAGGTGCGCGAAAACACGGCAATATAGGGGACGGTATGAGAGGTGCGCAAGGCACAGCGATATAGGGGATGCTATGGGAGGTGCGTCAATACACAGCGATATACGGGACGTTATGAGATGTGCATGAAAACGCAGCGATATTAGAGAAGGTATGAGTGGTTCACAAAAGCAAGGCGACATAGGAGAATGAATGGGAAGTGTGCGAAAACAGGGCGATATAGGTGAAGGTATGAGAAGTGCGCGAAGGCACAGCAATATGTGGGAGGCTATGGGTGGTGGCGCGACTACACAGTGATATGGGGGACGTTATGAGATGTGCATAAATACACAGCGATATAGGGGAAGTTATGAGAGGTGCGCAAAAATGCAGCAATATAGGAGAAGTTATAAGAGGTGCGTGAAAACACAGCGATATTGGGGAAGGCATGAGAGGTACGCGAAGGCACAGTTATATAGGGGTGCTATGGGAGGTGCACGAATACACAGAGATATAGGGGACGTTATGAGATGTGCAGGAAGAAGCAGCGATATTAGGGAAGACATAAGAGGAGCAAAAAACACAGCGATATAGGAGAAGTTATGAGAGGTGCGTGAAAACACAGCGATATAGAGGGAGGTATGAGAGGTGCACGAAAACACAGCGATACAGGGGAAGGTATGGGAGGTGCTCGAAAACAGGGCGATATAGGGGACGGTATGAGATTTGTATGAAAACACGGCGATATAGGGGAAGCTATGAGAGGTGCGCGAAAACACGGCAATATAGGGGACGGTATGAGAGGTGCGCAAGGCACAGCGATATAGGGGATGCTATGGGAGGTGCGTGAATACACAGCGATATACGGGACGTTATGAGATGTACATGAAAATGCAGCGATATTAGAGAAGGTATGAGGGGTTCACAAAAGCAAGGCGACATAGGAGAATGAATGGGAAGTGTGCGAAAACAGGGCGATACAGGGGAATGTATCAGAGGTCCGAGAAAGCACAGCGATATAGGGGACGTTATGATATGTGCATGAAAACACAGTGATATAGGGAAGATATGATAGGTACACGAAGGTACAGCGATATAGGGGATGCTATGGGATGTGCGTGAAAACACAGTGATATAGGAGACGTTATGAGATGTGCATGAAAACAGGGCGATATCGGGGATGCTCTGAGAGGTGAATGTATCAGAGGTGCGAGAAAACACAGCGATATAGTGGAAGTAATGAGAGGAGCGAAAACAGCGATCTAGGTGAAGACATGAGAGGTATACGAAAACACGTCGATATAGGGGAAGCTATGAGAGGTGAGCAAAAACACAGCGATATAGGGGAAGCTGTGAGAGGTGAGCAATAACACAGCGATAAAGTTGAATCTATGGGATGTGCGCGGAAAGACAGTGATATGGGGGACGGTATGGGAGGTGCGCAAGGCACAGCGATAAACGGGATGCTATGGGAGGTGCGTGAATACACAGCGATATAGGGCACGTTATGAGATGTGCATTAAAACGCAGTGATATTAGGGAAGATATAAGAGGTGCACAAAAACACAGCGATATAGGAGAAGTTATGAGAGGTGTGTGAAAACACAGCGATTTAGTGGAAGGTATTAGAGGTGCACGAAGGCACAGCGATATAGGGGATTCTATGAGAGGTGCGCGAATACACAGCGATATAGGGGACGTTATGAGATGTGCATAAAAACACGGCGATATAGGGGAAGTTATGAGAGGTGCGCAAAAATACGGCGATATGGGAGTATGTATCAGAGGTGCGAGAAAACACAGCGATGTAGGGGAAGTAATGAGAGGAGCGAAAACATAGCGATTTAGGTGAAGACATGAGAGGTGCGCGAAAACACGTCGATATAGGGGAAAGTATGAGAGGTGAGCAAAAACACAGCGATATAGGGGAAGCTGTGACAGGTGTGCAATAACACAGCGATAAAGTTGAATCTATGGGATGTGCGCGTAAAGACAGCGATATGGGGGAAGGTATGAGAGGTGCGCAAGGCACAGCGATATAGGGGATGCTATGGGAGGTGCGTGAATACACAGCGATATAGGGGACGTTATGAGATGTGCATTAAAACGCAGCGATATTAGGGAAGATATAAGAGGTGCACAAAAACAGAGTGATATAGGAGAAGTTATGTGAGGTGTGTGAAAACACAGCGATATAGGGGAAGGTATGAGAGGTGCACAAAAACACAACGATATAGGGGAAGGAATGAGAGGTGCGCGAAAACACGGCGATATAGAGGAAATTATGAGAGGAGCGCGAATACACGGCGATACAGGGGAATGTATCAGAAGTGCGAGAAAGCACAGCGATATAGGGGACGTTATGAGATGTGCATGAAAACACAGTGATATAGGGGAAGATACGAGAGGTACACAAAGGCACAGCGATATAGGGGATTCTATGGGAGGTGCGCGAATACACAGCGATATAGGGGACGTTATGAGATGTGCATAAAAACACGGCGATATAGGGGAATCTATGAGAGGTGCGCAAAAATACAGCAATATAGGAGAAGTTATGAGAGGTGAGTGAAAACACAGCAATATAGGGGGAGGTATGGGAGGTGCCCAAAAACACAGCGATATAGGGGAAGGAATGAGAGGTGCGCGAAAACATGGCGATATAGGGGAATCATGAGAGGTGCGCGAAAACACGGCGATACAGGGGAATGTATCAGAGGTGCGAGAAAGCACAGCGGTATAGGGGACGCTATGAGATGTGCATGAAAACACAGTGATATAGCGAAGATATGATAGGTACACGAAGGTACAGCGATATAGGGGATGCTATGGGATGTGCGTGAAAACACAGTGATATAGGAGACGTTATGAGATGTGCATGAAAACAGGGCGATATAGGGGAAGCTATGAGAGGTGAATGTATCAGAGGTGCGAGAAAACAGCGATATAGGGGAAGTAACGAGAGGAGCGAAAACATAGCGATCTAGGTGAAGACATGAGAGGTGTACGAAAACACGTCGATATAGGGGAAGCTATGAGAGGTGAGCAAAAACACAGCGATATAGGGGAAGCTGTGAGAGGTGAGCAATAACACAGCGATAAAGTTGAATCTATGGGATGTGCGCGTAAAGACAGCGATATGGGGGAAGGTATGAGAGGTGCGCAAGGCACAGCGATATAGGGGATGCTATGGGAGGTGCGTGAATACACAGCGATATAGGGGACGTTATGGGATGTGCATTAAAACGCAGCGATATTAGGGAAGATATAAGAGGTGCACAAAAACACAGTGATATAGGAGAAGTTATGAGAGGTGTGTTAAAACACAGCGATATAGGGGAAGACATGAGAGGTGCGTGAAAGCAGGACAATATAGTGGAAGCTATGAGAGGTGAGCAACAACACAGCGATAAATGTGAATTTATGGGATGTGCGCAAAAACACAGCTATATAGGGAAAGGTATGAGAGGTGCGCAAGGCACAGCGATATAGGGGATGCTATGGGAGGTGCGTGAATGCACAGCGATATACGGGAAGTTATGAGATGTGCATGAAAACGCAGCGATATTAGGGAAGGTATGAGAGGTTCACAAAAGCACAGCGACATAGGAGAATGAATGGGAAGTGTGCGAAAACAGGGCGATATAGGCGAAGGTATGAGAAGTGCGCGAAGGCACAGCAATATGTGGGAGGCTATGGGAGGTGCGCGATTACACAGTGATATAGGGGACGTTATGAGATGTGCATAAAAACACAGCGATACAGGGGAAGGTATGGGAGGTGCTCGAAAACATGGCGATATAGGGGACGGTATGAGATTTGTATGAAAACACGGCGATATAGGGAAGCTCTGAGAGGTGTGCAATAACACAGTGATAAAGTTGAATCTATGGGATGTGTGCGAAAAGACAGTGATATAGGGGAAGGTATGGGAGGTGCGCAAGGCACAGCGATATAGGGGACAATATGAGATGTGCAGGACGAAGCAGCGATATTAGGGAAGATATAAGAGGTGCACAAAAACACAGCGATATAGGAGAACTTATGAGAGGTGCGTGAAAACACAGCGATATAGAGGGAGCTATGAGAGGTGCACAAAAACACGGCGATACAGGGGAAGGTATGGGAGGTGCTCGAAAACACGGTGATATAGGGGAAGCTATGAAAGGTGAGCAAAAAAAAGCGATATAGTGGAAGCTCTGAGAGGTGTGCAATAACACAGTGATAAAGTTGAATCTATGGGATGTGTGCGAAAAGACAGCGATATAGGGGAAAGTATGGGAGGTGCGCAAGGCACAGCGATATAGGGGATGCTATAGGAGGTGCGTGAATACACAGCGATATAGGGGACGTTATGAGCAGTGCGTGAAAACACAGCGATATAGAGGGAGGTATGGGAGGTGCACGAAAACACAGCGATACAGGGGAAGGTATGGGAGGTGCTCGAAAACAGGGCGATATAGGGGATGGTATGAGATTTGTATGAAAACACGGCGATATAGGGGAAGCTATGAGAGGTGTGCGAAAACACGGCAATATAGGGGACGGTATGAGAGGTGCGCAAGGCACAGCGACATAGGGGATGCTATGGGAGGTGCGTGAATACACAGCGATATAGTGGAAGGTATGAGAGGTGCACGAAAACACAGCGAGAAAGGGGAAGGAATGAGAGGTGCACGAAGGCACAGCGATATAGGGGATTCTATGGGAGGTGCGCGAATACACAGCGATATAGGGGACGTTATGAGATGTGCATAAAAACACGGCGATATAGGGGAAGTTATGAGAGGTGCGCAAAAATACAGCAATATAGGAGAAGTTATGAGAGGTGAGTGAAAACACAGCGATATAGGCGGAGGTCTGAAAGGTGCACGAAAACACAGCGATAAAGGGGAAGGTATGGGAGGTGCTCGAAAACAGGGCGATATAGGGGAAGGTATGAGATGAGTGCGAAGACACAGCAATATAGGGGATGCTATGGGAGGTACGCGAAAACACAGTGATATAGGGGAAGACATAAGAGGTGCGTGACAGCAGGACAATATAGTGGAAGCTATGAGAGGTGAGCAAAAACACGATGATATAGGGGAAGCTATGAGAGCTGAGCAATAACACAGCGATAAAGGTGAATCTATGGGATGTGCGCAAAAACACAGCTATATAGGGGAAGGTATGAGAGGTGCGCAAGGCACAGCGATATAGGGGATACAATGGGAGGTGCGTTAATATACAGCGATATACGGGACGTTATGAGAGGTGCGTGAAAACACAGCGATATAGGGGAAGGCATGAGAGGTACGCGAAGGCACAGTTATATAGGGGTGCTATGGGGGGTGCACGAATACACAGAGATATAGGGGACATTATGAGATGTGCAGGAAGAAGCAGCGATATTAGGGAAGACATAAGAGGTGCACAAAAACACCGCGATATAGGAGAAGTTATGAGAGGTGCGTGAAAACACAGCGATATAGAGGGAGGTATGAGAGGTGCACGAAAACACAGCGATACAGGGGAAGGTATGGGAGGTGCTCGAAAACAGGGCGATTTCGAGGACGGTATGAGATTTGTATGAAAACACGGCGATATAGGGGAAGCTATGAGAGGTGCGCGAAAACACGGCGATATAGGGGAAATTATGAGAGGTGCGCGAAAACACGGCAATATAGGGGACGGTATGTGAGGTGCGCAAGGCACAGCGATATAGGGGATGCTATGGGAGGTGCGTGAATACACAGCGATATACGGGACGTTATGAGATGTGCATGAAAACGCAGCGATATTAGGGAAGGTATGAGAGGTTCACAAAAGCACAGCGAAATGGGAGAATGAATGGGAAGTGTGCGAAAACTGGGCGATATAGGCGAAGGTATGAGAAGTGCGCGTAAGGCACAGCAATATGTGGGAGGCTATGGGAGGTGCGCGACTACACAGTGATATAGGGGACGTTATGAGATGTACATAAAAACACAGCGATACAGGGGAAGGTATGGGAGGTGCTCGAAAACAGGGCGATATAGGGGACGGTATGAGATTTGGATGAAAACACGGCGATATAGGGGAAGCTATGAGAGGTGCGCGAAAACACGGCAATATAGGGGACGGTATGAGAGGTGCGCAAGGCACAGCGATATAGGGGATGCTATGGGAGGTGCGTGAATACACAGCGATATACGGGACGTTATGAGAGGTGCGCAAAAATGCAGCAATATAGGAGAAGTTATAAGAGGTGCGTGAAAACACAGCGATATTGGGGAAGGCATGAGAGGTACGCGAAGGCACAGTTATATAGGGGTGCTACGGGAGGTGCACGAATACACAGAGATATAGGGGACGTTATGAGATGTGCAGGAAGAAGCAGCGATATTAGGGAAGACATAAGAGGTGCAAAAATCACAGCGATATAGGAGAAGTTATGAGAGGTGCGTGAAAACACAGCGATATAGAGGGAGGTATGAGAGGTACACGAAAACACAGCGATACAGGGGAAGGTATGGGAGGTGCTCGAAAACAGGGCGATATAGGGGACGGTATGAGATTTGTATGAAAACACAGCGATATAGGGGAAGCTATGAGAGGTGCGCGAAAACACGGCAATATAGGGGAAGGTATGAAAGGTGCCCGAAAACACAGCGTTATAGGGGACGCTATGGGACGTGCGCGAAAGCACGGCGATATAGGGGAAATCATGAGTGGTGCGCGAAAACACGGCAATATAGGGGACGGTATGAGAGGTGCGCAAGGCACAGCGATATAGGGGATGCTATGGGAGTTGCGAGAATACACAGCGATATACGGGACGTTATGAGATGTGCGTGAAAACGCAGTGATATTAGGGAAGGTATGAGAGGTTCACAAAAGCACAGCGAAATGGGAGAATGAATGGGAAGTGTGCGAAAACTGGGCGATATAGGCGAAGGTGTGAGAGTGCGCGAAAACATGGCAATACAGGAGAATGTATCAGAGGTGCGAGAAAACACAGCGATATAGGGGAAGTAATGATAGGAGCAAAAACATAGCGATATAGGTGAAGACATGCGAGGTGTGCGAACACACGGCGATATAGGGGAAGCTATGAGAGGTGAGCGATAACACAGCGATCAAGGTGAAGCTATGGGTTGTGCGCAAAAACAGCGATGTAGTCGAAGCTATGGGAGGTGCATGAAAACATAGCGATATCGGGGAATGTATGGGAGGTGCGCGAAGGCACAGTGATATAGGGGATGCTACGGGAGGTGCGCGAATGCACAGCGATATAGGGGACGTTATGAGATGTGCATGAAAACACGGCAATATAGGGGAAGGTATGAGATGTGCGCAAAAATACAGCAATATAGGAGAAGTTATGAGAGGTGCATGAAAACACAGCGATACAGGGGAAGGTATGAGAGGTGCGCGAAAACACAGCGATAAAGGGGACAGTACGAGATGTGCATGAATACAAGGCGATATTGGGGAAGCCATGAGAGGTGCGTGAAAACACAGCGATATAGGGGAAGGTATGAGAGGTGAGCAATAACACAGCGATAAAGTTGAATCTATGGGATGTGCGCGTAAAGACAGTGATATGGGGGACGGTATGGGAGGTGTGCAAGGCACAGCGATAAACGGGATGCTATGGGAGGTGCGTGAATACACAGCGATATAGGGCACGTTATGAGATGTGCATTAAAACGCAGTGATATTAGGGAAGATATAAGAGGTGCACAAAAACACAGCGATATAGGAGAAGTTATGAGAGGTGTGTGAAAACACAGCGATTTAGTGGAAGGTATGAGAGGTGCACGAAAACACAGCGATATAGGGGAAGGAATGAGAGGTGCACGAAGGCACAGCGATATAGGGGATTCTATGAGAGGTGCGTGAATACACAGCGATATAGGGGACGTTATGAGATGTGCATTAAAACGCAGCGATATTAGGGAAGATATAAGAGGTGCACAAAAACAGAGCGATATAGGAGAAGTTATGTGAGGTGTGTGAAAACACAGCGATATAGGGGAAGGTATGAGAGGTGCACAAAAACACAGCGATATAGGGGAAGGAATGAGAGGTGCGCGAAACCACGGCGATATAGAGGAAATTATGAGAGGAGCGCGAATACACGGCGATACAGGGGAATGTATCAGAAGTGCGAGAAAGCACAGCGATATAGGGGACGTTATGAGATGTGCATGAAAACACAGTGATATAGGGGAAGATATGAGAGGTACACAAAGGCACAGCGATATAGGGGATTGTATGGGAGGTGCGCGAATACACAGCGATATAGGGGACGTTATGAGATGTGCATAAAAACAGGGCGATATAGGGGAATCTATGAGAGGTGCGCAAAAATACAGCAATATAGGAGAAGTTATGAGAGGTGAGTGAAAACACAGCAATATAGGGGGAGGTATGGGAGGTGCCCAAAAACACAGCGATATAGGGGAAGGAATGAGAGGTGCGCGAAAACACGGCGATATAGGGGAATTATGAGAGGTGCGCGAAAACACGGCGATACAGGGGAATGTATCAGAGGTGCGAGAAAGCGCAGCGGTATAGGGGACGCTATGAGATGTGCATGAAAACACAGTGATATAGGGAAGATATGATAGGTACACGAAGGTACAGCGATATAGGGGATGCTATGGGATGTGCGTGAAAACACAGTGATATAGGAGACGTTATGAGATGTGCATGAAAACAGGGCGATATAGGGGAAGCTTTGAGAGGTGAATGTATCAGAGGTGCGAGAAAACAGCGATATAGGGGAAGTAACGAGAGGAGCGAAAACATAGCGATCTAGGTGAAGACATGAGAGGTGTACGAAAACACGTCGATGTAGGGGAAGCTATGAGAGGTGAGCAAAAACACAGCGATATAGGGGAAGCTGTGAGAGGTGAGCAATAACACAGCGATAAAGTTGAATCTATGGGATGTGCGCGTAAAGACAGTGATATGGGGGACGGTATGGGAGGTGCGCAAGGCACAGCGATAAACGGGATGGTATGGGAGGTGCGTGAATACACAGCGATATAGGGCACGTTATGAGATGTGCATTAAAACGCAGTGATATTAGGGAAGATATAAGAGGTGCACAAAAACACAGCGATATAGGGGACGTTATGAGATGTGCGTGAAAACACAGTGATATAGGAGACGGTATGAGATGTGCATAAAAACACGGCGATATAGGGGAAGTTATGAGAGGTGCGCAAAAATACGGCGATATGGGAGAATGTATCAGAGGTGCGAGAAAACACAGCGATGTAGGGGAAGTAATGAGAGGAGCGAAAACATAGCGATTTAGGTGAAGACATGAGAGGTGCGCGAAAACACGTCGATATAGGGGAAAGTATGAGAGGTGAGCAAAAACACAGCGATATAGGGGAAGCTGTGAGAGGTGTGCAATAACACAGCGATAAAGTTGAATCTATGGGATGTGCGCGTAAAGACAGCGATATGGGGGAAGGTATGAGAGGTGCGCAAGGCACAGCGATATAGGGGATGCTATGGGAGGTGCGTGAATACACAGCGATATAGGGGACGTTATGGGATGTGCATTAAAATGCAGCGATATTAGGGAAGATATAAGAGGTGCACAAAAACACAGTGATATAGGAGAAGTTATGAGAGGTGTGTTAAAACACAGCGATATAGGGGAAGGTATGAGAGGTGCGCGAAAACACGGCGATATAGAGGACATTATGAGAGGAGCACGAATACACGGCGATACAGGGGAATGTATCAGAAGTGCGAGAAAGCACAGCGATATAGGGGACGTTATGAGATGTGCATAAAAACACGGCGATATAGGGGAAGCTATGAGAGGTGCGCAAAAATACAGCAATATAGGAGAAGTTATGAGAGGTGAGTGAAAACACAGCGATATAGGAGGAGGTATGAAAGGTGCACGAAAACACAGCGATATAGGGGAAGGTATGAGAGGAGTGCGAAGACACAGCAATATAGGGGATGCTATGGGAGGTACGCGAAAACACAGCGATATAGCGAAAGACATGAGAGGTGCGTGAAAGCAGGACAATATAGTGGAAGCTATGAGAGGTGAGCAACAACACAGCGATATAGTGGAAGCTCTGAGAGGTGTGCAATAACACAGTGATAAAGTTGAATCTATGGGATGTGTGCGAAAAGACAGCGATATAGGGGAAAGTATGGGAGGTGCGCAAGGCACAGCGATATAGGGGATGCTATAGGAGGTGCGTGAATACACAGCGATATACGGGACGTTATGAGCAGTGCGTGAAAAAAAAACGATATAGAGGGAGGTATGGGAGGTGCACGAAAACACAGCGACACAGGGGAAGGTATGGGAGGTGCTCGAAAACAGGGCGATATAGGGGACGGTATGAGATTTGTATGAAAACACGGCGATATAGGGGAAGCTATGAGAGGTGTGCGAAAACACGGCAATATAGGGGACGGTATGAGAGGTGCGCAAGGCACAGCGACATAGGGGATGCTATGGGAGGTGCGTGAATACACAGCGATATAGTGGAAGGTATGAGAGGTGCACGAAAACACAGCGATATAGGGGAAGGAATGAGAGGTGCACGAAGGCACAGCGATATAGGGGATTCTATGGGAGGTGCGCGAATACACAGCGATATAGGGGACGTTATGAGATGTGCATAAAAACACGGCGATATAGGGGAAGTTATGAGAGGTGCGCTAAAATACAGCAATATAGGAGAAGTTATGAGAGGTGAGTGAAAACACAGCGATATAGGCGGAGGTCTGAAAGGTGCACGAAAACACTGCGATAAAGGGGAAGGTATGGGAGGTGCTCGAAAACAGGGCGATATAGGGGAAGGTATGAGATGAGTGCGAAGACACAGCAGTATAGGGGATGCTATGGGAGGTACGCGAAAACACAGTGATATAGGGGAATACATAAGAGGTGCGTGACAGCAGGACAATATAGTGGAAGCTATGAGAGGTGAGCAAAAACACGGTGATATAGGGGAAGCTATGAGAGCTGAGCAATAACACAGCGATAAAGGTGAATCTATGGGATGTGCGCAAAAACACAGCGATACAGGGGAAGGTATGGGAGGTGCTCGAAAACACAGCGATATAGGGGAAGGAATGAGAGGTGCACGAAGGCACAGCGATATAGGGGATTCTATGGGAGGTGCACGAATACACAGCGATATAGGGGACGTTATGAGATGTGCATAAAAACACGGCGATATAGGGGAAGTTCTGAGAGGTGCGCAAAAATACAGCAATATAGGAGAAGTTATGAGAGGTGAGTGAAAACACAGCGATATAGGCGGAGGTCTGAAAGGTGCACGAAAACACAGCGATAAAGGGGAAGGTATGGGAGGTGCTCGAAAACAGGGCGATATAGGGGAAGGTATGAGATGAGTGCGAAGACACAGCAGTATAGGGGATGCTATGGGAGGTACGCGAAAACACAGTGATATAGGGGAAGACATAAGAGGTGCGTGACAGCAGGACAATATAGTGGAAGCTATGAGAGGTGAGCAAAAACACGGTGATATAGGGGAAGCTATGAGAGCTGAGCAATAACACAGCGATAAAGGTGAATCTATGGGATGTGCGCAAAAACACAGCGATACAGGGGAAGGTATGGGAGGTGCTCGAAAACACAGCGATATAGGGGAAGGAATGAGAGGTGCACGAAGGCACAGCGATATAGGGGATTCTATGGGAGGTGCGCGAATACACAGCGATATAGGGGACGTTATGAGATGTGCATAAATACACGGCGATATAGGGGAAGTTCTGAGAGGTGCGCAAAAATACAGCAATATAGGAGAAGTTATGAGAGGTGAGTGAAAACACAGCGATATAGGCGGAGGTCTGAAAGGTGCACGAAAACACAGCGATAAAGGGGAAGGTATGGGAGGTGCTCGAAAACAGGGCGATATAGGGGAAGGTATGAGATGAGTGCGAAGACACAGCAGTATAGGGGATGCTATGGGAGGTACGCGAAAACACAGTGATATAGGGGAAGACATAAGAGGTGCGTGACAGCAGGACAATATAGTGGAAGCTATGAGAGGTGAGCAAAAACACGGTGATATAGGGGAAGCTATGAGAGCTGAGCAATAACACAGCGATAAAGGTGAATCTATGGGATGTGCGCAAAAACACAGCGATACAGGGGAAGGTATGGGAGGTGCTCGAAAACAGGGCGATATAGGGGACGGTATGAGATTTGGATGAAAACACGGCGATATAGGGGAAGCTATGAGAGGTGCGCGAAAACACGGCAATATAGGGGACGGTATGAGAGGTGCGCAAGGCACAGCGATATAGGGGATGCTATGGGAAGTGCGTGAATACACAGCGATATACGGGACATTATGAGATGTGCATGAAAACGCAGCGATATTAGAGAAGGTATGAGTGGTTCACAAAAGCAAGGCGACATAGGAGAATGAATGGGAAGTGTGCGAAAACAGGGCGATATAGGTGAAGGTATGAGAAGTGCGCGAAGGCACAGCAATATGTGGGAGGCTATGGGTGGTGGCGCGACTACACAGTGATATGGGGGACGTTATGAGATGTGCATAAATACACAGCGATATAGGGGAAGTTATGAGAGGTGCGCAAAAATGCAGCAATATAGGAGAAGTTATAAGAGGTGCGTGAAAACACAGCGATATTGGGGAAGGCATGAGAGGTACGCGAAGGCACAGTTATATAGGGGTGCTATGGGAGGTGCACGAATACACAGAGATATAGGGGACGTTATGAGATGTGCAGGAAGAAGCAGCGATATTAGGGAAGACATAAGAGGTGCAAAAAACACAGCGATATAGGAGAAGTTATGAGAGGTGCGTGAAAACACAGCGATATAGAGGGAGGTATGAGAGGTACACGAAAACACAGCGATACAGGGGAAGGTATGGGAGGTGCTCGAAAACAGGGCGATATAGGGGACGGTATGAGATTTGTATGAAAACACAGCGATATAGGGGAAGCTATGAGAGGTGCGCGAAAACACGGCAATATAGGGGAAGATATGAAAGGTGCCCGAAAACACAGCGTTATAGGGGACGCTATGGGACGTGCGCGAAAGCACGGCCATATAGGGGAAATCATGAGAGGTGCGCGAAAACATGGCAATATAGGGGACGGTATGAGAGGTGCGCAAGGCACAGCGATATAGGGGATGCTATGGGAGTTGCGTGAATACACAGCGATATACGGGACGTTATGAGAAGTGCGTGAAAACGCAGTGATATTAGGGAAGGTATGAGAGGTTCACAAAAGCACAGCGACATGGGAGAATGAATGGGAAGTGTGCGAAAACTGGGCGATATAGGCGAAGGTGTGAGAGTGCGCGAAAACATGGCAATACAGGAGAATGTATCAGAGGTGCGAGAAAACACAGCGATATAGGGGAAGTAATGATAGGAGCAAAAACATAGCGATATAGGTGAAGACATGCGAGGTGCGCGAACACACGGCGATATAGGGGAAGCTATGAGAGGTGAGCGATAACACAGCGATCAAGGTGAAGCTATGGGTTGTGCGCAAAAACAGCGATGTAGTCGAAGCTATGGGAGGTGCATGAAAACATAGCGATATCGGGGAACGTATGGGAGGTGCGCGAAGGCACAGTGATATAGGGGATGCTACGGGAGATGCGCGAATGCACAGCGATATAGGGGACGTTATGAGATGTGCATGAAAACACGGCAATATAGGGGAAGGTATGAGATGTGCGCAAAAATACAGCAATATAGGAGAAGTTATGAGAGGTGCGTGAAAACACAGCGATACAGGGGAAGGTATGAGAGGTGCGCGAAAACACAGCGATAAAGGGGAAGGTATGAGAGGTGTGCAAAAACACAGCGATATTGGGGAAGTTATGGGAAGTGAGCGAAAACAGGGCGATATAGGGGAAAGAATGAGAGGTACGCGAAGGCACAGTTATATAGGGGAGTTATGGGAGGTGCACGAATACACAGCGATATAGGGGTTATGAGATGTGCATGAAAACACAGCAATATAGGGGAAGTTATGAGAGGTGCACAAAAACACAGCGATATAGCAGAATTTATGAGAGGTGTACGAAAACACAGCAATATAGGGGGAGGTATGGGAGGTGCCCAAAAACACAGCGATATAGGGGAAGGAATGAGAGGTGCGCGAAAACACGGCGATATAGGGGAAATTATGAGAGGTGCGCGAAAACACGGCGATACAGGGGAATGTATCAGAGGTCCGAGAAAGCACAGCGATATAGGGGACTTTATGAGATGTGCATGAAAACACAGTGATATAGGGAAGATATGATAGGTACACGAAGGTACAGCGATATAGGGGATGCTATGGGATGTGCGTGAAAACACAGTGATATAGGAGACGTTATGAGATGTGCATGAAAACAGGGCGATATAGGGGAAGTTATGAGAGGTGCGCAAAAATACGGCGATATGGGAGAATGTATCAGAGGTGCGGGAAAACACAGCGATGTAGGGGAAGTAATGAGAGGAGCGAAAACATAGCGATTTAGGTGAAGACATGAGAGGTGCGCGAAAACACGTCGATATAGGGGAAAGTATGAGAGGTGAGCAAAAACACAGCGATATAGGGGAAGCTGTGAGAGGTGTGCAATAACACAGCGATAAAGTTGAATCTATGGGATGTGCGCGTAAAGACAGCGATATGGGGGAAGGTATGAGAGGTGCGCAAGGCACAGCGATATAGGGGATGCTATGGGAGGTGAATGTATCAGAGGTGCGAGAAAACACAGCGATATAGGGGAAGTAACGAGAGGAGCGAAAACATAGCGATCTAGGTGAAGACATGAGAGGTGTACGAAAACACGTCGATATAGGGGAAGCTATGAGAGGTGAGCAAAAACACAGCGATATAGGGGAAGCTGTGAGAGGTGAGCAATAACACAGCGATAAAGTTGAATCTATGGGATGTGCGCGTAAAGACAGTGATATGGGGGACGGTATGGGAGGTGCGCAAGGCACAGCGATAAACGGGATGCTATGGGAGGTGCGTGAATACACAGCGATATAGGGCACGTTATGAGATGTGCATTAAAACGCAGTGATATTAGGGAAGATATAAGAGGTGCACAAAAACACAGCGATATAGGAGAAGTTATGAGAGGTGTGTGAAAACACAGCGATTTAGTGGAAGGTATGAGAGGTGCACGAAAACACAGCGATATAGGGGAAAGAATGAGAGGTGCACGAAGGCACAGCGATATAGGGGATTCTATGAGAGGTGCGCAAATACACAGCGATATAGGGGACGTTATGAGATGTGCATAAAAACACGGCGATATAGGGGAAGTTATGAGAGGTGCGCAAAATTACGGCGATATGGGAGAATGTATCAGAGGTGCGAGAAAACACAGCGATGTAGGGGATGTAATGAGAGGAGCGAAAACATAGCGATTTAGGTGAAGACATGAGAGGTGCGCGAAAACACGTCGATATAGGGGAAAGTATGAGAGGTGAGCAAAAACACAGTGATATAGGGGAAGCTGTGAGAGGTGTGCAATAACACAGCGATAAAGTTGAATCTATGGGATGTGCGCGTAAAGACAGCGATATGGGGGAAGGTATGAGAGGTGCGCAAGGCACAGCGATATAGGGGATGCTATGGGAGGTGCGTGAATACACAGCGATATAGGGGACGTTATGGAATGTGCATTAAAACGCAGCGATATTAGGGAAGATATAAGAGGTGCACAAAAACACAGTGATATAGGAGAAGTTATGAGAGGTGTGTTAAAACACAGCGATATAGGGGAAGGTATGAGAGGTGCGCGAAAACACGGCGATATAGAGGACATTATGAGAGGAGCACGAATACACGGCGATACAGGGGAATGTATCAGAAGTGCGAGAAAGCACAGCGATATAGGGGACGTTATGAGATGTGCATGAAAACACAGTGATATAGGGGAAGATATGAGAGGTACACAAAGGCACAGCGATATAGGGTATTCTATGGGAGGTGCGCGAATGCACAGCGATATAGGGGACGTTATGAGATGTGCATAAAAACACGGCGATATAGGGGAAGCTATGAGAGGTGCGCAAAAATACAGCAATATAGGAGAAGTTATGAGAGGTGAGTGAAAACACAGCGATATAGGGGAAGGTATGGGAGGTGCGCGAAAGCAGTGCGATATAGGGGAAGGTATGAGAGGAGTGCAAAGACACAGCAATATAGGGGATGCTATGGGAGGCACGCGAAAACACAGCAATATAGGGGAAGACATGAGAGGTGCGTGAAAGCAGGACAATATAGTGGAAGCTATGAGAGGTGAGCAAAATAACACGGTAATATAGGGGAAGCTATGAGAGGTGAGCAACAACACAGCGATAAATGTGAATTTATGGGATGTGCGCAAAAACACAGCTATATAGGGAAAGGTATGAGAGGTGCGCAAGGCACAGCGATATAGGGGATGCTATGGGAGGTGCGTGAATGCACAGCGATATACGGGAAGTTATGAGATGTGCATGAAAACGCAGCGATATTAGGGAAGGTATGAGAGGTTCACAAAAGCACAGCGACATTGGAGAATGAATGGGAAGTGTGCGAAAACAGGGCGATATAGGCGAAGGTATGAGAAGTGCGCGAAGGCACAGCAATATGTGGGAGGCTATGGGAGGTGCGCGATTACACAGTGATATAGGGGACGTTATGAGATGTGCATAAAAACACAGCGATACAGGGGAAGGTATGGGAGGTGCTCGAAAACATGGCGATATAGGGGACGGTATGAGATTTGTATGAAAACACGGCGATATAGGGAAGCTCTGAGAGGTGTGCAATAACACAGTGATAAAGTTGAATCTATGGGATGTGTGCGAAAAGACAGTGATATAGGGGAAGGTATGGGAGGTGCGCAAGGCACAGCGATATAGGGGACATTATGAGATGTGCAGGACGAAGCAGCGATATTAGGGAAGATATAAGAGGTGCACAAGAACACAGCGATATAGGAGAACTTATGAGAGGTGCGTGAAAACACAGCGATATAGAGGGAGCTATGAGAGGTGCACAAAAACACAGCGATACAGGGGAAGGTATGGGAGGTGCTCGAAAACACGGTGATATAGGGGAAGCTATGAAAGGTGAGCAAAAACACGGCGATATAGTGGAAGCTCTGAGAGGTGTGCAACAACACAGTGATAAAGTTGAATCTATGGGATGTGTGCGAAAAGACAGCGATATAGGGGAAAGTATGGGAGGTGCGCAAGGCACAGCGATATAGGGGATGCTATAGGAGGTGCGTGAATACACAGCGATATAGGGGACGTTATGAGCAGTGCGTGAAAACACAGCGATATAGAGGGAGGTATGAGAGGTGCACGAAAACACAGCGATACAGGGGAAGGTATGGGAGGTGCTCGAAAACACGGCGATATAGGGGGCGGTATGAGATTTGTATGAAAACACGGCGATATAGGGGAAGCTATGAGAGGTGTGCGAAAACACGGCAATATAGGGGACGGTATGAGAGGTGCGCAAGGCACAGCGACATAGGGGATGCTATGGGAGGTGCGTAAATACACAGCGATATACGGGACGTTATGAGATGTGCATGAAAACGCAACGATATTAGGGAAGGTATGAGAGGTTCACAAAAACACAGCTACATAGCAGAATGAATGGGAAGTGTGCGAAAACAGGGCAATATAGGCGAAGGTATGAGAAATGCGCGAAGGCACAGCAATATGTGGGAGGCTAGGGGAGGTGCGCGACTACACAGTGATATAGGGGACGTTATGAGATGTGCATAAAAACACAGCGATATGGGGGAAGTTATGAGAGGTGCGCAAAAATGCAGCAATATAGGACAAGTTATGAGAGGTGCGTGAAAAAACAGCGATATAAGGGAAGGTATGAGAGGTTCACATAAACACAGCGACATAGGAGAATGAATGGGAAGTGTGTGAAAACGGCGATATAGGCGAAGGTATGAGAAATGCGCGAAGGCACAGCAATATGTGGAAGGCTATGGGAGGTGCGCGACTACACAGTGATATAGGGGACGTTATGAGATGTGCATAAAAACACAGCAATATGGGGGAAGTTATGAGAGGTGCGCAAAAATGCAGCAATATAGGACAAGTTATGAGAGGTGCGTGAAAACACAGCGATATAAGGGAAGGTATGAGAGGTGTGCGAAAACAGGGCGATATAGGGGAAGGTATGAGAGGTGTGCGAGAACACGGCAATATAGGGGAAATTGTACGAGTGCGCGAAAACATGGCAATACAGGAGAATGTATCGGAGGTGCGAGAAAACACAGCGATATAGGGGAAGTAATGATAGGAGTAAAAACATAGCGATATAGGTGAAAACATGCGAGGTGCGCGAAAACACGGCGATATAGGGGAAGCTATGAGAGGTGAGCAATAACACAGCGATCAAGGTGAAGCTATGGGTTGTGCGCGAAAACAGCGATGTAGTCGAAGCTATGGGAGGTGCACGAAAACAGCGATATCGGGGAAGGTATGGGAGGTGCGCGAAAACAGGGCAATATAGGGGAAGGTATGAGAGGTGCGCGAAGGCACAGTGATATAGGGGATGCTACGGGAGGTGCGCGAATGCACAGCGATATCGGGGATGTTATGAGATGTGCATGAAAACACGGCAATATGGGGGAAGGTATGAGATGTACGCAAAAGTACAGCGATATAGGAGAAGTTATGAGAGGTGCGTGAAAACACAGCGATATTGGGGAAGATATGAGAGGTGCACAATAATACAGCGATATAGGGGAAGATATGGGAGGTGCACGAAAGCAGGGCGATATACTGGACGTTATGAGATTTGCATGAAAACACATCAATATAGGGGAAGGTATGAGATGTGCGCAAAAATACAGCGATATAGGAGAAGTTATGAGAGGGTCGCGAAAACACAGCGATAAAGGGGACAGTACGAGATGTGCATGAATGCATGGCGATATTGGGGAAGCCATGAGAGGTGCGTGAAATCATAGCAATATAGGGGAAGGTATGAGAGGTGCACGAAAACACAGCGTTATAGCAGAATTTATGAGAGGTGCGTGAAAACACAGCAATATAGGGCAAGGTATGAGAGGTTCATGAAAACACAGCAATATAGGGGGAGGTATGGGACGTGCGCGAAAACAGGGCAATATAGGGGATGGTATGAGAAGTGCGCGAAAACAGGGCAATATAGTGGAAGTTATGGGATGTGCGCGAAAACAGGGCGATATAGGGGAAGGTATGAGACGTGCCTGAAAACACAGCAATATCGGGGAAGTTATGGGAAGTGAGCGAAAACAGGGCGATATAGGGGAATGTATGAGAGGTACGTGAAGGCACAGTGATATAGGGGGCTATGGGAGGTGCACGAATACACAGCGATATAGGGGACGTTATGAGATGTGCATGAAAACACGGCGATATGGGGGAAGGTATGAGATGTGCGCAAAAGTAGAGCATTATAGCAGAATTTATGAGAGGTGCACGAAAACACAGCAATATAGGGGGAGGTATGGGAGGTGCGTGAAAACAGGGCGATATAGGGGATGGTATGAGAGGTGCCTGAAAACACAGCGATATAGGGGACTCTATGGGACGTGCGAGAAAATACGGCGATATAGGGGAATGTATCAGAGGTGCGAGAAAGCACAGCGATATAGGGGACGTTATGAGATGTGCATGAAAACATAGCGATATAGGGGAAGATATGAGAGGTACACAAAGGCACAGCGATATAGGGGATGGTATGGGATGTGCGTGAAAACACAGTGATATAGGAGACGGTACGAGATGTGCATGAAAACACGGCGATATAGGGAAAGCTATGAGAGGTGCACGAAAACACGGCGATATGGGAGAATGTATCAGAGGTGTGAGAAAACACAGCGATATAGGGGAAGTAATGAGAGGAGCGAAAACATAGCGATCTAGTTGAAGACATGAGAGGTGCGCGAAAATGCGGCGATATAGGGGAAGCTATGAGAGGTGAGCAAAAACACGGCGATATAGGGGAAGCTGTGAGAGGTGTGCAATAACACAGCGATAAAGTTGAATCTATGGGATGTGCGCGTAAGACAGCGATATAGGGGAAGGTATGAGATGTGAGCAAGGCACAGCGATGTAGGGGATGCTATGGGAGGTGCGTGAATACACAGCGATATAGGGGACGTAATGAGATGTGCATTAAAATGCAGCGATATTAAGGAAGAAATAAGAGGTGCAGAAAAACACGGCGATATAGGGGAAGCTATGAGAGGTGAGCAATAACACAGCGATGAAGGTGAATCTATGGGATGAGCGCTAAAAGACAGCGATATAGGGGAAGGTATGAGAGGTGCGCGAAAACACAGCGATACAGGGGAATGTATCAGAGGTGCGAGAACACAGAGCGATATAGGGGAAGTAATGAGAGGAGCGGAAACACAGCAATATAGGTGAAGACATGAGAGGTGCGTGAAAACACAGCGATATAGGAGAAGGTATGAGATGTGTGAAAAAATATAGCGATATAGGAGAACTTATGAGAGGTGCGAGAAAACACAACGAAATGGGGGAGGTATCAAAGGTGCACGAAAACACAGCGATATAGGGGAAGGTATGAGAGGAGTGCAAAGACACAGCAATATAGGGGATGCTATGGGAGGTGCGCGAAAACACAGTGATATAGGGGAAGACATAAGAGGTGCGTGACAGCAGGACAATATAGTGGAAGCTATGAGAGGTGAGCAAAAACACGGTGATATAGGGGAAGCTATGAGAGGTGAGCAATAACACAACGATAAAGGTGAATCTATGGGATGTGCGCAAAAACACAGCGATTATAGGGGGAGGTATGAGAGGTTCGTAAGGCACAGCAATATAGGGGATGCTATGGGAGATGCGTGAATACACAGCGATATGCGGGACGTAATGAGATGTGCATGAAAACGCAGCGATATTAGGGAAGGTTTGAGAGGTTCACAAAAGCACAGCAATATAGGAGAATGAATGGGAGATGTACGAAAACAGGGCGATATAGGGGATGGTATGAGAGGTGCGTGAAAACAGGGCAATATAGTGGAAGCTATGGGATGTGCGTGAAAACAGTGCGATATAGGGGAAGGTATGAGAGGTGCCCGAAAACACAGCGATATAGGGGAAGGAATGAGAGGTGCGTGAAAACACGGCGATATAGGGGAAATTATGAGAGGTGCGCGAAAACACGGCGAAACAGGGGAATGTATCAGAGGTGCGAGAAAGCACAGCGATATAGGGGAATTTATGAGATGTGCATGAAAACACAGCGATATAGTAGAAGATATGAGAGGTACACGAAGGCACAGCGCTATAGGGGATGCTATGGGATGTGCGTGAAAACACAGTGATATAGGAGACGGTATGAGATGTGCATGAAATCACGGCGATATAGGGGAAGCTATGATAGGTGCACGAAAACACAGCGATATGGAAGAATATATCAGAGGTGCAAGAAAAAACAGCGATATAGGGGAAGTAATGAGAGAAGCGAAAACATAGCGATCTAGGTGAAGACATGAGAGGTGAGCAAAAACATGGCGATACAGAGGAAGCTGTGAGAGGTGTGCAATAACACAGCGATATAGTTGAATCTATGGGATGAGCGCATAAAGACAGCGATATAGGGGAAGGTATGAGAGGTGCGCAAGGCACAGCGATATAGGGGATGCTATGGGAGGTGCGTGAATACACAGCGATATAGGGGACGTTATGAGATGTGCATTAAAACGCAGCTATGTTGGGGAAGATATAAGAGTTGCACAACAACACAGCGATATAAGAGAAGTTATGAGAGGTGTGTGAAAACACAGCGATATAGGGGAAGGTATGAGAGGTGCCCAAAAACACAGCGATATAGGGGAAGGAATGAGAGGTGCGCGAAAACACGGCGATATAGGGGAAATTATGAGAGGTGCGCGAAAACACGGCGATACAGGGGAATGTATCAGAGGTGCGAGAAAGCACAGTGATATAGGGGACGTTATGAGATGTGCATGAAAACACAGTGATATAGGGAAGATATGATAGGTACACGAAGGTACAGCGATATAGGGGATGCTATGGGATGTGCGTGAAAACACAGTGATATAGGAGACGTTATGAGATGTGCATGAAAACAGGGCGATATAGGGGAAGATATGAGAGGTGAATGTATCAGAGGTGCGAGAAAACACAGCGATATAGGGGAAGTAATGAGAGGAGCGAAAACATAGCGATCTAGGTGAAGACATGAGAGGTGTACGAAAACACGTCGATATAGGGGAAGCTATGAGAGGTGAGCGAAAACACAGCGGTATAGGGGAAGCTGTGAGAGGTGTGCAATAACACAGCGATATAGTTGAATCTATGGGATGTGCGCGTAAAAACAGCGATATAGGGGAAGGTATGAGAGGTGCGCAAGGCACAGCGATATAGGGGATGCTATGGGAGGTGCGTGAATAAACAGCGATATAGGGGACGTTATGAGATGTGCATTAAAACGCAGCGATGTTAGGGAAGATATAAGAGTTACACAACAACACAGCGATATAGGAGAAGTTATGAGAGGTGTGTGAAAACACAGCGATATAGGGGAAGGTATGAGAGGTGCCCAAAAACACAGCGATATAGGGGAAGGAATGAGAGGTGCACGAAAACACGGCGATATAGGGGAAATTATGAGAGGTGCGCGAAAACACGGCGATACAGGGGAATGTATCAGAGGTGCGAGAAAGCACAGTGATATACGGGACGTTATGAGATGTGCATGAAAACACAGTGATATAGGGAAGATATGATAGGTACACGAAGGTACAGCGATATAGGGGATCCTATGGGATGTGCGTGAAAACACAGTGATATAGGAGACGTTATGAGATGTGCATGAAAACAGGGCGATATAGGGGAAGATATGAGAGGTGAATGTATCAGAGGTGCGAGAAAACACAGCGATATAGGGGAAGTAATGAGAGGAGCGAAAACATAGCGATCTAGGTGAAGACATGAGAGGTGTACGAAAACACGTCGATATAGGGGAAGCTATGAGAGGTGAGCAAAAACACAGCGATATAGGGGAAGCTGTGAGAGGTGTGCAATAACACAGCGATAAAGTTGAATCTATGGGATGTGCGCTTAAAGACAGTGATATGGGGGAAGGTATGAGAGGTGCGCAAGGCACAGCGATAAACGGGATGCTATGGGAGGTGCGTGAATACACAGCGATATAGTGGAAGGTATGAGAGGTGCACGAAAACACAGCGATATAGGGGAAGGAATGAGAGGTGCACGAAGGCACAGCGATATAGGGGATTCTATGGGAGGTGCGCGAATACACAGCGATATAGGGGATGTTATGAGATGTGCATAAAAACACGGCGATATAGGGGAAGTTATGAGAGGTGCGCAAAAATACAGCAATATAGGAGAAGTTATGAGAGGTGAGTGAAAGCACAGCGATATAGGCGGAGGTATGAAAGGTGCACGAAAACACAGCGATAAAGGGGAAGGTATGGGAGGTGCTCGAAAACAGGGCGATATAGGGGAAGGTATGAGATGAGTGCGAAGACACAGCAATATAGGGGATGCTATGGGAGGTACGCGAAAACACAGTGATATAGGGGAAGACATAAGAGGTGCGTGACAGCAGGACAATATAGTGGAAGCTATGATAGGTGAGCAAAAACACGGTGATATAGGGGAAGCTATGAGAGCTGAGCAATAACACAGCGATAAAGGTGAATCTATGGGATGTGCGCAAAAACACAGCTATATAGGGGAAGGTATGAGAGGTGCGCAAGGCACAGCGATATAGGGGATGATATGGGAGGTGCGTTAATACACAGCGATATACGGGACGTTATGAGAGGTGCGTGAAAACACAGCGATATAGGGGAAGGCATGAGAGGGGCGCAAAAATACAGCGATATAGGAGAAGTTATGAGAGGTAAGTGAAAACACTGCCATATAGGGGGAGGTATGAGAGTTGAACAATAACACAGCGATAAAGGTGAAGCTATGGGATGTGCGCGAAAGAACAGCGATATAGGGGAAGGTATGAGAGGTGTGCGAAAACAGAAATGTAGGCGAAGCTATGGGAGGTGCGCGAAAACACAGCGATATAGGGGACGTTGTGAGATGTGCATGAAAACACGGCAATGTAGGGGAAGGTATGAGATGTGTACAAAAGTACAGCGATATAGGAGAAGTTATGCGAGGTGCGTGAAAACACAGCGACATAGGGGAAGGTATGAGAGGTGCACGAAAACACAGCGATTTAGGGGAAGGCATGGGAGGTGCGCGAAAACAGGGCGATATAGGGGACGTTATGAGACGTGCATGAAAACAGAGTGATGTAGGGGAAGGTATGAGAGATGCCCGAAAACACAGCGATATAGGCGACGCTATGGGACGTGTGCAAAATCACGGCGATATAGGGGAAGGTATGAGAGGTGTGCGAGACCACGGCGATATAGGGAAAATCATGAGAGGTGCGCGAAAACACAGCGATATAGGGGAAGTAATGAGAGGAGCGAAAACATAGCGATCTAGCTGAAGACATGAGAGGTGTGCGAAAAACAGCGATATAGGGGAAGCTATGAGAGGTGAGCAAAAACACGGCGATATAGGGGAAGCTATGAGAGGTGAGCAATAACACAGCGATAAAGGTGAATCTATGCGATGTGCGCGAAAAGACAGCGATATAGGGGAAGGTATGAGAGGTGTGCAAAAACACAGCGATATAGGAGAATTTATGAGAGGTGCGTGAAAACACAACGATATAGGGGGAGGTATGAGAGGTGAGCAATAACACAGCAATAAAGGGGAAGCTATGGAATGTGCGCGTAAACACAGCGATACAGGGGACGGTATGAGATGTGCATGAATACACGGCGATATTGGAGAAGCCATGAGAGGTGCACGAAAACACAGCGATTTGTGGGAAGGTATGAGAGGTGTGCAAAAACACAGCGATATAGGAGAAGTTATGAGAGGTGCGTGAAAACACACCGATATAGGGGAAGGTGTGAGAGGTGCACGAAAACTTCCCCTTTTTAGCTGAGTTTTCGCTAATCTCTCATACCTTCCCCCATATCGACGTGTTTTCATGCACCTCTCATAGCTTCACGTATATAGCCGTGTTTTCGTGCACCTCCCATAGCTTCCCCTATATTGCTGTGTTTTCGCGCACCTCTCATAACTTACCCTATATCGTTGCATTTTCCGGCACCCCTCATAGCTTCCCCTCTGTCACTGTGTTCTCATGCACCTCTCATAGCTCTCCATATATTGCAATGTTTTCGCTCACCTCTCTTAGCTTCCCTCAAATTGCTCTGTTTTCGTGCACCTCTCATAACATCACGTATATCACCATGCTTGCGCGCACCTCTCATACCTTCTCCTATATGGTCGTGTTTTCGTGCACCTCCCATAGATTCCCCTATCTCGCTGTGTTTTTGCGCACCTCTAATAAGTTCCACTATAACGCCCTGTTTTCACGCACCTCTCATACCTTCCCCTATATCGCTGTGTTTTCGTGCACCTCCCATAGATTCCCCTAATCGCTGTGTTTTTGCGCACCTCTAATACCTTCCCGTATAAAACCCTGTGTTCACGCACCTCCCATACCTTCCCCTGTCTCTGTGTTTTTGCGCACCTATCATACCTTCCACCATATCGCTGTGATTTTGCGAAACGCTCATAGCTTCCCCTATCTAGCTGTGTTTTCGCTCATATCGCTGTGTTTTCGCTCACCTCTCATATCTTCCCTTGTATCGCCATGTTTTCGTGCACCTCCCACACCTTCCCCTATATCTTTTTGTTCTCGTACACCTCTCATAGTTTAACATATATTGCAATGTTTTTGTGCACCTCTGATAGATTTCCCCAAATCGCTGTGTTTACGCGCACCTCTCATAGCTTCCCCTATATCGCCGTGATTTCGCGCACCTCGCATATCTTTCCCTATATCACTGTGCTTTTGCTCACCTCTCACAGCTTTGCCTATATCTCCATTTTCTCGCGCATCACTCATACCTTCCCCTATTTAGCTATGTTTTCGCTAATCTCTCAAACCTTCCCCTATATCGACGTGTTTTCACGCACCTCTCATAGCTTCACGTATATAGCCGTGTTTTCGTGCACCTCCCATTGCTTCCCCTATATTGCTGTGTTTTCTCGCACCTCTCATACCTTAACCTATATCGTTGCATTTTCCCGCACCTCTCATATCTTCCCCTCTATCACTGTGTTCTCGTGCACCTCTCATAGCTTTCCATATATTGCAATGTTTCCGCTCACCTCTCATAGCTTCCCTCAAATTGTTCTGTTTTCGCACACCTCTCATATCATCACGTATATCACCATGTTTTTGCACACCTCCCATAGCTTCCCCTATATCACTGTGTTTACGTACACGTCTCATAGCTTTCCCTATATTGCCGTGTTTTCGCGCACCTCCCATACCTTCCCCTATATTGCTGTGTTGTTGCATAACTTCCATAGCTTCCGCTATATCACTGTTTTCGCGCAGCTCTCATAGCTTCCCGTACATCGATGTGTTTTCATATTCCTCTCATACTTCCTCATATATCACGCTGTTTTCACGCACCTCCCATAGTTTCCCATATATCGCCGTGTTTTCCCGCACCTCTCATACCTTTCCCTTTTTCACTGTGTTATCGCGCACCTCTCATAGCTTCCCCTCTATCGCTATGTTCTCATGCACTTCTAATAGCTCTCCATATATTGCAATGTTTTCGCTCACCTCTCATAGCTTCCCTCAAATTGTTCTGCTTTCGCACACCTCCCGTACCTTCTCCTATATTGCTGTGTTGTTGCGTAACTTCCATAGCTTCCGCTATATCACTGTTTTCGCGCAGCTCTCATAACATCACGTGCATCACCATGTTTTCGCGCACCTCTCATAGCTTCCCCTATCTCAGTGTGTTTTCGCGCACCTCTCATACTTTCCCTCAAATTGCTCTGTTTTCACACACCTCCCATAGATTCCCCTATATCGCTGTGTTTTTGCGCACCTCTATAAAGTTCCACTATAATGCCCTGTTTTCACGCACCTCTCATACCTTCCCCTATATCGCTGTGTTTTCATGCACATCCCATAGATTCCCTTATATTGTTGTTTTTTTGCACACCTCTCATACCTTCCCCTCTATCGCACTGTTTTCACGCAGCTCCCATAGCTTCCCCTATATCACTGTGTTTACGTACACGTCTCATAGCTTTCCCTATATTGCCGTGTTTTCGCGCACCTCCCATACCTTCCCCTATATTGCTGTGTTGTTGCATAACTTCCATAGCTTCCGCTATATCACTGTTTTCGCGCAGCTCTCATAGCTTCCCGTACATCGATGTGTTTTCATATTCCTCTCATACTTCCTCATATATCACGCTGTTTTCACGCACCTCCCATAGTTTCCCATATATCGCCGTGTTTTCCCGCACCTCTCATACCTTTCCCTTTTTCACTGTGTTATCGCGCACCTCTCATAGCTTCCCCTCTATCGCTATGTTCTCATGCACTTCTAATAGCTCTCCATATATTGCAATGTTTTCGCTCACCTCTCATAGCTTCCCTCAAATTGTTCTGCTTTCGCACACCTCCCGTACCTTCTCCTATATTGCTGTGTTGTTGCGTAACTTCCATAGCTTCCGCTATATCACTGTTTTCGCGCAGCTCTCATAACATCACGTGCATCACCATGTTTTCGCGCACCTCTCATAGCTTCCCCTATCTCAGTGTGTTTTCGCGCACCTCTCATACCTTCCCTCAAATTGCTCTGTTTTCACACACCTCCCATAGATTCCCCTATATCGCTGTGTTTTTGCGCACCTCTATAAAGTTCCACTATAATGCCCTGTTTTCACGCACCTCTCATACCTTCCCCTATATCGCTGTGTTTTCATGCACATCCCATAGATTCCCTTATATTGTTGTTTTTTTGCACACCTCTCATACCTTCCCCTCTATCGCACTGTTTTCACGCAGCTCCCATAGCTTCCCCTATATCACTGTGTTTTTGCACACCTCTCATACCTTCCCCTATATTGCTGTGTTTTCACTCACCTCTTATAGCTTCCACTATATTGCCGTGTTTTCATGCGCCTCTAATGCCTTCCCCTATATCGAGATGTTTTCACGCACCTCTGATACCTTCACGTATGTCACCGTGCTTTCGCGCACCTCCCATAACTTACCCTATGTTGCTGTGTTTTCGCGTACCTCCCATAGCTTCCACTATATCGCTGTTTTCGCGTACCTCTCATAACTTCCCCAACATCGCTGTGTTTTTGCGTACCTCTAATGCCTTCTCCTATATCGCCGTGTTTTCACGCACCTCCCATAGCTTCCCCTATATCGCTGTGTTTTCTCCAACCTTTGATACCTTACCCTATATCGCTCTGTTTTGTACACCTCCCATAGCTTCCCATATGTCGCTGCGTTTTCGCACACCTCCTATAAATTCCTCTATATCACTGTGTTTTGGCATACCTCTCATACCTCCCCCTATATCGTTGTGTTTTCGCGCACCTCTCATACCTTCCCCTGTATCACCCTATTTTCGTGCACCACCCATACCTTCCCCTATATCGCTGTGGTTTCGCGCACCTCCCATAGATTACCCTATATCGCTGTGTTTTTGCGCACCTCTCATACCGTCCCCTTTTTCATTGTGTTATTGCGCACCTCTCATTGTTTCCCCTCTATCGCTGTGTTCTCGTGCACCTCTGATTGCTTCCCATATATTGCAATGTTTTCATGCACCTCTCATAGTTTCCTTCAAATTGCTCTGTTTTCGCGCACCTCTCATAACATCACGTTTCTCACCATTTTTTCCCGCACCTCCCATACCTTGCCCTATATTGCTGTGCTTTTGCGCACATCCCATAGATTCCCCTATATCGCTGTGTTTTTGCGCACCTCTCATACCTTCCCCTATATTGCTGTGTTTTCGCTCACCTCTTATAGCTTCCCCTATATCGCCGTGTTATCGTGCGCCTCTCATACCTTCCTCTATATCGACGTGTTTTCGCACACCTCCCATACCTTCCCCTATATTGCTCTGTTGTCGCATACCTCCCATAACTTCCCCAACATCGCTGTGTTTTCGCGTACCTCTAATACCTTCTCCTATATCGCAATGTTTTCACACACCTCCCATAGGTTCCCCTATATCGCTGTGTTTTATACCACCTTTGATACCGTCCCCTATATCGCTCTGTTATCACTCACTTCCCATAGCTTCCCATATCGCTGCGTTTTCGAGCACCTCCTATAGATTCCTCTATATGACTGTGTTTTCGCACACCTCTCATACCTTCCCCTAAATCGTTGTGTTTTCGCGCACCTCTCATACCTTCCCTATATCAGTGTGTTTTCATGCTTCTTGCATATCTACCCCTATATCCCTGCGTTTTCACTCTCCGCTCATACCATCTTCGATATCGCTGAGTTTTCGTGCACCTCCTATAGATTCCTCTATATCGTTGTGTTTTCACGCACCTCTCATTCATTCCCCT
This sequence comes from Mobula birostris, assembly GCF_030028105.1. Lineage (NCBI taxonomy): Eukaryota > Metazoa > Chordata > Chondrichthyes > Myliobatiformes > Myliobatidae > Mobula > Mobula birostris. Next base: position 185,201 of record NW_027276416.1, on the reverse strand, counting down.
TTATCGCTGTGTTTTCGTGCACCACCCATACCTTCCATTATATCACTGTGGTTTCGCGCACCTCCCATAGGTTCCCTTATATCGCTGTGTTTTTGCACACCTCTAATACCTTCCCGTATAACGCCTTGTTTTGACGCACCTCCCATACCTTCCCCTATATCGCTGTGTTCTCGTACACCTCTCATAGCTTAACATATCTTGCAATGTTTTTGTGCACCTCTCATAGATTCCCTAAATCACTGTTTACGCGCACCTCTCACAGCTAACCCTATATCGCCGTGTTTTCACGCACCTCGCATACCTTCCCCTATATCGCAGTGTTTTTGCTCACCTCCCATAGATCCACCTATATCGCTGTGTTTTTGTGCACCTCTCATACCGTCCCTATATCGCCCTGTTTTCACGCACCTCACATAGTTTCCCATATATCGCTGTTTTCCTGCACCTCTCATACCTTCCCCTTTTTCACTGTGTTTTCGCACACCTCTCATAGCTTTCCCTCTATCGCTGTGTTCTCGTGCACCTCTCGTAGCTCTCCATATATTGCAATGTTTTCGCACACCTCTCATAGTTTCCCTCAAATTGCTCTGTTTTTGTGCACCTCTCATAACATCACATATATCACCATGTTTTCGCGCACTTCCCATAGCTTCCCCTATATCACTGTGTTTTCGCGCACCTCTCATACCTTCCCCTATATCGCCGAGTTTTGGTGCACCTCCCACACGTTCCCCTATGTCCCTCTGTACTCATACACCTTTCATAGCTTAACATATATTGCAATGTTTTCGTGCACCTCTCATAGATTCCCCCAAATTGCTGTGTTTACGCACACCTCTCATATCTTCCCCTATTTCGCCGTGTTTTCGCATACCTCTCATACCTTCTCCTATATCGCACTGTTTTCACGCACCTCCCATAGGTTCCCCTATATCGCTGCGTTTTCTCCCACCTCTAATACTGTCCCCATATCGCTCTGTTATCGCACACCTCCCATAGCTTCCCATATATCACTGCGTTTTCGCGCACCTCCTATAGATTCCTCTACATCACTGTGTTTTTGCGCACCTGTCATACCTTCCCCTATATCGTTGTGTTTTCGCGCAGCTCTCATACCTTCCCTATATCAGTGTGTTTTCATGCATCTTGCTTATCTACCCCTATATCCCTGCGTTTTCACTCTCCGCTCATACCATCCTCTATATTGCTGAATTTTGGTGCACCTCTCATCGCTTCCCCTGTATCGACGTGTTTTCACGCACCTCATATACCTTCATGTGTATCGCCGTGTTTTCGCACACCTCCCATAGCTTCCCCTATATTACTGAGTTTTCGACCACCTCCCATAGCTTCCCCTATATCACTGTGTTTTCTCACACCTCTCATACCTTCCCCTATATCGCTGTGTTTTTGCGCACCTGTCATACCTTACCCTATATCGCTGTGTTTTATGCACCTCTTATAGCTTCCCCAATATCATTGTGTTTTCGCAGACCTCTCATACCCTCCCCAACATTGCTGTGTTTTAGCGCATCGCTCATACCTTCCCCTATATCGATCTGCTTTCGCGCACTTCCCATAGCTTCCCCTACATCGCTGTGCTTTTGAACACCTCTCATACCTTCCCCTATATCGCCCTGTTTTCACGCACCTCCCATAGTTTCCCATATATCGCCGTGTTTTCCCGCAACTCTCATACCCTCCCCCTTTTCATGGTGTTATCGCGCACCTCTCATTGCTTCCCCTCTATCACTGTGTTCTCGTGCACCTCTCATAGCTTTCCATATACTGCAATGTTTTCGCATACCTCTCATAGCTTCCCGCAAATTGCTGTGTTTTCGCGCACCTCTCATAACAACACGTATAACACCATGTTTTCGCGCACCTCCCATAGCTTCCCCAATAAAACTGGGTTATTGCGCACTTTTCATACCTTCCCCTATATCGCCGTGATTTCGTGCTCCTCCCATGCCTTCCGCTATATGGCTGTGTTTTCGCACACCTCCCATAGATTCCCCTATATCGCCGTGATTTCGTGCTCCTCCCATGCCTTCCGCTATATGGCTGTGTTTTCGCACACCTCCCATAGATTCCCCTATATCACTGTGTTTTCACCCACCTCTCATCCCTTCCCCTATATCGCTGTATTTTCGCAAAACTCCCATAGTTTCCCCTATATCGCTGTTTTCGCACACATCTCATACTTTACCCTATATCGCTGTGTTTTACCTTACCTTACCCTGATATTGCTGTGTTGTCAGGTACCTCCCATAGCTTCTGCTATATCGCTGTTTTTGCACCCCTCTCATAGCTTCCCCAACATCGCTGTGTTTTCACGTATCTCTCATACATTCTCCTATATCGCAATGTTTCACGCACCTCCCACAGCTTCCCATATATCGCTGTGTTTTCTCACACGTCTGATACCGTCCCTTATATCTGTCTGTTGTCGTGCACCTCCCAAAGCTTCCCATATATCGCTGTGTTTTTGCGCACCTCTCATACCTTCCCGTACATTGCTGTGTTTTCCTGCTCCTCTCATACTTTCTCCTATATCGCTGTGTTTTCACGCACCAACCATAGTTTCCCCTACATCACTGTGTTTTCTCGCACCGCTCATTCCTTCCCCAATATCGCTCTGTTATCAAGCACCTCCCATAGCTTCCCATATATCGCTGTGTTTTCGCGCACTTCTCATAACTTCCCCTATATCGTTGTGTTTTCGCGCACCTCTCATACCTTCCCCTATATCGTGGTGTTATCGTACACCTCTCATACCTTCCCCTATATCGCTGTTTTCGCTCACCTCTCACACCTTCCCCTTTATCGCCGTCTTTTCGTGCACCTCCCATACCTTCCCCTATATCGCTGTGTTCTCGTACACCTCTTATAGCTTAACATATATTGCAATGTTTTCGTGCACCTCTCATAGAATCCCCCAAATCACTGTGTTTACGCGCACCTCTCATGACTTCCCCTATATCACTGTGTTTTCGTGCACCTCCCATAGAGTCCCCTATATCGCCGTGTTTTTGCTCACCTCTCACAGCTTTGCCTAAATCGCGCATCACTCCTACCTTCACCTTTTCATATACCGACGTGTTTTCACAAACCTCTCATACCTTCACGTATATCGCCGTGTTTTCGTGCACCTCCCATGACTTCCCCTATATCACTGTGTTTTCGTGCACCTCTCATACCTTCCCCTATATTGCTGTGTTTTCGCTCACCTCTTATCATATAGCTTCCCCTATAACGCCGTGTTTTCCTGCACTTCTCATACCTTCCCCTATATCGATGTGTTTTCACGCACCTCTGATACCTTCACTTATATTGCCGTGTTTTCGTGCACCATCCATACCTTCCCCTATATTGCTGTATTGTTGCATAACTCCAATAGCTTCCGTTATATCACGGTTTTCGCACACCTCTCATACCTTCCCGTACATCGATGTGTTTTCGTACTCCTCTCATACTTTCTCCTATATTGCCGTGTTTTCACGCACCTCCCATAGCTTCCCCTACATCGCTGTGTTTTCTCGCACCCCTCATACCTTCCCCATGTCGCTCTGTTTTCGTGCACCTCCCACAGCTTCCCATATATCGCTGCGTTTTCGTGCACCTTCTATAGATTCCTCTATATCACTGTGTTTTCGCACACTTCTCATACCTCCACTTATATCATTGTGTTTTCGCGCACCTCTCATACATTCCCCTATATCGCCGTGTTTTCGTGCACCACCCATACCTTCCCCTATATCGCTGTGGTTTCGCGCACCTCCCATAGATTCCCCTATATCGCTGTGTTTTTGCACACCTCTCATACCGTTCCCGATATCGCCCTGTCTTCACGCACCTCCCATAGTTTCCCATATATCGCAGTGTTTTCCCGCACCTCTCATACCTTCCCCTTTCTCACTGTGTTTTCGTGCACTTCTCATAGATTCCCCTATATCACTGCTGTTTTCGCGCACCTCTCATATAATCATCTATATCACCATGTTTTCGCGCACCTCCCATAGCTTCCCCTATATCACTGCTGTTTTCGCGCACCTCTCATACCTTCCTCTATATCGCCGTGTTTTCGTGCACCTCCCATACCTTCCCCTATATCGCTGTGTTTTCGTGCACCTCCCATAGAGTCCCCTATACCGCTGTGTTTTCGCACACCCCTCATACCTTCCCCTATATCGCTCTGTTATCGCGCACCACCCATAGCTTCCCATATATCGTTGCTGATTTGCGCACCTCCTATAGATTCCTCTATATCACTGTGTTTTTGCGCACCTCTCATACCTTTCCCTATATCGCCGTGTTTTCATGCACCACCCATACCTTCCACTATATCGCTGTGATTTTGTACAACTCCCATAGATTCCCCTATGTCTCTGTGTTTTTGCGCAGCTCGCATACCTTCCCCTATATCGACGTGTTTTCACGCAACTCTCATATCTTCTTGTATATCGCCGTGTTTTCGTGTACCTCTCATAGCTTTCCCTATATCATTATGTCTTTGCACACCTTTCATACCTTCCCCTATATCGACGTGTTTTCGCAGACTTCTCATCCCTTCCCCGATATTGCTGTGTTTTAGTGCACTTCTGATACCTTCCCCGTATGACTGTGTTTTCACGCACCTCCATAACTTACCTTATGTCTCTGTACTCTTCTGCACCTCTCATCACTTCCCCTATATAGCTCTGCTTTCGCACACCTCCCATAGCTTCCCGTACATCGCTGTGCTTTTGCTCACCACTCATACCTTCCCCCATATCGCACTGTTTTCAAGCACCTCCCATAGTTTCCCATATAGCGCCATGTTTTCGCGCACCTCTCATACTTTCCCCTATATCGCTATGTAATCGCACACCACCCATTGCTTCCCATTTTTTGCCCTGCTTACGCGCACCTCTCACAGCTTCCTATATATTGCGATGTTTTCGCGCACCTCTCATAGCTTCCCCCAAATCGCTGTGTTTTCGCGTTCCTCTCATACCTTCCCCTATGTCGCTCTGTTTTCATGCACCTCCCATACCTTCCAATATATCGCTGGTTTTTCGCGCACCTCTCACACCTTCCACTATATCGCTTTTCCTTTTTTGCTGTGTTTTCGCTCACCTCTCATAGCTTCCCCTATACCACCTATTTTTCACGCACATCTAATTACTTCCCCTTTATCGCTGTGTTATCGAGCAGCTCACATAACTTCCCCTATATTGCTATGTTTTCAGGGACCTTCCATAGCTTCCCATTTTTCACCATATTTTCGCGCACCTCTCATAGCTTCCCATATATTGCGATGTTTTCACGGACCTCTCATAGATTTGCCAAAGTTGCCGTGCTTTTGCGCACCTCCCATAGCTTCCTCCATATTGCAGTGTTTTCTCACACATCTCATACATTCCCCTATATCGCTGTGTTTTCACTCACCTCTCATCCCATCCCCGATATCACTGTGATTTCGCGCACCTTCCAAGGCTTCCTCTATATCCCTGTGCTTTCGCTCACCTCTCATAGCTTCCGCTATATCACCGAGTTTTCGCGCACCTCTCATATCTTGCCCTATGTTGCTGTGCTCTTGTGCACCTCTCTTCACTTCCCCTATATCGCCCTGTTTTCACGGACCTCCCATAGCTTCCCATTTTTCGCCGTGTTTTCGCGCACCTCTCATAGCTTCCCATTTATTGCGATGATTTTGCACACCTCTCATAGATTCCCCCAAATCGCTGTGTTTTTGCGCACCTCTAATAGCTTCCCATATATCGCCATGTTCTGGCACACCTCGCATAGCTACCCCTACATCGCTGTGTTTTCACGCACCTTTCATGCCTTCTCCTATATCGCCGTGCGTTCACGCACCTCCCATAGCTTCCCCTATATTGCTGTGTTTTCTCACACTTCTCATAACTTTCCCATTCTCGCTTTGTTTTTGTGCACCTCCCATAGCTTCCCATATATCGCTGTGTTTTCTCGCACTTCTCATACCGTCCACTATACCGCTATGTTTTCACACATCTCTCGTAGCTTGCCCTATATCGATGTGTGTTCGCGTACCTCTCATAACTTCCCCTATTTCGCTGTGTTTTCGCGCAGCTCGCATAGCTTCCACTATATCATTGTGTTTTCACGCACCTCTCATACCTTCACGTATATCGCCGTGTATTCGCGCACCTCTAATAGCTTCCCCTATATGGCCGTGTATTTGCACATATCGCATAGCTTCCCCTATATCGTTGTGTTCTCGCGCACCTCCCATACCTTCCACTCTATCGCTGTATTTTCGCGCACCTCTCATAGCTTTCTATATATTGCAATTTTTTTGCGCACCTCTCATAGCTTCCCCCGAATCGCTGCGTTTTCGTACACCTCGCATAGCTTTCTATATATTGCAATTTTTCTGCGCACCTCTCATAGCTTCCCCTATATCGCCGTATTTTCACGCACCTCGCATAGTTTCCCATATATCGCCATGTTTTCGCACACCTCCCATACCTTCCCCTTTTTTGCTGTGTTCTTGCACACCTCTCATAGCTTCCCCTCTATTGCTATGTTCTCTTGCACCTCTCATAGATTTCTATATATTGCAATATTTTCGCACACCTCTCATAGCTTCCCCAAAATCAATGTGTTTTCGCACACCTCTCATAGCTTCCCCTATATCATCATGTTTTCGCGCACCTCGCATAGCTTCCCATATATCATTCTGTTTTCGCGCACCTCTCATAACTTCCCCTACATCGCTATGTTTTTGCTCACTTCTGATAGTTTTGCCTATATCGTTGTGTTCTCGCGCACCTCTCATACCTTCCCTTTTTTAGCTGAGTTTTCGCTCATCTCTCATACATTCACCTATATCGACGTGTATTAATGCACATCTCATACCTTCACTTATATCGCCCCTCTATTGCTGTGTTCTCGTGCACCTCTCATAGGTTTCTATATATTGCAATATTTTAGCGCACCTCTCATAGCTTCCCCTAAATCGCTGTGTTTTTGCGCACCTCTCATAGCTTCCCCTATATCGCCTTGTTCTGGCGCACCTTGCATTGCTTACCCTACATTGCTATGTTTTCGCGCACCTCTCATACCTTCTCCTATATCGCCGTGCTTTCACGCACCTCCCATAGCTTCCCCTATATTGCTGTTTTTTTCTCACACCTCTCATACCTTCCCCTTTCTCTCTCTGTTTTCGTGCACCTCCTATAGCTTCCCATATATCGCTGTCTTTTCGCGCAGCTCTCATACCTTCCCCTTTCTCTCTCTGTTTTCGTGCACCTCCTATAGCTTCCCATATATCGCTGTCTTTTCGCGCAGCTCTCATACCTTCCCCTATATCGCTGTGATTTTGCTCACCTCTCACAGCTAGCCTATATCGCCGTGTTCTCGCAACCTCTCATACCTCCCCCTTTTCAGCTGATTTTTTGCTCATCTCTCATACTTTCCCTGAAATCGACGTGTTTTCACGTACCTCTCATACCTTCCCCTGTATCGCCGTGTTTTCGAGCACCTCTCATAGCATCCCCTATATCGCTGTGTTTTCACTCACCTCTCATACCTTCCAATATATCGCGTGTTTTCACGCACCTCTCGTGCTTCCCCTGTATCGCTGTGCTTTTGCTCACCTCTCATAGCTTTTCCTATATCGCCATATTCTCACGCACCTCTCATACCTTCCCCTTTTTAGCTGAGTTTTCGCTCATCTCTCATACCTTCCCCTATATCAATGTGTTTTCACACACCTCTAATACCTTCACATATATCGCTGTGTTTTCGTGCACCTCCCATAGCTTTCATTTATCACTGTGTTTTCGCACACCTCTTATACCTTCCACTATATCGCCATGTTTTCACGCACCTCTCATAGCTTCCCATACATTGTAGTGTTTTTGCGCACCTCGCATAACTTCCCCTATATCATTGTGTTTTCGCACACCTCACATACCTTCCACTATATGGATGGTTTTTCACACACCTCTTGCAGTTTCCCCCAAATCACTGTGTTTTCGCGCACCTCTCATTGCCTCCCCCAAATCACTGTGTTTTCGCGCACCTCTCATAGCTTCCCCCAAATCACTGTGGTTTCGCGCACTTCTCATAGCTTCCCCTATATCACCATGTTTTCGCGCACCTCGCATAGCTTCCCCTATATCGTTCTGTTTTCGCGCACCTCTCATAACTTCCCATACATCGCTATGTTTTTGCTCACCTCTGATAGCTTTGCCTATATCGCCGTATTCTCGCGCACCTCTCATACCTTCCCTTTTTTAGCTGAGTTTTCGCTCATCTCTCATACATTCTGCTATATCGACGTGCATTAAAGAACCTCTCATACCTTCACGTATATCTCCCTGTTTTCGCGCACCTCCCATAGCTTGTCCTATATCACAGTGTTTTCGCGCACCTCTCATAACTTCCCCTATATCGCCGTTTTTCATGCACCTCCTATACATTCCCCTATATCGCTGTGTTTTCGCGCACCTCCCATATCTTCCCCTATATCCCCTTATTCTGGCGAAACTTGCATAGCTTCTCCTACATCGCTATGTTTTCTCACACATCACATACCTTCCCCTATATCACAGTATTTTCACGCACCTCCCATACATTACTCTATATCGCTGTGATTTCCCGCACCTCCCAAGGCTTCCCCTATATCGCTGTGTTTTCGCTCACCTCTCATAGCTTCCTCTATATCACCGGGTTTTCGCGCACCTCTCATATCTTCACCTATATCACTGTGTTATCAAGCAGCTGTCATAGCTTCCCCTATATTGCTCTGTTTTCACGCACCTCCCATAGCTTCCCCTATGTCACTGTGCTCTCGTGCACCTCTCACCACTTCCCCTATATCGCCCTGTTTTCACGGACCTCCCACAGCTTCCCATTTCTCGCTATGTTTTCGCGCACCTCTCATAGCTTCCCATATATTGCGATGTTTTCGCGCACTACTCATAGATTCCCCCAAATCGCTGTGTTTTTACGCACCTCTCATGCCTTCCCTGATATCACTGTGATTTCGCGCACATCCCAAGGCTTCCCCTATAGCGCTGTGTTTTCGCTCACCTCTCATAGCTTCCGCTGTATCACCGTGTTTTCGCGCACCTCATTACTTCCTCTATATCGCTGTGTTATCAAGCAGCTCACATAACTTACCCTATATTGCCATGTTTTCAGGGACCTCCCATTTCTTCCCATTTTTCACCATGTTTTCGCGCACCTCTCATAGCTTCCCATATATTACGATGTTTTCGCGGACCTCTCATAGATCCGCCAAAATCGCTGGGTTTTTGCGCACCTCTCATAGCTTCCCTTATATCGCCATGTTCTGGCGCACCTTGCATAGCTTCCCCGACGTCGCTGTGCTTTCGCGCACCTTTCATATCTTCTCCTGCATCGCCGTGCGTTCATGCACCTCCCATAGCTTCCCTTATATTGTTGTGTTTTCTGACAGCTCTCATACGTTCCCCCTTCTCTCTCTGTTTTCGTGCACCTCCCATACCTTCCTATATATCGCTGTGTTTTCGTGCACCTCTCATACTTTCCACTATATCGCTATATGGATGTGTTTTCGCGCAGCTCTCATAGCTTCCCCTATGTCGACGTGTTTTCACGCATCTCTCATACCTTCACGTATATCGCCGTGTTTTCGCGCACCTCCCATAGCTTCCCCTATATCACTGTGATTTCGCGCACCTCCCAAGGCTTCCCTTATATCGCTGTCTTATCACTCACCTCTCATAGCTTCCCCTATATCGTTGTGTTATCGCACACCTCTCATACCTTCCCCTCTATCGCTGTGTTTTCGCGCACCTCTCATAGCTTTCCATATATTGCAATGTTTTCGCGCACCTCGCATAGCTTCACCTCCACCACTATGTTTTCCCACACCTCTCATACCTTCACCATATATAGCCGTGCCATAACGCACCTCCTATAGCTCCCCCTATATGGCTGTGTTTTCTCACACCACACATACCTTCCCCTTTCTCGCTCTGTTTTCGTGCACCTCCCATAGCTTCCCATATATCGCTGTGCTTTTGCTCACCTCTCATAACTTTTCCTATATCGCTATATTCTCACACACCTCTGATACCTTCCCCTTTTTAGCTGAGTTTTCGCTCATCTCTCATACCTTTCCCTATATCAACGTGTTTTCACGCACCTCTCATACCTTCACGTATATCGCCGTGTTTTCGCACACCTCCCATAGTTGCCCTGTGTCACAGTGTTTTCGCGCACCTCTCATAACTTCCCCTATATCGCCGTGTTTTCATGCACCTCCCATACATTCCCCTATATCGCAGTATTTTCACGCACCTTCCATACATTCCCCTATATCATCGTGTATTAGCACACCTCTCATATCTTCCCCTATATCACTGAGTTGTCAAGCAGCTGTCATAGCTTCTCCTATATTGCTCTGTTTTCATGCACCTCTCATAGCTTCCCCTATGTCTCTGTGCTCTCGTGCACCTCTCATCACTTCCCGTATATCGCCCTGTTTTTTCGGACCTCCCATAGCTTCCCATTTTTCGCCTTGTTTTCGCGCACCTCTCATAGCTTCCCATATACTGCGATGTTTTCGCGCACCACTCATAGATTCCCCCAAATCGCTGTGTTTTTGCGCACCTCTCATCGCTTCCCCTAAATCGCCATGATGTGGCGCTCCTCGCATAGCTTCCCCTACATCGCTGTGTTTTCGTGCACCTCTCATATCTTCTCCTATATCGCTGGGCATTCATGCACCTCTCATAGCTTCCCCTATATTGCAGTGTTTTCTTACAGTTCTCATACCTTCCACTTTCTCGCTCTCTTTTCGTGCACCTCCCACAGCTTCCCATATAATGCTGCGTTTTCACGCATTTCTCATACCTTCCACTATTTCGCTGTGTTTTCGCGCATCTCTCGTAGCATCCCCTATATCGCTGTGTTTTTGCACACCTCTCATACCATCAACTATATCGCTGTGTTTACGCGCAAGTTCCATATGTTCCCATATATTGCTGTGTTTTTCCGCACCTCCCATAGCTTCCCCTATACTGCTGTGCTTTTTTACACATCTCATACATTCTGCTGTATCGCTGTATAATCGCACACCTCTCATTGCTTCGCCTATATCGCTGTGCTTTCGCGCACCTCCCATAGCTTCTGCTCTATCGCTGTGTTTTCGCTTCCCTCTGATACCTTCACATAAATCGCTGTGTTATCGCGCACCTCCCATAGCTTCCCCTGTATCGCCGGGTTTTTGCGCACCTCTCATATATTCCCCTATAGCGCTGTGTTTCGCGCACCTCCCATAGCTTCCCATAAATCACTGTGTTTTCACGCACCTCTCATACCTACCTCTATATCACTGTTTTCATGCACCTTGCATACCATCTCATACCTCTCATCGCTTCCCCTATATTGATGTGTTTTCACACACCTCTCATTCCTTCACGTATATTGCCGTGTTTTCGCGCACCTCCCATAGCTTCCCCTATAGCGCTGTGTTTTCGCGCACCTCTCATAGCTGTCTCAAAATCTCTCTGTTTTCACGCTCCTCTCGTAGCTTCCCCATATCGATTTGTTTTCGCGCACCTCTCATACCATCCCCTATATCGCCGTGTTTTCGCGTACCTCTCATAGCTTCCCCTATATCACTGTGTTTTCACCGGCCTCTCATACCTTCCTCTATATCGCTTTTTTTTCGCGCACCTCACATTGCTTCCCCTACATCATTATGTTTTCGCGCATGTCTCATACCTTCAACTATATTGATGTGTTTTCACGCACCTCTCGTAGCTTCCCCAATATCGATGTGTTTTCGCGCACCTCTCATACATTCCTCTATATCACTGCGTTTTCACGCTCCTCTCATAGCTTCCCCCAAATCTTTTCTTTTTAAGTCTTTTTGTTGAATTAGTACACAAAAGGTAAACCATATAGGCACTGATACACCGTTGCAATATAACTTTACAAGAGGTACACAAAAATAAAGTAAGTACAAACAGTGCAGTTTAGACTTAAAATAACCAGGTAATATAATAGATATAGGGGAAGCAATGGCAGGTACGTGAAAACACCACGACATAGAAGAAGTTATGAGAGGTGCGTGAAAAGACAGTGATAAATGGGAAGCTATGGGAGGTGTGCGAAAACATGGCGATATAGGCACAGCTGTGAGAGGTCAGCAAAAACTCAGCCATATAGGGGAAGATATGAGAGGTGCGAGAAAACAGCGATATAGGGGAAGCTATGAGAGGTGCGAGAAAACACAGCGATTTGGGGTAAGCTATGAGAACACATTGATATAGGGGAAGGTATGATAGGCACGCGAAAACACAGCGATGTAGCGGAACCTATGGAAGGTGCATGAAAACACAGCGATATAGGGGAAGTTATGAGAGGTGCGCGAAAACCCAGCGATTTAGGTGAATCTATCAGAGGTGCACGGAAAATAGCGATATAGGGGAAGCTATGTGAGGTGCGAAAAATCACACCAATATACAGGAAGGTATGAGCAGTGCGCGAAAACATGGAGATGTAGGGGAATGTATGAGAGGTGTGCGAAAACACAGCAATATAAGGGAAGTTATGAGAGGTGAGAGAAATCGCACCTCTATAGGGGAAGGTATGAGAGGTGCGCGAGAGCACAGCGGTAGAGTGGAAGTTATGAGAGGTGCGCAATAACACAGCGATAAAGGGGAAGGGACGAGAGGTGCGCAAAATCACAGTCTTATAGGGGAACCTATGGGAGGTGCGCGAAAACACGACTATATATGGGAAGATATGAGAGGTGCGCGAAAACACAGTGATATAGGGGAAGCCATGGGATTTGCGCGACAACATAGCGATATAGGGGAAGGTATGTGAGGTGCGGAAAACACGGCGATATAGGGGAAGCTATGAGAGGTGCGAGAAAACACAGCGATTTGGGGGAAGCTATGAGAGGTGTGCGAAAACATCGCAATATATGGAAGCTATGAGAGGTGCGTGAGAACACAACGGTAGAGGGGACGCTACGAGAGGTGCACAAAAACACATCAATATAGTTGGAGGTATGAGAGGTGCACGAAAACACAAGGATTTAGGGGAAGCAATGTGAGGTGCGCGAAAACACAGCGATATATGGGAAGCTATGAGAGGTGCGCGAAAACACAGCAATATAGGGGAAGGTATGAGAGGCCGGTGAAAACACAGCAATATATGGGAAGCTATGGGAGGTGCGCTAAAACACAGAGCTTTTGGGAAAGCTTTGAGAGGTGCACAAGAACACAGCACTATAGGGGAAGGTATGGGATGTGAGCGAAAACACAGCGATATAGTTGAAGGTATGAGAGGTGCGCGAAAACATGGCGATATAAGAGAATGTATGAGAGGTGCGCAAAAACTCGCTGATACAGGGGAAGCTATGAGTGTTGAGCGAATACACAGCTGTACAGGGGAAGTTATGAGAGGTGCGCGTAAATACAGCGATATAGGGGAAGCTATGAGAGGTGCGCGAAAATACAGCGATACAGCAGAATGTATGAGATGTGCGCAAAAGCACAGCAATATTGGGGAAGCTATGGGAGGTGCGGAAAAACAGCAATATATGGGAAGGTATGGAACGTGCGCGTAAACACAGCGATATAGTTGAAGGTATGAGAGGTGCGCGAAAACACGGCGATACAGGGGAAGTTTTGAGAGGTGATAGAAAACACAGCTGTATAGGGGAAGTTATGAGAAGATCGCCAAAACACGGCGATATAGGGGCAACTGTAAGAGGTGAACGAAAATACAGCGATACAGGGGAAGCTATGCGAGGTGAGCAAAAACACAGCGATTTAGGGGAATCTATGAAAGGTGCGCGAAACACAGCGATATAGGGGAAGTATGCGAGGTGCGCAAACTCACACCAATATACAGGAAGTTATGAGCACTGCGCGAAAACATGGAGATGTAGGGGAATGTATGAGAGGTGTGCGAAAACAGGGCGATATAAGGGAAGTTATGAGAGGTGAGAGAAAACGCACCTCTATAGGGGAAGATATGAGATCTGTGCAAAAATATGGCGATATAGTGGCAGCTATGAGAGGTGAGCAAAAACACAGTCTTATAGGGGAACCTATGGGAGGTGCACGAAAACATGATGATATATGGGAAGTTATGAGAGGTGCGCGAAAACACATCGATATAGGAGAAGCTACGAGAGGTGCGCGTAAACACAGCGATATAGTGGAAGGTATGAGAGGTATGCAAAAACACAGCAATATATGGGAAGCTATGGGAGGTGCACGAAAAACAGAGTGATATAGGGGAAGGTATGAAGGGTGCAAGAAAACACGGCAATATAGGGGAAACTACAGGAGGTGCACGAAAACATAGCGATATATGGGAAGCTATGAGAGGTGCACAAAAACATGGCGAAAAATGGGAAGCTACAGGAGGTGCACAAAAACAGAGCAATATAGGGGAAGGTATGAGAGGTGCGAGAAAACACAGCGATATAGGGGAAGCTATGTGAGATGCGTGAAAACACGGCGTTATGGGAGAAATTATGAGAGGTGCGAGAAAACTCAGCGATATATGGGAAGCCAGGGGAGGTGCACGACAACAGAGAGATATATGGGAAGGTAGCAGAGGTGCGAGAAAACACAGCGATATAGGGGAAGCTGTGGGAGGTGTGCGAAAACATGGCAATATAGGGGACGCTATATGAGGTGCGTGAAAACACAGCGATCTGGAGGAAGCTATGAGAGGTGTGCGAAAATATCGCCATATATGGCAAGCTATGAGAGGTGTGCCAAAACAGCGATATAGCGGAAGCAGTGGGAGGTATGCGAAAACACAGCAATATCGTGGAAGGTATGAAAGCTGTTTGAAAACAAAGCGATAAAGGGAAAGATGTGAGAGGTGCGCGAAAACGCGGCGATATAGGGAAAGGTATCAGAGGTGTGCGAAAACACAATGATATTGGGGAAGCTATGGGAGGTGCGGGAAAACACAGCGATACAGGAGAAGCTATGAGAGTTGCACAAAAACACAGTGACTTGGGGAAAGCGATGAGAGGTGTGGGAAAACATCGCAATATATGGGAAGCCATGTGAGGTGCGCGAAAAAACAGCAAAAAATGGGAAGCTATGGGAGGTGCGTGAATACACAGCGATATAGGGGAAGGTGTGAGATGTGGCGAAAACGCATCGATATAGTGGAAGGTATGAGTGGTGCGCAAAAGCACAACGATATAGAGGTAGGTATACGAGGTGCGCGAAAACACAGCGATATAGGGGAAGATATGAGAGGTCTGCAAAAACACGCATTACAGGGGTAGGTATGAGAGGTACGTGAAAACACATCAATACCAGGGAAGCTACGAGAGGTGCGTGAAAACACATTGATACAGGGGAAGGTATAGAAACATAGAAACATAGAAAATAGGTGCAGGAGTAGGCCATTCGGCCTTTCGAGCCTGCACCGTCATTTATTATGATCATGGCTGATCATCCAACTCAGAACTCCGCCCCAGCCTTCCCTCCATACCCTCTGATCCCCGTAGCCACAAGGGTCATATCTAACTCCTTCTTAAATATAGTCAATGAACTGGCCTCAACTGTTTTCTGTGGCAGAGAATTCCACAGATTCACCACTCTCTGTGTGAAGAAGTTTTTCCTAATCTCGGTCCTAAAAGGCTTCCCCTTTATCCTCAAACTGTGACCCCTTATTCTGGACTTCCCCAACATCGGGAACAATCTTCCTGCATCTAGCCTGTCCAATCCCTTTAGGATTTTATACGTTTCAATCAGATCCCCCTTCAATCTTCTAAATTCCAACGAGTACAAGCCCAGTTCATCCAGTCTTTCTTCATATGAAAGTCCTGCCATCCCAGGAATCAATCTGGTAAACCTTCTCTGTACTCCCTCTATGGCAAGGATGTCTTTCCTCAGATTAGGGGACCAAAACTGCACACAATACTCCAGGTGTGGTCTCACCAAGGCCTTGTACAACTGCAGTATTACCTCCCTGCTCCTGTACTCGAATCCTCTCGCTATAAATGCCAGCATACCATTCACCTGTTTCACCACCTGCTGTACCTGCATGCCCACTTTCAATGACTGGTGTATAATGACACCCAGGTCTCGGTGCACCTCCCCTTTTCCTAATCGGCCACCAATCAGATAATAATCTGTTTTCCTATTTTTGCCACCAAAGTGGATAACTTCACATTTATCCACATTAAATTGCATCTGCCATGAATTTGCCCACTCACCCAACCTATCCAAGTCACCCTGCATCCTCTTAGCATCCTCCTCACAGCTAACACTGCCACCCAGCTTCGTGTCATCTGCAAACTTGGAGATGCTGCATTTAATTTCCTCATCCAAGTCATTAATATATATTGTAAACAACTGGGGTCTCAGCACTGAGCCTTGCAGTACCCCACTAGTCACCGCCTGCCATTCTGAAAAGGTCCCGTTTATTCCCACACTTTGCTTCCTGTCTGCTAACCAATTCTCCATCCACATCAATACCTTACCCCCAATGTCATGTGCTTTAAGTTTGCACACTAATCTCCTGTGTGGGACCTTGTCAAAAGCCTTTTGAAAATCCAAATATACCACATCCACTGGTTCTCCCCTATCCACTCTACTAGTTACATCCTCAAAAGATTCTATGAGATTCGTCAGACATGATTTTCCTTTCACAAATCCATGCTGACTTTGTCCGATGATTTCACCGCTTTCCAAATGTGCTGTTATCACATCTTTGATAACTGACTCCAGCAGTTTCCCCACCACCGACGTTAGGCTAACCGGTCTATAATTCCCTGGTTTCTCTCTCCCTCCTTTTTTAAAAAGTGGGGTTACATTAGCCACCCTCCAATCCTCAGGAACTAGTCCAGAATCTAACGAGTTTTGAAAAATTATCACTAATGCATCCACTATTTCTTGGGCTACTTCCTTAAGCACTCTAGGATGCAGACCATCTGGCCCTGGGGATTTATCTGCCTTCAATCCCTTCAATTTACCTAACACCACTTCCCTACTAACAAGTATTTCGCTCAGTTCCTCCATCTCACTGGACCCTCTGTCCCCTACTATTTCTGGAAGATTATTTATGTCCTCCTTAGTGAAGACAGAACCAAAGTAATTATTCAATTGGTCTGTCATGTCCTTGCTCCCCATAATCAATTCACCTGTTTCTGTCTGCAGGGGACCTACATTTGTCTTTACCAGTCTTTTCTTTTTTACATATCTATAAAAGCTTTTACAGTCAGTTTTTATGTTCCCTGCCAGTTTTCTCTCATAATCTTTTTTCCCCTTCCTAATTGAGAGGTGCACGAAACAAAACGATATAGGGGTAGGTATGCGAAGGTGCGCAAACACATATCGATCTACTTGAAGGCATGAGAGGTGCACGAAAATAACAAAATAGGGGAAGCTATGTAAGGTGCGTGAAAACACATCGCTATAGGGGTAGCTATGAGAGGTGCGAGAAAACAAATCAATATAGGGGAAGCTACGGGAGGTGCGCAAAATCACAGCGATATCGGGGATGCTATGGGATGTGTGCGAAAGCTCAGCGATACAGGGGAAGATATAAGAGGTGCGCGAAAAGACAGCTGTAAGGGGGTTTCGATTTTTATGTTACTGCGGAAGCTAATTAAAATGGCGTTTTTGTTATGTTAATCTGGGGAATGCGGCTTTGTTGTGCTTTAACGCTGAGAAAGTTTGCGCTAGCAGTTTATTGTGGTTTCGAGGGTGATAAGAGAGTGCTATTAACCAATTGGGATAGTTGTTATGGTTTTGGTGTATTTGAAGATACTTTTTGCGAGGGGGTTTTGGGGGCAGAAGGCGGGAGAGCGAGACAGAGGATAGACGAGGTGCTGTGAGTCCGCTAACGGGGTCGGACCCCGAGCGGGACGTTCGGCGAGGAGACGGAGACGGACTCGTTTGGAGCGTCTGGTCGACCACCGTTGTTGGTCCCAGGTGGCCGGTCGAGGTGGTCCGAGGGGGTCGCAGGGTGAAGAAGAAGGTCCTTGAGCTCCAACGGTTTTGTGCACGAAGAGATTGAACTTTGATAAGTGTGGCGCCTTTTATTTTCCTTTTATATTTTATTCTCTATTAATTGTATAGTTCCAGTAATATCTATAAACTGTAAATCATTTAATTGAATCTGGTGTATTGTCTGTTATTTGGGCGGGGTGGGGTACCTCACACAGCATCCACACAAACGAATTACCCAGTTTGGCGGGGCCGAGGCTGTTTCCCTAGACGACAGTGAGCCGAGCGACCCTGAGGGTGGCCAGGGGGGTTACATTGTGGGGGCTTTGTCCGGGATGCTTGAGTCTGTTGGTATGCTGTGTGGGTGCCCTGATTAAATCTGTAATGTGTGTCTCTGTGGATTATTTGCTGTTGATTGCTGTATGCGTTGTGGGTGCGGTCTTTGTTCGAGTTCAGGCTGGCATTGACGAGTTAGAGGTGGCACTCGGGGCTGTCCATGCAGTTGGGAGAGAGAGGAGAGAGTGGTCTGATTTGGAGGTAGAGTCTGCGAATAAATGTTCTAGCTCTAGCAGGCTCCGCCTGGCACTGGGGATAGTGTCCACCCCAGGAGGGGCGGAGACGTGCGAGACGTGGGCGGAGCGGATCTCTCAGTTGTTAGATGAGTGGCAGTGCTTGGTTGAGGGAGAGCGACAGGGATTGGTTGAAAGTTTGAGTAGGCGGGCTGGTGACGGTGTTAGAGCTGTCAGGTTCACTTACACCGGAGTGACAGCTGTCAGTTATTTGAAAGAGGGGGGAAAGTTTTCAGTGTGTCTTCTCTGGCGAGGAGGGCGGCTAAATTGCTTGTAGTGCCAGGCGGATCATTTCAGGGGATCAGTTGTTCAGCTGATCAGAGAGGTGTCGGGAAACTTAGTGGAGGCCCAGTGGGGGTACGGCCTGCGGTCTCTGGGGAAGCACGTTCCCAGCAATGTACCACTGAACTTCCGCAAGGAAAAGACCCTATTCCTGAAGGCTTGGAGGGGCCACGCCCCAGGGTGTCGTTATGGATAGAGGGAAGCGATGCTAAACCTATCCTCGACCCCGGCGCACAGATCAAGTTGTTGTACAGTTCGTTTTACAACCGGTGTCTGAAGCATTTATCCTTGACAACCGCAAGGGCACCCGAGACTTTGGGTACTAGTGCCGGTAATTATCCAGAAGACGATGATTAGTTAATGACCCTGGAGTTCATGGAGGCATTTTCTGGGCACCCAGCGTGTCGAGTTGCTTCTGAGGACGTGTGTAGCAGCCTTGAGCCGGTACCGAATTTAAACGAGACCCAGCGGTGGTACGGCTTGGGGAAAGTAGCTGAGGGTGAGATCCTCTTAGTAGATGCTCCGAACCACCACGAGGGAGGGGAGTTGACCGCTGGAGACACCTCAGTGAGAGAGAGGTCGCGGCAACTGGACCCTGGCGGCGTGGAAGATGAAGGCAGCGTGTGTGTGGATGATGCGACGTGGTTTAATGTGCTGCATCTGAGGGGTGGATGTTGCCAGATCCTGAGGAGTGCGGCTGTTGAGTCGAAGATGGCCTTTACTAGTTCCCTAGGATTCTTCCGATCCGAAAAGATGCCCAAGGGCATATCCGGAGCCCCTGCATCCTTCCCGCGGGGCATGAGGAAAACCATGGGGGAAGTGAAGGTGTGTGGAGTTTTGACGTATGTGGATGACTGCCTAGAGCTTGGATTCGCCTGGGGGGACTATGAGGCGAGGCGAGTGGCTGAGCCCGGGCGACCGAAGCGAAGTGTCAAATGTGGAGGAGTTTTTGGCCGGAGGAGTTTGGTGCAATGTGAGGAAAATGACCCGACTTACCAGTTGAACTTCCTGGTGTTGGGACAGACGGTGGTGGACCGGGGGATAGAAACCCAGGTCGTCAATCTGAATGAGACACAGGGAAGAGAGGGGATTTGCACCGCACTGCGGTCATATACTGACGAATTAATCCAGCGAGAAGAAACCCACCTTCGAAGGGATCAGCAGAAACTCAAGACGTCCATTCAGAACAGATTGGAAGATTTACAAGTTGGGGAAGATCAAGGAAGTGTTCTGACTAAGGTCAACAGAAAACCGAGAGCCCAGGGAGGGGAGTTTGACTACACTCCCGAGGAGGTAAAGAAATGGAGGACAGATCTCGGAAAAGGGAGGCGGACGCTTGAAAGGAACCTGAAGATGACTATCGCGAGTTTAAATGAAGTGGAAAAACTGAAAGTTGACCTGGAAGACGCCCTCAGGAAGACACAACCGGAGGCTGAACATCCTTTAACTGCTGCTTTTCAGGTCAGGGTGGAAGAAGCTGGTGGGGTAACTGCGTCCCAGATTGAGATGGCCAGGAACCCTGAGTCAGAACTGCTGAGGCTGTGGCGAGAGTTGAAGGAGTCCCCGAAGAAGCTGACGTCTCGACTGCAGGAGGCTGAAGGGGTAGCCCCAGCTAAATGTTTCAGTTTGGAGAAACTCAAACAGCAGCTACCGATCGAAGGAATGAGGAAGAATACGGATTCGAAGGATGATGTGCTGCACATGTGGTATATGCTGTCTTTCGCTAACTTCCCTGTGATTGAGGAAGAGACTTTTGGCCCTTCTCCCACTGAGTCAGGTGTAGTGGGGAGGGCTAGCTGTGGGCAGTCTGAGTTACGGCAGGATCAGGAAGGAGGAGAGGCGGGGCCCCGGCCACGGGACAGGGGGCTCCGAGCTGTAGTGGTGGCCTGAGTGAGAGAGGAGTTGGCAAGCAGGCCCGAGGTATCCCTAGTAGTGTCTGAGCCTTGTGGGTTTAGGTGAGGGAGTACGGAGGTCTCAGAGGGTTAAGAAGCTCCCAGATAGGTTGGCCTATTTAGCGCCCGTGGGACGGGAGTAAGGTCCACTGTTTGGGGAGCAATGTCACTGTGTGTATCTGTGTATGTGTGTTGTGTGTCTGCAGGACTGGTTGGCGAGTTATTTAGAAGTCATGAGGACATGACTTTATTTGGTGGGGAGAGAGTGTAAGGGGGTTTCGTCTTTTATGTTACTGTGGCTAATTAAAATGGCTTCTTTGTTACGTTAATCTGGGGAACGTGGCTTTGTTGTGTTAAACGCTGAGAAAGCTTGCGCTAGCAGCTTGTTTTTGCTTTCGAGTGTGATAAGAAAGTGCTATTAACCAATTGGGATAGTTGTTATGGTTTTGGTGTATTTGAAGATACTGTATGCGCGGGGTTTTGGGGCAGAAGGCGGGAGAGCGAGACAGAGGATAGACGAGGTGCTGTGAGTCCGCTAACGGGGTCGGACCCCGAGCGGGACGTTCGGCAAGGAGACGGAAACGGACTCGTGTGGAGCGTCTGGTCGACCACCGTTGTTGGTCCCAGGCGGCCGGTCGAGGTGGTCCGAGGGGGTCGCAGGGTGAAGAAGAAGGTCCTTGAGCTCCAACGGTTTTTGTGCACGAAGAGATTGAACTTTGATAAGTGTGGCGCCTTTTATTTTCCTTTTATATTTTATTCTCTTTTAATTATATAGTTCCAGTAATATCTATAAACTGTAAAACATTTAATTGCATCTGGTGTATTGTCTGTTATTTGGGCGGGGTGGGGTACCTCACACAGCATCCACACAAAGTTTGGCGGGGCCGAGGCTGTTTCCCTAGACGACAGCGAGCCGAGCGACCCTGAGGGTGGCCAGGGGGCTACACAGCCATGTTGGGGAATCTATGGAAAGGTGCGCAAAAACACAGCGATAATTGGAAGGTATGGGAGGTGCGCAAAAACACAGCGCTATAGTAGAAGATATGAGAGGTGCACGAAATCACAGCACTATCGGGGAATCTAAGGGAGGTGCGCGAAAACACAGCGATGTAGGGGAAGCTATGAGCGGGGAGCGTTATCTCAGTGAATATATTGGACGGTACGAGAGGTGCACAAAAGCACAGCGATATAGGGGAAGCTATGGGAGGTGCACAAAAACATAGCGATATAGGGAAATCTATGAGAGGTGTGCGTAAGTGCATCGATATATGGGAAGTTACAAGAGGTGCGCGAAAACAGAGCGATTTAGGGGAAGATATGAGAGGTGAGAGAAAACACAGCGATATAGTGGAAGCTATGGGAGGTGTGTGAACGCATGGCATTATAGTAGAAAATATGAGAGATGCACGAAAATACAGCGATGTAGGGGAAGGTATGAGTGGTGCACGAAAACACAGCGATATATGGGAAACCATGGGAAGTGCACGACAACAGAGCGATATAGGGGAAGGTATCAGAGGAGTGAGAAAAGACGGCGATATAGGGGAAGCTATGGGAGGTGTGCGAAAACATGGCAATATAGGGGACGCTATGTGAGATGCGCGAAAACACAGCGATCTAGGGGAATTTATGAGAGGTGTGCGAACACATCGTCATATATGGCAAGCTATGAGACGTGTGTGAAAACTGCGATATAGCGGAAGCTATGGGAGGTATGCGAAAACACAGCAATACAGGGGAAGCTATGAAAGCTGCTCGATAACACAGCGACATAGGGGAAGACGTGAGAAGTGCGCGAAAACACGACGATATATGGGAAGCTATAAGAGGTGCGCGAAAACACAGCGATATAGGGGAAGTTATCAGAGGTGTGTGAAATTACAATGATATTTTGGAAGCTATGGGAGGTGCGGGAAAACACAGCGATACAGGAGAAGCTATGAGAGGTGCGCGAAAACACAGCGACACAGAGGAAGCTATGAGAGGTCTGCAAAAAACGCGTTATAGGGGCAGGTATGAGAGGTGTGCGAAAATACATCGATATCAGGGAAGCTACGAGAGGTGCGCGAAAACACATTGATATATGGAAGGTATGAGAGGTGCACAAATACAAAACGATATAGGGGTAAGTACGCGAGTTGCGCGAAAACACAGCGATATAGGGGAAGCTATGGAAGGTGCGCAAACACACATCGATATACTTGAAGGTATGAGAGGTGCACGAAATCACAACGATATAGGGGAAGCTATGCAAGGTGCGCGAAAACACAGCAATATAGGGGAAGCTATGAGAGGTGCAAGAAAACACAGTGATATAGGGGAAGCTACAGGAGGTGCGCGAAATCACAGCAATATCGGGGAAGCTATATGAGGTGTGCTAAAGCACAGCGATACAGGGGAAGGTATAAGGGGTGCGCGAAAACACAGACATATTGAGGAATCTATGGGAGGTTCGGAAAAAGACAGCGATTTTAGCGTTTTTAAGAGGTACAGGGGTTTTTTATAGAATATGACGAATAAACAGGAATAGGATACTAGGATGGTCAAAGATGGGAGGGTGAAGTCTATGTTTGTATATATATGTGTGTGTGATTGGGTGAAGGGATTTAGAATGTATGCCTAGTGCACATTCTGGAGCAGAGGGTGGCGGTAATGCACCATTAAGCTGGATGCCAACCACCGTAAAACAAGATACAGAGACAGAAGACAGCGATAACTGGAAGCTATGGGAGGAGCATGAAAACACAGCCATATTGGGGAATCTATTGGAGGTGCGCGAAAATGCAGCAATGTAGGGGATGCTATGTGAGGAGCACCAGAACAAAAATATATGGGGGTAGATGTGAGAAGTGCGCAAAAAGACAGCGATTTGGGGAAAGCGATGAGAGGTGCGCGAAAACATCGCAATATATGGGAAATTATGAGAGGTGCGCGAAACCACGGTGAAAAAAGGGAAGCTATGCGAGGTGCATGAAAACACAGCGATATAGGGGAAGGTATGAGAAGTGCGCGAAAACACATCGATAAAGTGGAAGGTATGCGAGGAACGCGTAAACACAGCGATATAGGGGAAGCTATGAGAGATCTGCGAGAATACACGTTATATAGGCAGGTATGAGAGGTGCACGAAAACACATCGATACAGGGGAAGCTACGAGAGGTGCGTGAACACATCGATATAGTGGAAGGTATGAGAGGTGCGCAAAAACTCAACGATATAGCGGAAGGTATGCGAGGTGCGTGAAAACACGGCGATATAGGGGAAGCTATGAGAGGGGAGCGTTATCTCAGCGATATATTGGACGGTATGAGAGGTGCACAAAAACACAGCGATATAGGGGAAGCTATGAGAGGTGCGCAAAAACACAACTATTTTAGGAAAGCTATGAGAGGTGCACGAAAACACAACGATATAGGGGAAGGTATGAGAGGTGCACAAATACACAACGACATAGGGGAAGGTATGTGAGGTGCGCAAAAACACAGCGATTTGGGGGAAGCTAAGAGAGGTGCACGAAAACATTGCAATATATGGAAAGCTATGAGAGGTGCACGAGAACACAATGATATAGGGGAAGGTATGATAGGCCCGTGAAAATACAGCAATGTAGGGGAACCTATGGGAGGTGCATGGAAACACAGTGATATAGGGGAAGATATGAGTAGTACACGAAAACACAGCGATATATGGGAAGCTATGGGAAGTGCACGACAACAGAGTGATATAGGGGACGATATCAGAGGAGTGAGAAAAGACGGTGATATAGGAGAAACTATGGGAGGTGTCCGAAAACATGAATATATAGGGACGCTATCTGAGGTGCGCAAAAACACAGCAATATAGGGGAAGCTATGAAAGCTGCTCGATAACACAGCGATATAGGGGAAGATGTGAGAGGTGCGCGAAAACACAGCGATACAGGGGAAGCTATGGGAGGTGTGCGAAAAAACAGCGATACAGGGGAAGCTATGAGAGGTCTGCAAAAACACGCGTTATAGGGGTAGGTATGAGAGGTGTGCGAAAACACATCGATATCAGGGAAGCTACGAGAGCTGCGTGAAAACACATTGATATATGGAAGGTATGAGAGGTGCACAAAAACAAAACGATATAGGGGTAGGTATGCGAGTTGCGCGAAAACACAGCGATATAGGGGAAGCTATGGAAGGTGCGCAAACACACATCGATATACTTGAAGGTATGAGAGGTTCGCAAAAATCACAACGATATAAGGGAAGCTATGTGAGGTGTGCTAAAGCACAGCGATACAGGGGAAGGTATAAGGGGTGTGCGAAAAAAAAGCCATATTGGGGAATCTATGGGAGGTTCGCGAAAAGACAGTGATAATGGGAAGGTATGGGAGGTGCGCAAAAACACAGCGCTATAGGGGAAGATAAGAGGGGTGCACGAAATCACAGCGATATCGGGGAAGCTATGGGAGGTGTGCGAAATCACAGTGATACAGGGGAAGGTATAAGAGGTGTACAAAAACATAGCCACATTGGGGAATCTATGGAAGGTGCGCGAAAACACAGCGATGTAGGGGAAGCTATGTGAGAGCACCAGAGCACGGCAATATGGGGGAAGATATGAGAGGTGCGCAAAAACACAGCTATTTGGGGAAAGCGATGAGAGGTGCGCGAAATCAATACAATATATGGAAAGTTATGACAGGTGCACGAGAACACAGCAACACAGGAGAGGTTATGATAGGCACGCGAAAACACAGCGATGTTGGGGAACCTATGGGAGGTGCATGAAAACACAGCGACATATGGGAAGCTATGGGAGGTGCACGAAAACAGAGCGATATGGGAGAAGGTATGAGAGGTGCAAGAAAACACAGCAATATAGTGGAAGCTATGGGAGGTGCGTGAAAAGACGAAGATATAAGAGAATGTATGAGAAGTGCGTGAAAACACAGCAATTTGGGGGAAGCTATGAGAGGTGCACGAAAACATTGCAATATAAGGAAAGCTATAAGAGATGCACGAGAACACAATGATATAGGGGAAGGTATGATAGGCACGTGAAAACACAGCAATGTAGGGGAACCTATGGGAGGTGCATGGAAACACAGCGATATAGGGGAAGTTATGAGAGGTGCGGGAAAACACATCGATATAGCAGAACCTACGAGACGTGCGCGGAAACGCAGTGATATTGTGGAAGATATGAGAAGTGCGCGGAAACACATTGATATATGGGAAGCTATGGGAGGTGCATGAAAACAGAGAGTTATAGGGGAAGGTATGAGAGTTGCAAGAAAACACAGCAATATAGGGGAAGCTACGGGAGGTGCGTGAAAAGATGGAGATATAGGAGAATGTATGAGAAAAGCGCGAAAACACAGAGATGTAGGGGAAGCTATGAGGGGTGCTCAAAAACACAGCAATTTCAGGAAAGCTATCAGAGGTGCGCAAAAACACAGCGATATAGGGGAAGCTATGAGAGGTTTGCGAAAAAATGCGTTATAGAGGCAGGTATGAAAGGTGAGTGAAAACATCGATACAGGTGAAGGTATGAGAGGTGCACAAAAACACAACGACATAGGGGAAGGTATGCGAGTTACGTGAAAACACGGCAATCTAGAGGAAGGTATGAGGGGTGCGCGAAAACACAGTGATACAGGGGAAGCTATGGAAGGTGTGCAAACACACATCGATATACTGGAAGGTCTGAGAGATGTGCGAAAACACAACGATACGGTGGAAGCTATGAGAGGTGCGCAAAAACACAGCGTTATAAGGGAAGATATGAGAGGTGCACAAAATTACAGCGATATCGGGATGGTATGGGAGGTGTGCGAAAACACAGCGAAACAGGGGAAGGTATAAGAGGTGCACGAAAACATAGCCATATTGGGGAATCTATGGGAGGTGCGCGAAAACACAGCGATGTAGGGAAAGCTATGTGAGGTGCACCAGAACATGGCAATATGGGGGAAGATATGAGAGGTGTGCAAAAACACAGCTATTTGGGGAAAGCGATGAGAGGTGCGCGAAAACACAGTGATTTGCGGGAAGCTATGAGAGGTGCGCGAAATCAATACAATATATGGAAAGCTATGACAGGTGCACGAGAACACAGCAACACAGGAGAGGTTATGACAGGCACGCGAAAACACAGCGATGTTGGGGAACCTATGGGAGGTGCATGAAAACATAACGATATAGGGGAAATTATGAGAGGTGCGCGAAAACACATCGATATAGGGGAACCTACGGTAGGTGCGTGAAAACATGGTGTTATGGGAGAAAGTATGAGAGGTGCGCGAAAACACAGCGATGTAAGGGAAGGTATGAGTGGTGCGCGAAAAGACAACGATATATGGGAAGCTAGGGAAGGTGCACAACAACAGAGAGATACAGGGGAAGGTAGCAGAGGTGCGAGAAAATGCAGCGATATAGGGGAAGCTATGTGAGGTGCATGAAAACACAGCGATCTAGGGGAAGCTATGAGAGGTGCGCGAAAACACAGCGATATAGGGGAAGCTATGGGAGGTGTGCGAGAAATCAGCGATAAAGGGGAAGCTATGAGAGGTCTGCGAAAACACGCGTAATAGAGGCAGGTATGAGAGATGTGCGAAAACACATCGATACCAGGGAAGCTACGAGAGGTGCGTAAAAACACATCGATATAGAGGATGGTATAAGAGGTGCACAAAAACAAAACGACATAGGGGTAGATATGTGAGGTACTCGAAAACACAGCGATATAGGGGAAGATATGGAAGGTGCGCAAACACACATCGATATACTTGAAGGTATGAGAGGTGCGCGAAAACAAAACGATATAGGGGAAGCTGTGCAAGGTGCGCGAAAACACAGTGATATAGGGGAAGGTATGACAGGTGCGAGAAAACACAGTGATATAGGGGAAGCTACGGGAGGTGCGCAAAATCACAGCGATTTCAGGGAAGCTATGGGAGGTGCGCGAAAGCACAGCGATACAGGGGAAAGTATAAGTGGTGCGTGAAAACACAGCCATATTGGGAAATATATGGGAGGTGCGCGAAAACACAATGATAATGGGAAGGTATGGGAGGTGCGTAAAACACAGCGCTGTAGGGGAAGATATGAGAGGTGCACGAAAATATCGCCATATATGGCAAGCTATGAGAGGTGTGCTAAAACAGTGATATAGCGGAAGCAGTGGGAGGTATGCGAAAACACAGCAATACATGGGAAGTCATGAAAGCTGTTTGATAACACAGCGATATAGGGAAAGATGTGAGAGGTGCGTGAAAACGCGATGATATAGGGGAAGGTATCAGAGGTGTGTGAAAACACAATGATACTAGGGAAGCTATGGGAGGTGCGGGAAAACACAGAGATATAGGAGAAGCTATGAGAGGTGCGCAAAAACACAGTGATTTGGGGAAAGCGATGAGAGGTGCAGGAAAACATCGCAATATATGGGTAGCTATGAGAGGTGCGCGAAAACACAGCGATATAGGGGAAGGTATGAGAGCTGCGAGAAAACACAGCGATATAGGGGAATCTATGGGAGGTGCTCGAAAACACAGCGATAATGGGAAGGTATGGGAGGT
This sequence comes from Mobula birostris, assembly GCF_030028105.1. Lineage (NCBI taxonomy): Eukaryota > Metazoa > Chordata > Chondrichthyes > Myliobatiformes > Myliobatidae > Mobula > Mobula birostris. Next base: position 156,939 of record NW_027276416.1, on the reverse strand, counting down.
GCGCAAAAACACAGCACTATAGGGTAAGATATGAGAGGTGCACAAAATCACAGCGGTATCGGGGAAGCTATGGGAGGTGTGCGAAAACACAGCAAAACAGGGGAAGGTATAAGAGATGCATGAAAACACAACCATATTGGGGAATCTATGGGAGGTGCGCAAAAACACAGCGATTTGGGGAAAGCGATGAGAGGTGTCCGAGAACGTCGCAATATATGGGAATCTATGAGAGGTGTGCAAAAAAACGGCGAAAAAGGGGAAGCTATGCGAGGTGTATGAAAACACTGCGATATAGGGGAATGTATAAGAAGTGTGCGAAAACACACCGATAGAGTGGAAGGTATGAGAGGTGCACAAACACACATCGATATACTTGAAGGTATGAGAAGTGCGCGAAAACACAGAGATATAGAGGAAGCTATGGAAGGTGCGCAAACACACATCGATATACTTGAAGGTATGAGAGGTGCGCGAAAACACAACGATATAGGGGAAGCTATGCAAGGTGCACGAAAACACAACAATATAGGGGAAGCTATGAGAGCTGCGAGAAAACACAGCGATATAGGGGAATCTATGGGAGGTGCTCGAAAACACAGCGATTTGGGGAAAGTGATGAGAGGTATCCGAAAACATCGCAATATATGGGAAGCTAAAAGAGGTGCGCGAAAACACGGCGAAAAAAGGGAAGCTATGGGAGGTGTATGAAAATACAGCGATATAGGGGGAGGTATGAGAATTGCGCGAAAACACATCGATATAGTGTAAGGTATGCGAGGTGCGCGAAAACACAGCGATATAGGGGAAGCTATGAGAGGTCTGCGAGGAAACGCATTATAGTGGCAGGTATGACAGGTGCGCAAAAACTCAATGATATAGCGGAAGGCATGTGAGGTGCGCAAATCACAGCGATATAGGGGAAGCTATGAGAGGTGCACGAAAACACGGTGATATAGGGGAAGCTATGAGAGCGCAGCGTTATCTGAGCGATATATGGGACGGTATGAGATGTGCACGAAATCACAGCGATATCGGGATGCTATGGGAGGTGTGCGAAAACACAGCGATGCAGGGGAAGGTATAAGAGGTGCATGAAAACACAGCCATATTGGGGAATCTATAGGAGGTGCGCGAAAACACAGCGATTTGGGGAAAGCGATGAGAGGTGTCCGAGAACGTTGCAATATATGGGAAGCTATGAGAGGTGTGCGAAAACACAGCGAAAAAGGGGAAGCTATGCGAGGTGTATGAAAACACTACGATATAGGGGAATGTATGAGAAGTGCGCGAAAACACACCGATAGAGTGGAAGGTATGAGAGGTGCGCAAAAACTCAACGATATAGCAGAAGGTATGCAAGGTGCGCGAAAACACATCGATATAGGGGAAGCCATGAGAGGGGAGCGTTATCTGAGCGATATATAGGACGGTATGAGAGGTGCACAAAAACACAGCGATATAGGGGTAGGTATGCGAGTTGCGCGAAAACACAGCGATACAGGGGAAGGTATGAGAGATCTGCGAGAAAACGCGTTATATTGGCAGGTATGAGAGGTTCGCGAAAACACATCGATACAGGGGAAGCTACGAGAGGTGCGTGAACACATCGATATAGTGGAAGGTATGAGAGGTGCGCAAAAACATAATGATATAGCGGAAGGTGTGCGAGGTGCGCGAAAACACGGCGATATAGGGGAAGCTATGAGACGTGTGCGAAAACAGCGATATGGCAGAAGCAGTGGGAGGTATGGGAAAACACAGCAATATATGGGAAGCCATGAAAGCTGTTTGATAACACAGCGATATAGGGAAAGATGTGAGAGGTTCGCGAAAACCCGGCGATATAGCGGAAGGTATCAGAGGTGTGCGAAAACACAGTGATATTGGGGAAGCTATGGGAGGTGCGGGACAACACAGCGATATAGGAGAAGCTATGAGAGGTGCGCGAAAACACAGTGATTTCGGGAAAGCGATGAGAGGTGCGGGAAAATATTGCAATATATGGAAAGCTATGAGAGGTGTGCGAAAACATGGCGAAAAATGGGACGCTATGGGAGATTCGTGAAAACACATCGATACACTGGAAGGTGTGAGAGGTGCGCGAAAACACAACGATATATGGGAAGCTATCAGAGGTCTGCAAAAACACGCGTCATAGGGGCAGGTATGAGAAGTGCGCCAAAACACATCGATACTATGGAAGCTACGAGAGGTGCGCAATAACACATCGATATAGTGGAAGGTATAAGAGGTGCACAAAAACAAAACGACATAGGGGTAGGTATGCGAGGAGCGCGAAAACACAGAGATATAGAGGAAGCTATGGAAGGTGCGCAAACACACATCGATATACTTGAAGGTATGAGAGGTGCGCGAAAACACAACGATATAGGGGAAGCTATGCAAGGTGCGCGAAAACACAACAATATAGGGGAAGCTATGAGAGCTGCGAGAAAACACAGCGATATAGGGGAATCTATGGGAGGTGCTCGAAAACACAGCGATAATGGGAAGGTATGGGAGGTGCGCAAAAACACAGCACTATAGGGTAAGATATGAGAGGTGCACAAAATCACAGCGGTATCGGGGAAGCTATGGGAGGTGTGCGAAAACACAGCAAAACAGGGGAAGGTATAAGAGATGCATGAAAACACAGCCATATTGGGGAATCTATGGGAGGTGCGCAAAAACACAGCGATTTGGGGAAAGCGATGAGAGGTAACCGAAAACATCGCAATATATGGGAAGCTAAAAGAGGTGCACAAAAACACGGCGAAAAAAGGGAAGCTATGGGAGGTGTATGAAAATACAGCGATATAGGGGAAGGTATGAGAATTGCGCAAAAACACATCGATATAGTGTAAGGTATGCGAGGTGCACGAAAACACAGCGATATAGGGGAAGCTATGAGAGGTCTGCGAGGAAACGCATTATAGTAGAAGGTATGACAGGTGCGCAAAACCTCAATGATATAGCGGAAGGCATGTGAGGTGCGCAAATCACAGCGATATAGGGGAAGCTATGAGAGGTGCACGAAAACACAGTGATATAGGGGAAGCTATGAGAGGGGAGCGTTATCTGAGTGATATATGGGACGGTATGAGAGGTGCACAAAAACACAGCGATATAGGGGAATCTATGGGAGGTGCGCGAAAACATAACGATATAGGGAAAGCTATGAGAGGTGCGCGAAAACGCAGCGATATATGGGTAGCTACGAGAGGTGCGCGAAAACAGAGCGATATAGGGGAAGGTATGAGAGGTGAAAGAAAACACAGCAATATAGTAGAAGCTATGGGAGGTGTGTGAAAACACGGCATTATAGTAGAAATTATGAGAGGTGCACGAAAACACAGCGATGTAGGGGAAGGTATGAGTAGTGCACGAAAAAACAGCGATATTTGTGAAGCCATGGGAAGTGCATGACAACAGAGCGATATAGTGGAAAATATCAGAGGAGTGAGAAAACACAGCGATATTGGGGAAGCTATGGGAGGTGTGCGAAAACGTGGCGATATAGGAGACGCTATGTGAGATGCCCGAAAACACAGCGATCTACGGGAAGTTATGAGAGGTGTGCGAAAACATCGCCATATATGGCAAGCTATGAGAGGTGTGCGAAAACACAGCGATGCAGGGGAAGGTATGAGAGGTGCTCGATAACACAGCGATATAGTGGAAAATGTGAGAGGTGCGCGAAAACACAGCGATATAGGGGAATATATCAGAGGTGTGCAAAAACACAATGATATTAGGGAAGCTATGGGAGGTGTGCGAAAACACAGCGATACAGGGGAAGGTATGAGACGTGCGCGACAACACAGCCATATTTGGGAAGCTATAAGTGGTGCGCGAAAACACAGCAATGTAGGGGAAGTTATGGGAGGTGCACGACTACACAGCGATATAGGGGAAGGTTTCAGAGGTGAGAGAAAACACAGCGATATAGGGGAAGCTATGGGAGGTGCGAGAAAACACAGCAATATAGGGGTAGGTATGCGAGGTGCGTGAAAACACAGTGCTATATGTGAAATTATGGGAGGTTCGCGAAAACACGGCGATATAGGCACAGCTGTGAAAGGTCAGCAACAACACAGCGATATAGGGGAAGGTATGAGAGGTGCATGAAAACACCGCGATTTGGGGGAAGCTATGAGAGGTGCGTGAAATCAATGCAATATATGGAAAGCTATGAGAGATGCACGAAAACACAGCAACAGAGGGGAGGGTATGATAGGCATGCAAATACACAGCGATGTAGGTAAACCTATGGGAGGTGCATGAAAACACAGCGATATAGGCGAAGTTGTGAGCGGTGCGCGAAAACACCGATATAGGGGAGGCTACGAGAGGTGCGCGAAAACACAGCGATATAGTGGAAGGTATGAGAGGTGCGTGAAAACACAATGATAGATGGGAAGCTATAGGGGGTGCACGAAAACAGAACGATATAGGGGAAGGTATGGGAGGGGCAAGAAAACACAGCAATATAGTGGAAGCTATGGGAGGTGCATGAAAAGACCGAGATATAGGAGAATCTATGAGAAATGCGTGAAAACACAGAGATGTAGGGGAAGATATGAGGGGTGCGCGAGAACACAGCGATATATGGGAAGCCAGGGGAGGTGCACGACAACAGAGGGATATAGGGGACGCTATGGGAGGTGCGTGAAAACACAGCGATCTAAGGGAAGTTATGAGAGGTGTGCGAAAATATCGCCATATATGGCAAGCTATGAGAGGTGTGCTAAAACAGCGATATAGCGGAAGCAGTGGGAGGTATGCGAAAACACAGCAATATATGGGAAGCCATGAAAGCTGTTAGATAACACAGCGATATAGGGAAAGGTGTGAGAGGTGTGCGAAAACTCGGCAATATAGAGGAAGGTATCAGAGGTGAGCAAAAACACAATGATATTGGGGAAGCCATGGAAGGCGCGGGAAAACACAACGATATAGGAGAAGCTATGAGAGGTGCGCAAAAACACAGTGATTTGGGGAAAGAGTGACAGGTGCGGGAAAACATTGCAATATATGGGAAGCTATGAGAGGTGCGCGAAAACACGGCAAAAAATGGGAAGTTATGGGAGATGCGTGAAAACACAGCGATATAGGGGAGGTATGAGAGGTGGCGAAAACACAACGATATAGAGGAAGGAATGCGAGGTGCACAAAAACACAGTGATATAGGGGAAGCTATGAGGGATGTGCGAAAACACAGCGATATAGGGGAAGCCACGGGAGTTGTGCGAAATCACAGCGATGTCGGGGAAGCTATGGGAGGTGTGTGAGTGCACAGCGATACAGGGGAAGGTATAAGAGGTGCACGTAAACACAGCCATATTGGGGAATCTATGGGAGTTGCGCGAAAGCACAGCGATGTAGAGGAAGCTAGGTGAGGTGTACCAGAACACGGCAATATGGGGGAAGATATGAGAGGTGCGCGAAAACACGGTGAAAAAGGGGAAGCTATGCGATGTGCGTGAAAACACAGCGATATAGGGGAAGGTATGAGAAGTGCGCGAAAACACATCGACATAGTGGAAGGTATGTGAGGTGCGCAAAAACATAGCGATATAGGGGAATCAATGAGAGGTCTGAGAGAAAACGCGTTATAGGGGCAGTTATGTGAGGTGCGCGAAAACACATCGATACAGGGGAAGCTACGAGAGGTGCGCAAAATCACATCAATATAGTGGAAGGCATGAGAGGTGCACAAAAACACAACGACATAGGGGCCGGTTTGCGAGGTGCGCAAAAACACATCGATATAGGGGAAGCTATGAGAGGTGCGCGAAAACACGGCGCTATAGGTGATGGGATAAGAGGTGCGTGAGAACACATCAATACAGGGGAAGCTACGAGAGGTGCGCGAACACATCGATATAGTGGAAGGTATGAAAGGTGCGCAAAAACTCAAAGATATAGTGGAAGGTATGCGAGGTGCGCGAAATCACAGCGATATAGGGGAAGCTATGAGAGGTGCGTGAAAACACGGCGATATAGGGGAAGCTATGGGAAGTGAGTGAAAACATAGTGATATAGGGAAAGCTACGAGAGGTGCGCGAAAACAGAGCTATATAGGGGAAGGTATGAGAGGTGAAAGAAAACACAGCGATACAGTGGAAGCTATGGGAGGTGTGTGAAAACATGGCATTGCAGTAGAAAGTATGAGAGGTGGACAAAAACACAGCGATGTAGGGGATGGTATGAGTGGTGCACGAAAACACAGCGATATATGGGAAGCCATGGGAAGTGCACGACAGCAGAGTGATATAGGGGAAGGTATCAGAGGAGTGAGAAAACGTAGCGATATATATGGGAAGCTATGGGAGGTGTGCGAAAACATGGCGATCTAGGAGACGCTATGTGAGGTGCGCGAAAACACAGCGATCTAGGGGAATTTATGAGAGGTGTGCGAAAACATCGCCATAGATGGCAAGCTATGAGAGGTGTGCGAAAACAGCGATATAGCAGAAGATATATATATATATATATATCTTAACAAGATAAGAGCCCATGGAATTACAGGAAAGTTACATATGTGGATAGAGTTTTGGCTGATTGGCAGGAAGCAGAGAGTGGGAATAAAGGGATCCTATTCTGGTTGGCTGCCGGTTACCAGTGGTGTTCCACAGGGATCAGTGTTGTGGCTGCTTCTTTTTACATTGTACATCAACGATTTGGGTTATGGAATAGATGGCTTTGTGGCTAAGTTTACTGACGATACAAAGGTAGGTGGAGGGGCTGGTAGTGCTGAGGAAACGGAGAGTCTGCAGAGAGACTTGGATAGATTGGAAGAATGGGCAGAGAAGTGGCAAATGAAGTACAATGTTGGAAAATGTATGGTTATGCACTTTGGCAGAAAAAATAAACGGGCAGACTATTATTTGAATAGGGAAAGAATTCAAAGTTCTGAGATGCAACGGGACTTGGGAATGCTCGTATGGGATTCCCTTAAAGTTAACCTCCAGGTTGAGTCAGTAGTGAAGAAGGTGAATGCAATGTTGGCATTCATTTCTAGAGGAATAGAGTATAGGAGCAGGGATGTGATGTTGAGGCTCTATAAGGCGCTGGTGAGACCTCACTTGGAGTACTGTGGGCAGTTTTGGTCTCCTTATTTAAGAAAGGACGTGCTGACGTTGGAGAGGGTACAGAGAAGATTCACTAGAATGATTCCGGGAATGAGAGGGTTAACATATGAGGAACATTTGTCCGCTCTTGGACTGTATTCTTTGGAGTTTAGAAGAATGAGGGGAGACCTCATAGAAACATTTCGAATGTTAAAAGGCATGGACAGAGTGGATGTGGCAAAGTTGTTTCACATGATGGGGGAGTCTAGTACGTGAGGGTATGACTTAAGGATTGAAGGGCGCCCTTTCAGAACAGAAATGCGAAGAAATTTTTTTAGTCAGAGGGTGGTGAATCTATGGAATTTATTGCCACGGGAGCAGTGGAGGCCAAGTTATTGGGTGTATTTAAGGCAGAGATTGATAGGTATCTGAGTAGCCAGGGCATCAAAAGTTATGGTGAGAAGGCGGGGGAGTGGGACTAAATAGGAGAAAATGGATCAGCTCATGATAAAATGGCGGAGCAGACTCAATGGGCCGAATGGCCTACTTTTGCTCCTTACGGTCTTATGGTATGGGACATGCGCGAGAACACAGTGATATCATTGAAGGTAAGAGAGGTGCGCTAAAACACAGTGATGTAGGAGAGTGTATGAGAGGTGCGCGAAAACATAGCAATATAGGGGAAGTTATGAGAGGTGAAAGAAAACATAGCGATATAGTGGAAGCTATGGGAGGTATGGGAAAACACAGCAATATAGGGGAAGCTATGGGAGGTATGCGAAAACACAGCGGGATAGAGGAAGCTATGAAAGCTGCTCGATAACACAGCGACATAGGGCAAGATGTGAGAGGTGCGCGAAAACGCAGCGATATATGGGAAGCTACGAGAGGTACGCGAAAACAGAGCGATATAGGGGAAGGTATCAGAGGTGAAAGAAAACACAGCAATATAGTGGAAGCTATGCGAGGTGTGTGAAAAGACGGAGATATAGGAGAAGAAATCAGAAATGCGCGAAAACACAGAGATGTAGGGGAAGCTATGAAAGGTCTGCGAAAAACGCGTTATAGGGGCAGGTATGAAGGGTGCGCAAAAACACATCGATGCAGGGGAAGGTATGAGCGGAGGACAAAAACACGACATAGGGGAAGGTATGCGAGGTGCGTGAAACACGGCGATATAGGGGAAGCTATGAGAGGTGCCAGAAAACAAAGTGATATAGGGGAAGCTATGGATGGTGCACAAACACACATCGATGTACCTGAAGGTGTGAGAGGTGCGCGAAAACACAGCGATATAGGGGAAGCCATGGGAGGTGTGTGACAACGGAGCAATATAGGGGAAGGTAACAAAGGTGCGAGAAGACACAGCGATATAGGGGAAGCTATGGGAGGTGCATGAAAACATGACGATATAGGGCAAGCTCTGTGAGGAGCGTGAAAACACAGCGATCTAGGGGAAGGTATGAGAGGTTTGTGAAAATATAGCAATATATGGCAGGCTATGAGGGGTGCGCGAAAACAGCAAAAAAGCGGAAGCTATGGGAGGTATGCAAAAACACAGCAATATAGGGGAAGCTATGAGAGCTACTTCATGACACAGCGATATAGGGGTAGATGTGAGAGGTACGCGAAAAGACTGCAATCTAGGGGAAACTATAAGAGGTGAGCGAAAACACAGTGATATACGGGAAGGTATCAGAGGTGTGTGAAAACACAATGATATTGGGGAAGCTATGTGAGGTGCGGGAAAACACAGCAATATAGGAGAAGCTATGAGAGGTGCGCGAAAGCACAGCCATATTGGGGAAGATATGGGAAGTGCACGAAAACACAGCGATATAGGGGAAGCTATGGGAGGTGCGCGAAAACACAGCAATATACGGGATGCTCTGAGACGTGCGCGTAAACACAGCGATATAGGGGTAGGTATGCGAGGTGCATGAAAATACAGTGATATATGGGAAGCTATGGGAGGTGCGCGAAAACACGGCGATATAGGGGAAGGTATGAGAGGTGCGCGAAAACACAGCGATATAGGGGAAGCTATAAGAGGTGCCAGAAAACAAAGTGATATAGGGGAAACTATGGATGGTGCGCAAACACACATTGATGTACCTGAAGGTATGAGAGGTGCGCGAAAAAAAAACGATATAGAGGAAGCGATGCGAGGTACGCGAAAGCACAACGATATAGGGGAAGCAATGAGAGGTGCCAGAAAACACAGCGATGTAGGGGAACCTATGGGAGGTGCATAATAACAGAGCGATATGGGGGAAGGTATGAGAGGTGTGAGAAAACAAGGCGATATAGGAGAAAGTATGAGAGGTGCACGAAAACACAGCGATATAGGGGAAGCCATGGGAGGTGTGTGACAACGGAGCGATATAGGGGAAGGTAACAGAGGTGCGAGAAGACACAACGATATAGGGGAAGCTATGGGAGGTGCATGAAAACATGGCGATATAGGGCAAGCTCTGTGAGGAGCGTGAAAACACAGCGATCTAGGGGAAGGTATGAGAGGTTTGTGAAAATATAACAATATATGGCAGGCTATGAGGGGTGTGCGAAAACAGCGAGAAAGCGGAAGCTATGGGAGGTATGCAAAAACACAGCAATATAGGGGAAGCTATGAGAGCTGCTTCATGACACAGCGATATAGGGGTAGATGTGAGAGGTACGCGAAAAGACGGCGATCTAGGGGAAGCTATAAGAGGTGAGCAAAAACACAGCGATATACGGGAAGGTATCAGAAGGTATCAGAGGCGAAAACACAATGATATTGGGGAAGTTATGTGAGGTGCGGGAAAACACAGCAATATAGGAGAAGCTATGAGAGGTGCGCGAAAGCACAGCCATATTGGGGAAGCTATGGGAAGTGCACGAAAACACAGCGATAATGGGACGGTATGGGAGGTGCACGACAACAGAGCGATATAGGAGAAGGTTTCAGAGGTGCGAGAAAACACAGCGATATAGGGGAAGCTATGGGAGGTGCGCGAAAACACTGCAATATACGGGATGTTCTGAGACGTGCGCGAAAACACAGCGATATAGGGGTAGGTATGCGAGGTGCGTGAAAACAGTGATATATGGGAAGCTATGGGAAGCTATGGGAGGTGCGCGAAAACACGGCGATATAGGCACACCTGTGAGAGGTCAGCAAAAACACAGCGATTTAGGGGAAGGTATGAGAGGTGCGCAAAAACAGAGGAATATAGGGGAATGATGTGAGATGTGCGAAAACACAGCGATTTAGGGGAAGGTATGAGAGGTGCGCAAAAACAGAGGAATATAGGGGAATGATGTGAGGTGTGCGAAAACACAGCGATACAGGGGAAACTATGAGAGGTGCGCGTAAACAGTGATTTGGTGGAAGCAATGAGAGGTGCACGAAAACATTGCAATATATGGAAAGCTATGAGAGGTGCACGAGAACACAGTGATATTGGGGAAGGTATGATAGGCACGCGAAAACACAGCGATGTAGGGGAACCTATGGGAGGTGCATGAAAACACAGCGATATTGGGGAATTTATGAGAGATGAGTGAAAATACATCGACATAGGCGAGGCTACGAGAAGTGCGCGGAAACGCAGCGATATAATGGAAGGTATGAGAGGTGCGCGAAAACACAGCGATATAGGGGAAGCTATGAGAGCTGCACGAAAACGCAGTGATATAGGGGAAGGGATGAGAGGTGCACGAGAACACATCGATACAGGGGAAGCTATGAGAGGTGCGCGAACACATCGACTTAGTTGAAGCTGTGAGAGGTGCGTGAGAACATGGTGATATAGGGGAAGCTATCAGAGGGGAGTGTTATCTGAGCAATATATGGGACGGTATGAGAGGTGCACAAAAACACAGCGATTTAGGGGAAGGTATGAGAGGTGGGCAAAAACAGAGGAATATAGGGGAACGATGTGAGGTGTGCGAAAACACAGCGATACAGGGGAAACTATGAGAGGTGCGCGTAAACAGTGATTTGGTGGAAGCAATGAGAGGTGCACGAAAACATTGCAATATATGGAAAGCTATGAGAGGTGCACGAGAACACAGTGATATTGGGGAAGGTATGATAGGCACGCGAAAACACAGCGATGTAGCGGAACCTATGGGAGGTGCATGAAAACACAGCGATATTGGGGAATTTATGAGAGATGAGTGAAAATATATCGACATAGGCGAGGCTACGAGAAGTGCGCGGAAACGCAGCGATATAATGGAAGGTATGAGAGGTGCGCGAAAACACAGCGATATAGGGGAAGCTATGAGAGCTGCGCGAAAACGCAGTGATATAGGGGAAGGGATGAGAGGTGCACGAGAACACATCGATACAGGAGAAGCTATGAGAGGTGCGCGAACGCATCGACTTAGTTGAAGCTGTGAGAGGTGCGTGAGAACATGGTGATATAGGGGAAGCTATCAGAGGGGAGTGTTATCTGAGCAATATATGGGACGGTATGAGAGGTGCACAAAAACACAGCGATATAGGGGAAGCTATGGGAGGTGCGCGAAAACATAGCGATATAGGGAAAGCTATGAGAGGTGCGCGAAAACGCAGTGATATATGGGAAGATACGGGAGGTGCACGAAAACAGAGCGATATAGGGGAAGGTATGAGAGGTGCAAGAAAACAAGGCGATATAGGAGAAAGTATGAGAGGTGCACGAAAACACAAGCGATATATGGGAAGCCATGGGAGGTTTGCGACAACAGAGCGAAATAGGGGAACGTAACAGAGGTGCGAGAAGACACAGCGAAATAGGGGAAGCTATGGGAGGTGTACGAAAACATGGCGATATAGCGGAAGCTCTGTGAGGAGAGTGAAAACACAGTGATCTAGGGGAAGCTATGAGAGGTTTGCGAAAATATGGCAATATATGGCAAGCTATGAGAGGTGTGCCAAAACAGCGAGAAAGCGGAAGTTATGGGAGGTATGCAAAAACACAGCAATATAGGGGAAGCTATGAGAGCTGTTTCATAACACAGCGATATAGGGGTAGATGTGAGAGGTGCGCGAAAAGACAGTGATCTGGGGGAAGCTATAAGAGGTGAGCGAAAACACAGCTATATACGGGAAGGTATCAGAGTTGTGCGAAAACACAATGATATTGGGGAAGCTATGTGATGTGCAGGAAAATACTGCAATCGAGGAGAAGCTATGAGAGGTGCTCGGAAGCACAGCCATATTGGGGAAGCTATGGGAAGTGCACGAAAACACAGCGATAATGGGACGGTATGGGAGGTGCACAGCAACAGAGCGATATAGGGGAAGGTTTCAGAGGTGCGTGAAAACGCAACGATATAGGGGAATCTATGGGAGGTGCGTGGAAACACAGCAATATAGGGGAAGCTCTGAGACGAGCGCGTCAACACAGCGATATAGGGGTAGGTATGCGAGGTGCGTGAAAACACAGTGATATATGGGAAGCTATGGGAGGTGCGCGAAAACACGGCGATATAGGCACAGCTGTGAGAGGTTAGCAAAAACAGTGATATAGGGGAAGGTATGAGAGGTGCGCGAAAACACAACAACATAGGGGACCTATGCGAGGTGTGCGAAAACACAGCGATATACTGGAAGCTATGAGAGGTGCGTGAAAACACAGCGATGTAGGGGAACGTATGAGGGTTGCACGAAAACTCAGCGATATATGGGAAGCCAGGGGAGGTACACGACAGCAGAGAGACTTAGGGGAAGGTAGCAGAAGTGCGAGAAAACACAGCGATATAGGGGAAGCTATGGAAGATGTGCGAAAACATGGCAATATAGGGGACGCTATGTGAGGTGCGTGAAAACACAGCGATCTTGGGGAAGCTATGAGAGGTGTGCAAAAACAGCGATTTAGCGGAAGCAGTGGGAGGTATGCGAAAACACAGCAATACAGGGGAAGCTATGAAAGCTGTTTGGTAACACAGCGATATAGGGAAAGATGTGAGAGGTGCGCGGAAACGCAGTGATACCAGGGAAGTTACGAGAGGTGCACGAAAACACATCGATACAGTGGCAGGTATGAGAGGTGCACAAAAACAAAACGACATAGGGGTAGGTATGCGAGGTGCGCGAAAACACATCGATATAGGGGAAGTTATGAGAGGTGCGAGAAAACACAGTGATACAGGGGAAGGTGTGAGAGGTGCACAAAAACACAACAACATAGTGGACATTATGCGAGGTGCGCGAAAACACGGCGACTAGGGGAAAGTATGAGAGGTGTGCGAAAACACAGCGATATCGGGGAAACTATGAGAGGTGCCAGAAAACACAATGATATAGGGGAAGCTATGGAAGGTGGGCAAACACACATCGATATACCTGAAGTTATGAGAGGTGCGCGAAAACAAGGTGATATAGGAGAAAGTATGAGAGGTGCGCGAAAACACAGCGATATAGGGGAAGCTATGAGAGGTGCCAGAAAACACAGTGATATAGGGGAAGCTATGGAAGGTGGGCAAACACACATCGATATACCTGAAGTTATGAGAGGTGCGCGAAAACAAGGTGATATAGGAGAAAGTATGAGAGGTGTACGAAAACACAGTGATATATGGGAAGCTATGGGAGGTTTGCGACAATGGAGCGATATAGGGGAAGGTAACAGAGGTGCGAGAAGACACAGCGATATAGGGGAAGCTATGGGAGGTGCGCGAAAACACAGCAATATAGGGGAAGCTCTGAAACATGCGCGAAAACACAGCGATATGGGGTAGGTATGCGAGGTGTGTGAAAACACAGTGATATATGTGAAGATATGGGAGGTGCACGAAAACACGGCGATATAGGCACAGCTGTGAGAGGTCAGCAAAAACAGAGCGATATAGGGGAAGGTATGAGAGGTGCGCGAGAACAAAGCAATATAGGGGACCTATGCGAGGTGTGCGAAAACACAACGATATAGTGGAAGCTATGAGAGGTGTGTGAAAACATTGCAATATGTGGAAAGCTATGAGAGCTGCACGAGAACACAGTGATATAGGGGAAGGTATGATAGGCACTCGAAAACAGAGAGATGTAGGGGAAGGTATGAGAGGTGCGCGAAAACACAGCGACATAGGGGAAGCTATGAGACGTGCCAGAAAACACAGTGATATAGGGTAAGCTATGGAAGGTGCGCAAACACACATCGATATACCTGAAGGTATGAGAGGTGCGCGAAAACAAGGTGATATAGGAGAAAGCATGACAGGTGCACGAAAACACAGCGATATATGGGAAGCCATGGGAGGTTTGCGACAACGGAGCGATATAGGGGAAGGTAACAGAGGTGCGAGAAGACACAGCGAAATAGGGGAAGCTATGGGAGGTGCACGAAAACATGGCGATATAGGGGAAGCTCTGTGAGGAGCGTGAAAACATAGCGATCTAGGGGAAGCTATGAGAGTTTTGCGAAAATATAGCAGTATATGGCAGGGTATGAGATGTGTGCGAAAACAGCGAAAAGGCGAAAGCTATGGGAGGTATGCGAAAACACAGCAATATAGGGGAAGCTATGAGAGCTGTTTGATAACACAGCGATATAGGGGTAGGTGTGAGAGGTACGCGAAAATACGGCGATCTAGGGGAAGCTATAAGAGGTGAGCGAAAACACAGCAATATACGGGAAGGTATCAGAGGTGTGCAAAAACACAATGATATTGGGGAAGCTAAGTGATGTGCGGGAAAATACTGCAATCTAGGGGAAGCTATGAGAGGTGCGCGAAAGCATAGCCATATTGGGGAAGCTATGGGAAGTGCACGAAAACACAGCGATAATGGCACGGTACGGTAGGTGCACGACAACAGAGTGATATAGGGGAAGGTTTCAGAGGTGCGCGAAAACACAGCAATATAGGGGAAGCTCTGAAACATGCGCGAAAACACAGCGATATAGGGGTATGTATGCGAGGTGTGTCAAAACACAATGATACATGGGAAGCTATGCCAGGTGTGCGAAAACACAACGATATAGTGGAAGCTATGAGAGGTGCGTGAAAACACAGCGATTTGGGGGAAGCTATGGGAGGTGCACGAAAACATTGCAATATATGGAAAGCTATGAGAGCTGCACGAGAACACAGTGATATGGGGAAGGTATGATACGCACTCGAAAACAGAGCGATGTAGGAGAAGGTATGAGAGGTGTGCGAAAACACAGCGATGGAGGGGAAGCTATGCGAGATGCGCCAGATGAAGGTAATATGGGAGAAGATATGAGAGGTAGGTAAAAACACAGCGATTTGGGGAAAGCGATGAGAGGTGTGCAAAAATATCGCAATATATGGGAAGCTATGACAGGTGCACGAGTACACAGTGATATAGGTGAAGGTAGGATAGGCACTCGAAAACAGATCGATGTAGGGAAACCTATGGGAGGTGTATGAAGCCACAGCGATATAGGGGAAGTTATGAGAGGTGCGCGAAAATACATCGATATAGGGGAAGCTACGAGAGGTACGCGGAAACGCAGCGAGATAGTGGAAGGTATGAGAGGTGCGCGAAAACATAGCGATATATGGGAAGCTATGGGAGGTGCACGAAAACACGGCGAGATATAGGGGAAGGTATGAGAGGTTCAAGAAAACACAGCGATATAGGGGAAGCTATGGGAGGTGCATGAAAACACGGCATTATGGGAGAAACTATGAGAAGTGCGCGAAAACAGAGCGATGGAGGGGAAGCTATGCGAGGTGTGCGAAAGTATCGCCATATATGGCAAGCTATGAGAGGTGTGCAAAAACAGCGATTAGCGGAAGCAGTGGGAGGTATGCGAAAACACAGCAATATAGGGGAAGCTATGAAAGCTGTTTGATAACACAGCGATATAGGGAAAGATGTGAGAGGTGTGCGAAAACACGGTGATACCAAGGAAGCTACGAGAGGTGCGTGAAAACACATCGATACAGTGGCAGGTATGAAAGGTGCACAAAAACAAAATGACATAGGGGCAGGGATTGAGATGCGCGAAAACACAGAGATATAGGGGAAGCTACGGAAGGTGCGTGAAATCACAGCGATATCAGGGAAGCTATGGGAGGTGTGCGAAAGCACAGCGATACAGGGGAAGGTATAAGAGGTGCGCAAAAACACAGCCATATTGGGGAATCTATGGGTGGTGCGCGAAAAAACAATCGATAATGGGAAGGTATGGGGGGTGCGCAAAAATACAGCGCTATAGGGGAAGATATGAGAGGTGCACAAAAACACAACAACATAGAGGACGTTATGCGAGGTGCGCGAAAACACGGCGATCTAGGGGAAGGTATGAGAGGTGCACGACAACACAGCGATATAGGGGAAGGTATAAGAGGTGCCAGAAAACACAGTGATGTAGGGGATGCTATGGGAGGTGCGCGAAAACACGGCGATATAGGCACAGCTCTGAGAGGTCAGCAAAAACACAGCGATATGGGAGAAGGTATGAGAGGTGTGCGAAAACAGAACAATAGAAAGGAAGCAATGAGAGGTGCGCGAAAACACAGCAATATAGGGGAAGCTATGAGAGGTGCAAGAAAACACAGCCATATATGGGAAGCTACGGGAGGTGCACGAAAACAGAGCGATGTAGGAGAAGTTATGAGAGGTGCGAGAAAACAAGGTGATATAGGAGAAAGTATGAGAGGTGCACGACAACACAGCGATATATGGGAAGCCATGGGAGGTTTGCAACAACGGAGCGATATAAGGGAAGGTAACAGAGGTGCGAGAAGACACAGCGAAATAGGGGAAGCTGCGGGAAATGCACAAAAGCATGGTGATATGGGGAAGCTCTGTGAGGAGCGTGAAAACACAGCGATCTAGGGGAAGCTATGAGAGGTTTGTGAAAATATAGCAATATATGGCAGGCTATGAGAGGTGTGCGAAAACAGCGAAATAGCGAAAGCCATGGGAGGTATGCGAAAACACAGCAATATAGTGGAAGCTATAAGAGCTGCTTCATAACACAGCGATATAGGGGTAGATGTGAGAGGTGCGCGAAAACACAGCGATATATGGGAAGGTATCAGAGGTGTGCGAAAACACAATGATATTAGGGAAGCGATGTGATGTGCGGGAAAATACTGCAATCTAGGAGAACTATGAGAGGTGCGGAAAGCACAGCCATATTGGGGAAGCTATGGGAAGTCAACGAAAACACAGCGATAATGGCACGGTATGTGAGGTGCACGACACAGAGCGATGTAGGGGAAGGTTTCAGAGGTGCGTGAAAACACAGCGATATAGGGGAAACTATGGGAGGTGCGCGAAAACACAGCAATATAGGGGAAGCTCTGAAACATGCGCGAAAACACAGCGATATAGGGGGAGGTATGCGAGGTGTGTCAAAACACAATGATATATGGGAAGCTATGGGAGGTACGTGAAAACACGGCGATATAGGCACAGCTGTGAGAGGTCAGCAAAAACACAGCGATATAGGGGAAGGTATGAGAGGTGCGCGAAAACACAACAATATAGGGGACCTATGCGATGTGTGCAAAAACACAACGATATAGTGGAAGCTATGAGAGGTGCGTGAAAACACAGCGATTTGGGGGAAGCTATGGGAGGTGCACGAAAACATTGTAATATATGGAAAGCTATGAGAGCTGCACGAGAACACAGTGATATAGGGGAAGGTATGAGAGGTGCGCGAAAACACAGCGATGGAGGGGAAGCTATGCGAGGTGTGCCAGATGAAGGTAATATGGGAGAAGATATGAGAGGTACGTAAAAACACAGCGATTTGGGGATAGCGATGAGAGGTGCGCAAAAACATCGCAATATTTGGGATGCTATGACAGATGCGCGAGTACACAGTGATATAGGTGAAGGTAGGATAGGCACTCGAAAACAGAGCGATGTAGGGAAACCTATGGGAGGTGTATGAAAACACAGCGATATAGGGAAAGTTATGAGAGGTGCGCGAAAATACATCAATATAGGGGAAGCTACGAGAGGTGCACAGAAACGCAGCAAGATAGTGGAAGGTATGAGAGGTGCGCGAAAACATAGCGATATATGGGAAGCTATGGGAGGTGCACGAAAACAGAGCGATGGAGGGGAAGCTATGCGAGGTGTGCGAAAGTATCGCCATATATGGCAAGCTATGAGAGGTGTGCAAAAACAGCGATTAGCGGAAGCAGTGGGAGGTATGCGAAAACACAGCAATATAGGGGAAGCTTGAAAGCTGCTCGATAACACAGCGATATAGGGAACGATATGAGAGGTGCGCGAAAACGCAGCGATATAGGGGAAGGTATCAGAGGAGTGTGAAAACACAATGATATTGGGGAAGCTATGTGTGGTGCGGGAAAACACAGCAATATAGAAGAAACTCTGAGAGGGGCGCATAAACAGTGATTTGGGCAAAGCGATGAGAGGTGCGGGAAAACATCGCAATATATGGGAAGCTATGATAGGTGCGCGAAAACACGGTGAGAAATGGGTAGTTATGGGAGGTGCATGAGAAAACAGCAATATGGGGAATGTATGAGAGGTGGCGAAAACACATCGATATAGTGGAAGGTATTCGAGATGCGCGAAAACACAGCTATCTAGGGGAAGCTATGAGAGGTCTGCAAAAACACGTGTTATAGGGGCAGGTATGAGAGGTGCGAGAAAACAAGGTGATATAGGAGAAAGTATGAGAGGTGCACGACAACACAGCGATATATGGGAAGCCATGGGAGGTTTGCGACAACGGAGCGATATAGGGGAAGGTAACAGAGGTGCGAGAAGACACAGCGAAATAGGGGAAGCTATGGGAGGTGCACGAAAACATGGCGATATAGGGGAAGCTCTGTGAGGAGCGTGAAAACATAGCGATCTAGGGGAAGCTATGAGAGTTTTGCGAAAATATAGCAGTATATGGCAGGGTATGAGATGTGTGCGAAAACAGCGAAAAAGCGAAAGCTATGGGAGGTATGCGAAAACACAGCAATATAGGGGAAGCTATGAGAGCTGTTTGATAACACAGCGATATAGGGGTAGGTGTGAGAGGTACGCGAAAATACGGCGATCTGGGGAAGCTATAAGAGGTGAGCGAAAACACAGCAATATACGGGAAGGTATCAGAGGTGTGCAAAAACACAATGATATTGGGGAAGCTAAGTGATGTGCGGGAAAATACTGCAATCTAGGAGAAGCTATGAGAGGTGCGCGAAAGCATAGCCATATTGGGGAATCTATGGGAAGTGCACGAAAACACAGCGATAATGGCACAGTACGGTAGATGCACGACAACAGAGTGATATAGGGGAAGGTTTCAGAGGTGCGTGAAAACACAGCGATATAGGGGAAGCTATGGGAGGTGCGCGAAAACACAGTAATATAGGGGAAGCTCTGAAACATGCGCGAAAACACAGCGATATAGGGGTATGTATGCGAGGTGTGTCAAAACACAATGATACATGGGAAGCTATGCCAGGTGTGCGAAAACACAACGATATAGTGGAAGCTATGAGAGGTGCGTGAAAACACAGCGATTTGGGGGAAGCTATGGGAGGTGCACGAAAACATTGCAATATATGGAAAGCTATGAGAGCTGCACGAGAACACAGTGATATGGGGAAGGTATGATAGGCACTCGAAAACAGAGCGATGTAGGAGAAGGTATGAGAGGTGTGCGAAAACACAGCGATGGAGGGGAAGCTATGCGAGATGCGCCAGATGAAGGTAATATGGGAGAAGATATGAGAGGTAGGTAAAAACACAGCGATTTAGGGATAGCGATGAGAGGTGTGCAAAAATATCGCAATATATGGGAAGCTATGACAGGTGCGCGAGTACACAGTGATATAGGTGAAGGTAGGATAGGCACTCGAAAACAGAGCGATGTAGGGAAACCTATGGGAGGTGTATGAAACCACAGCGATATAGGGGAAGTTATGAGAGGTGCGCGAAAATACATCGATATAGGGGAAGCTACGAGAGGTACGAGGAAACGCAGCGAGATAGTGGAAGGTATGAGAGGTGCGCGAAAACATAGCGATATATGGGAAGCTATGGGATGTGCACGAAAACAGAACGATGGAAGGGAAGCTATGCGAGGTACGCCAGATGACGGCAATATGGAAGAAGATATGAGAGGTACGCAAAACCACAGCGATTTGCAGATGGCGATGAGAGGAGCGCGAAAGCATTGCAATATATGGGAAGCTATGAGAGGTGCGCGAAAACACGGCGAGATATAGGGGAAGGTATGAGAGGTTCAAGAAAACACAGCGATATAGGGGAAGCTATGGGAGGTGCGTGAAAACACGGCATTATGGGAGAAACTATGAGAAGTGCGCGAAAACACAGCGATGTAGGGGAAGGTATGAGGGGTGCGCGAAAACACAGCGATATATGGGAAGCCAGGGGAGGTGCACAACATTGAGAGACATAGGGGAAGGTAGCTGAAGTGCGAGAAAACACAGCGATATTGGGGAAGCTATGAGAGGTGTGCGAAAACATGGCAATATAGGGGACCTATGTGAGGTGCGTGAAAACACAGCGATCTAACTGAAGCTATGAGAGGTGTGCGAAAGTATTGCCATATATGACAAGCTATGAGAGGTGTGCAAAAACAGTGATATAGCGGAAGCAGTGGGAGGTATGCGAAAACACAGCAATATAGGGGAAGCTATGAAAGCTGTTTGATAACACAGCGATATAGGGAAAGATGTGAGAGGTGTGCGAAAACACGGTGATACCAAGGAAGCTACGAGAGGTGCATGAAAACACATCGATACAGTGGCAGGTATGAAAGGTGCACAAAAACAAAATGACATAGGGGCAGGGATTGAGATGCGCGAAAACACAGAGATATAGGGGAAGCTACGGAAGGTGCGTGAAATCACAGCGATATCGGGGAAGCTATGGGAGGTGTGCGAAAGCACAGCGATACAGGGGAAGGTATAAGAGGTGCGCAAAAACACAGCCATATTGGGGAATCTATGGGTGGTGCGCGAAAAAACAATCGATAATGGGAAGGTATGGGGGGTGCGCAAAAATACAGCGCTATAGGGGAAGATATGAGAGGTGCACAAAAACACAACAACATAGAGGACGTTATGCGAGGTGCGCGAAAACACGGCGATCTAGGGGAAGGTATGAGAGGTGCACGACAACACAGCGATATAGGGGAAGGTATAAGAGGTGCCAGAAAACACAGTGATGTAGGGGATGCTATGGGAGGTGCGCGAAAACACGGCGATATAGGCACAGCTCTGAGAGGTCAGCAAAAACACAGCGATATGGGAGAAGGTATGAGAGATGTGCGAAAACAGAACGATAGAAGGGAAGCAATGCGAGGTGCGCGAAAACACAGCAATATAGGGGAAGCTATGAGAGGTGCAAGAAAACACAGCCATATATGGGAAGCTACGGGAGGTGCACGAAAACAGAGCGATGTAGGAGAAGTTATGAGAGGTGCGAGAAAACAAGGTGATATAGGAGAAAGTATGAGAGGTGCACGACAACACAGCGATATATGGGAAGCCATGGGAGGTTTGCGACAACGGAGCGATATAAGGGAAGGTAACAGAGGTGCGAGAAGACACAGCGAAATAGGGGAAGCTACGGGAAATGCACAAAAACATGGTGATATAGGGGAAGCTCTGTGAGGAGCGTGAAAACACAGCGATCTACGGGAAGCTATGAGAGGTTTGTGAAAATATAGCAATATATGGCAGGCTATGAGAGGTGTGCGAAAACAGCGAAATAGCGAAAGCCATGGGAGGTATGCGAAAACACAGCAATATAGTGGAAGCTATAAGAGCTGCTTCATAACACAGCGATATAGGGGTAGATGTGAGAGGTGCGCGAAAACACTGCGATCTAGGGGAAGCTATAAGAGGTGAGCGAAAACACAGCGATATATGGGAAGGTATCAGAGGTGTGCGAAAACACAATGATATTAGGGAAGCGATGTGATGTGCGGGGCACTCGAAAACAGAGCGATGTAGGGAAACCTATGGGAGGTGTATGAAAACACAGTGATATAGGGAAAGTTATGAGAGGTGCGCGAAAATACATCAATATAGGGGAAGCTACGAGAGGTGCACAGAAACGCAGCAAGATAGTGGAAGGTATGAGAGGTGCGCGAAAACATAGCGATATATGGGAAGCTATGGGAGGTGCACGAAAACAGAGCGATGGAGGGGAAGCTATGCGAGGTGTGCGAAAGTATCGCCATATATGGCAAGCTATGAGAGGTGTGCAAAAACAGCGATTAGCGGAAGCAGTGGGAGGTATGCGAAAACACAGCAATATAGGGGAAGCTTGAAAGCTGCTCGATAACACAGCGATATAGGGAATGATATGAGAGGTGCGCGAAAACGCAGCGATATAGGGGAAGGTATCAGAGGAGTGCGAAAACACAATGATATTGGGGAAGCTATGTGTGGTGCGGGAAAACACAGCAATATAGGAGAAACTCTGAGAGGGGCGCATAAACACAGTGATTTGGGGAAAGCGATGAGAGGTGCGGGAAAACATCGCAATATATGGGAAGCTATGACAGGTGCGCGAAAACACGGTGAGAAATGGGTAGTTATGGGAGGTGCATGAGAAAACAGCAATATGGGGAAGGTATGAGAGGTGGCGAAAACACATCGATATAGTGGAAGGTATTCGAGATGCGCGAAAACACAGCTATCTAGGGGAAGCTATGAGAGGTCTGCAAAAACACGCGTTATAGGGGCAGGTATGAGAGGTGCGTGAAAACACATCAATACCAGGGAAGCTACAAGGGGTGCGCAAACACACATCGATATACTTCAAGTTATGAGAGGAGCGCGAAAACACAACAATATAGGGTAAGCTATGCAAGGTGCGCGAAAACACAGTGATATAGGGGAAGCTGTGAGAGATGCGAGAAAACACAGCGATATAGAGGAAGCTACGGGAGATGCACGAAATCACAGTGATATCGGGGAAGCTATGGGAGGTGTGCGAAAGCACAGCGATACAGGGGAAGGTATAAGAGGTGCGAGAAAACACAGCCATATTTGGGAATTTATGGGAGGTGCGCAAAAACACAGCGATGTAGGGGAATGTATGAGAGGTGCGAGAAAACACAGCGATATAGGGCAAGCTATGGGAGGTGCGTGAAAACACAGCATTATGGGAAAAAGTATGAGAGGTGCATGAAAACACAGTGATGTAGGCGAAGGTATGAGAGGTGCGCGAAAAGTCAGCAATATATGGGAAGCCATGGGAAGTGCATGACAGCAGCCATATATAGGGGAAGGTGGCAGAGGTGCGAGAAAACACAGCGATATAGGGGAAGCTGTGGGAGGTGTGCGAAAACATGGCAATATAGGGGACGCTATGTGAGGTGCGTGAAAACACAGCGATCTAGGGGAAGCTATGAGAGGTTCACGAAAACATGGCGATATAGGGGAAGCTCTTTGAGGAGCGTGAAAACACAGCGATCAAGAGGAATCTCTGAGAGGTTTGTGAAAATATAACAATATATGGCAAGCTATGAGAGGTGTACGAAAACAGCAAGGAAGCGGAAACAATGGGAGGTATGCAAAAACACAGCAATATAGGGGAAGCTATGAGAGCTGCTTGATAACACAGCGATATAGGGGTAGATGTGAGAGGTGCACGAAAACACCGTGATCTAGGTGAAGCTATAAGAGGTGAGCGAAAACACAGCGATATACGAGAAGGTATCAGAGGTGTGCGAAAACTCAATGATATTGGGGAAGCTATGTGAGATGCGGGAAAACAGAACAATATAGGAGAAGCTATGAGAGGTGCGCGAAAGCACAGCCATATTGGGGAAGTTATGGGAAGTGCACGAAAACAAAGCGATAATGGGACGGTATGGGAGGTGCACGACAACACAGCGATAATGGGACGGTATGGGAGGTGCACGACAACACAGCGATAATGGGACGGTATGGGAGGTGCATGACAACAGAGCGATATAGGGGAAGGTTTCTTAGGTGTATGAAAACACAGCGATATAGGGGAAGCAATGGGAGGTTAGAGAAAACACAGCAATATAGGGGTAGGTATGTGAGGTGCTTGAAAACACAGTGCTATATGGGAAATTATGGGAGGTTTGCGAAAACACGGCGATATAGGCACAGCTGTGAAAGGTCAGCAAAAACACAGCGATATAGGGGAAGGTATGAGAGATGCGCGAAAACAGCGATTTGGGGAAGCTATGAGAGGTGCACGAAAACATTGCAATATATGGAAATCTATGACAGGTGCATGAGAACACAGCGATATAGGGGAAGAAATGATAGGCACGCAAAAACACAGCGATGTAGGGGAACCTATGGGAGGTGCGCGAAAACACAGCAATATATGGGAAGCTATGGGAGGTGCACAAAAACAGCGATATAGGGGAAGGTATGAGAGGTACAAGAAAACACAACAATATAGTGGAAGCTACGGGAGGTGCGTGGAAAGACGACGATATAGGTGAAGGTATGAGAGGTGCGTGAAAACACACGATGGAGGGGAAGCTGTGCGAGGTGCGCTAGATCACGGCAATATGGGCGAAGATATGAGAGGTACGCAAAAACACAGCATTTGGGGATAGCGATGAGAGGTGTGCAAAAACATCACAATATATGGAAAGCTATGAGAGGTGCGCGAAAACACGGCGAAAAATGGGAAGCTATGGGAGGTGTGAGAAAACAGAGTGATATAGGAGAAGGTATGAGGGGTACGAGAAAATACAGTGATATAGGGGAAGCTATGGGAGGTGCGTGAAAACACAGCGTTATGGGAAAAAGTATGAGAGGTGCATGAAAACACAGTGATGTAGGCGAAGGTATGAGAGGTGCGCGAAAACTCAGCAATATATGGGAAGCCATGGGAAGTGCACGACAACAGCCATATATAGGGGAAGGTGGCAGAGGTGCGAGAAAACACAGCGATATAGGGGAAGCTGTGGGAGGTGTGCGAAAACATGGCAATATAGGGGACGCTATGTGAGGTGCGCGAAAACACAGCAATATATGGGAAGCTATGGGAGGTGCACAAAAACAGCGATATAGGGGAAGGTATGAGAGGTACAAGAAAACACAGCAATATAGTGGAAGCTACGGGAGGTGCGTGGAAAGACGACGATATAGGTGAAGGTATGAGAGGTGCGTGAAAACACACGATGGAGGAGAAGCTGTGCGAGGTGCGCCAGATCACGGCAATATGGGCGAAGATATGAGAGGTACGCAAAAACACAGTATTTGGGGATAGCGATGAGAGGTGTGCAAAAACATCACAATATATGGAAAGCTATGAGAGGTGCGCGAAAACACGGCGAAAAATGGGAAGCTATGGGAGGTGCGAGAAAACAGAGTGATATAGGAGAAGGTATGAGGGGTACGAGAAAACACAGTGATATAGGGGAAGCTATGGGAGGTGCGTGAAAACACGACGTTATGGGAGAAAGTATGAGAGGTGCGCGAAAACACAGCAATATAGGGGAGTTATGAAAGGTCTGCGAAAACACGGCGATATAGGTGAAATTATGAGAGGTGCGCGAAAAGTCAGTGATATGGGGGAAGCTCTGAGAGGTGCGCGAAAACACTGCGATATTGGGGAACGTATGAAACATGCGCAAAAACACATCGATATAGGCAAAGCTACGAGAGGTGTGCGAAAATACATCGATATAGTTGAAGGTGTGAGAGGTGTGGGAAAACACGACGATATAGGAGAAGCTATGCGAGGTGCTCGAAAACACAACGATATAAGGGAAGCTATGAGAGGTGCACGGAAACACAGTGATATTTGGGAAGAAATGGCTGGGGCGCGAATACAGAGCAATATAGGGGAATGTATGAGAGGTGCACGAAAACACGGATTTATAGGGGAAGCTCTTTGAGGAGCATGAAAACACAGCGATCTAGGGGTATCTATGAGAGGTTTGCGAAAATATAGCAATATATGGCAAGCTAAGAGAGGTGTGCGAAAACAGCGAGAAACCGGAAGCTATGGGAGCTATGCGAAAACACATAGGGGAAGCTATGAGAGCTGCTTGATAACACAGCGATATAGGGGTAGATGTGAAAGGTGCGCGAAAACACGGCGATCTAGGGGAAGCTATAAGAGGTGAGCGAAAACAGAGCGATATACGGGAAGGTATCAGAGGTGTGCGAAAACACAATGATATTGGGGAAGCTATGTGGGGTGCGGGAAAACACAGCAATATGGGAGAAGCTATGAGAGGTGCGCGAAAGCACAGCCATATTGGGGAAGATATGGGAAGTGCACGAAAACACAGCGATAATGGGACGGTCTATAATATAATGCTCTGTTTTCGCGCACCTCCCGTAGCTTCCGATATATATTGCTGCGTTTTCACGCACCTCTCATAGCATTCCCTATATCGCTATGTCTTCACGCGCCTCCCATAGCTTCCCCTATATCGCTGTGTTTTTGTGCACCTCTCATACCGTCCCATATATCGCTGAGATAACGCTCCCCTCTCGAACACCTCGCATACCTACCCCTATATCGCTGTGTTTTTGCTGACCTCTCACAGTTGTGCCTATATCGCCGTGTTTTCACGCACCTCCCATAGCTTCCCATATATCACTGTGTTTTCATGCACCTCGCATACCTACCCCTATATCGCTGTGTTTTCGCACACGTCTCAGAGCTTCCCCTATATCGCTGTGTTTTCTTGCACCTCTGAAACCTTCCACAATATCGCTCTGTTGTCGTGCACCTCCCATACCGTCCCATTATCGCTGTGTTTTCGTGCACTTCCCATAGCTTCCCAATATGGCTGTACTTTCTCTCACCTCTCATAGCTTCTCCTATATCGCTGTGTTTTCCCACACCTCATATAGCTTCCCCAATATCTTGTGGTATCGCCCACCTCTGATACCTTCCCATATGTCGCTGTGTTTTCGCATACCTCCCATAGCTTCCGCTTTCGCGATGTTTTTGCACACCTCTCATAGCTTGCCGTATATTGCTATATTTTCAAAACCCTCTCATAGCTTCCCCTAGATAGCAGTGTTTACACGCTCCTCACAGAGCTTCCACTATATCACCATGTTTTCATGCACCTCCCATAGCTTCCCTTATATCGCTGTGTCTTCTCACACCTCTGATACCTTCCCTTATATTGCTCTGTTGTCGCACACCTCCCATGGCTTCCCATATATCACTGTGTTTTCGTGCACCTCTCATACTTCCTCATATATCACCGTGTTTTCTCGCACCTCTCATACCTTCCCCTATATCGCTCTGTTTTCGTGCACCTCCCGTAGCTTCCCATATACGGCTGTGTTTTCTTGCACCTCTCATAGCTTCCACTATATCACTGTGTTTTCTGGAACTTCTCATAGCTTCCCCTATATCGCTGTGTTTTCGCGTACCACGCATAGCTTCCCCTATATCGTTGTGTTTTCTCGCACCTCTCATACCTTCAAGTATATCGATGTGTTTTCGCACACCTTTCATACCTGCCCCTGTAACGCTTTTTTTCGCATACCTCTCATAGCTTCCCATATATCGCTGTGTTTTCGCGCACCTCTCATACCTTCCCCTAGATCGCCATGTTTTCGCACTCCTCACATACCTTCCCCTATATCACTCTGTTTTTGTGCACCTCCCATAGCTTGCCCTATATCGCTGTGTTGATCTCGCACCTCTCATAACTTCCCCTATATCGCTGTGGTTTCGCGCACCTCTCATAGCTTTCATGAAATCGCTGTGTTTTTGTGCACCTCTCATAGCTTCCCCTACATCTCTGTGTTTACACACATTTCTCATACATTCTCCTATATCTCTGTCTTTTCACGCACCTCCCATAACTTCCCATGTATTGCTGCATTTTCGCGCACCACTCATACCTTCCCCTATATTGCTCTGTTTTCGTGCACCTCCCATAGCTTCCCATATATTGCTATGTTTTCACGCACCTCTCATACCTTCCATTGTATCACTGCGTTTTCATGCACCTCCCATAGGTTCCCCTACATCGCTCTGTTTTCGCATGCCTGTCATACCTTCCCCAATATCACTGTGTTCTCGTGCACCTCTCATAGCTTTCCATATATTGCAATGTTTTCGTGCACCTCTCATAGTTTCTCCCAAATCGCTGTGTTTTCGTGCACATCTCATACCTTCCCTATATCACTCTGTTGTCGTGCACCTCCCATACCATGCCATTATCGCTGTGTTTTCGCACGTCTCAGAGCTTCCCCTATATCGTTGTGTTTTCTCTCACCTCTCATACCTTACCCTATATCGCTCTGTTTTCGCGCACCTCTCCTAGCTTCCCATATATCGCTGCATTTTCGCGCACCATTCATACCTTCCCCTATATTGCTCTGTTTTGGTGCACCTCACATAGCTTCCCCTACATCGCTGTGTTTTCGCGCACATCCCATAGATTCTCCCACCTCCCATAGATCCTCCCACATAGCTGTGTTTTCGCGCACCTCTTATACCGTCCCTTGTATCGCTGTGTTTTCGCACACCTCCCATAGCTTTCCCAATAGTGCTGTGATTTTGTGCACCTCTCATATCTTCCCCATAGCGCTGTGTTTTTGCGCACCTCCCATACCTTCCCATTATTGCTGTCTTTTCGCGCACCTCCCATAGCTTCCCCTATATCGCTGTGTTTTCTGGCACCTCTCATAGCTTCCCATATATCGCTGTATTTTCGCGCACCTCACATCGCTTCCCCTATATTGCTGTGTTTTCGCGCACCTTGCATCGCTTCCCTTATATCGCTGTGTTTTTGTGCACCTCGCATACCTACCCCTATGTCGTTTAGTTTTTGTGCACCTCTCATACCTGCCACTATAACGATGTGTTTTCGCGCACCTCTCGTAGCTTCCCTGGTAACGCTGCATTTTCGCGCGCCTCTCACATCTTTCCCTATATCGCTGTGTTATCAAACAGCTTTCATAGCTTCCCCTATATTGCTGTGTTTTCACATACCTCCTACTGCTTCCGCTATATCGCTGTTTTTGCACACCTCTAATAGCTTGCCATATATGGCGATATTTTCGCACACCTCTCGTAGCTTCCCCTCTATCGATGTGTTTTCGAGCACCTCTCATACCTTCCCCTATATAGATCTGTTTTCGCGCACCTCTCATAGCTTCCCATATATCGCTGCGTTTTCGCGCACCTCTCATAGCGTTCCCTATATCGCTATGTTTTCACGCGCCTCAGATAGCTTCCCCTATATCGCTGTGTTTTTGTGCACCTCTCATACCGTCCCATATATTGCTCAGATAACACTCCCCTCTGATAGCTTCCCCTATATCACCATGTTCTCACGCACCTCTCACAGCTTCAACTAAGTCGATGTGTTCGCGCACCTCTCATAGCTTCCCCTGTATCGATGTGTTCTCGTGCACCTCGCATCGCTTCCCCTATATCGCTGTGTTTTCGCACACCTCCCATGGCTTCCCATATATCGCTGTGTTTTCGTACACCTCTCATACTTTCTCCTATATCGCCTTGTTTTCTCGAACCTCGCATAACTTCCACTATATTGATGTGTTTTAGCGCACTGCTCATACCTTCCCCTATATCGCTGTGTTTTAATGCACTTCGCATAGCTTCCCCTTTTTCGCCGTGTTTTCGCGCACCTTTCATAGCTTCCCATATATTGTGATCTTGTCGCGCACCTCTCATCGCTTTCTCCAAATCGCTGTGTTTTTGCGCACCTCTCATATCTTCCCCCATACTGCCGTATTTTGGTGCATCTCACATAGCTTCCCCTACATCGCTGTGTTTTCGCGCACCTCCCATAGATTCTCCAACATATCTGTGTTTTCGTGCACCTCTTATACCTTCCCTTGTATCGCTGTGTTTTTCTACACCTCCCATAGCTTCCCCGATAGTGCTGTGATTTTGTGCACCTCTCATATCTTCTCCTATAGCGCTGCGTTGTTGTGCACCTCCCATAGCTTCCCCAATATCGCTGTGTCTTCTCGCACCTCTCATACCTTCCCCTATATCGTTCTGTTTTCGTGCACCTCCCGTAGCTTCCCATATACGGCTGTGTTTTCTGGCACCTCTCATAGCTTCCCCTATATCGCTGTGTTTTTGCGCACCTCGCATCGCTTCCCCTATATCGTTGTGTTTTCGTGCACCTCGCATACCTACCCCTATGTCGTTTTGTTTTTGTGCACCTCTCATACCTACCAGTATATCGATGTGTTTTCGTGCACCTCTCGTATCTTCCCTGGTAACGCCGCATTTTCGCGCACCTCTCACATCTTTCCCTATATCGCTGTGTTATCAAACAGCTTTCATAGCTTCCCCTATATTGCTGTGTTTTCGCATACCTCCCACTGCTTCCACTATATCGCTGTTTTTGCACACCTCTCATAGCTTACCATGTATGCCGATATTTTCTCACACCTCTCGTAGCTTCCCCTCTATCGATGCGTTTTCGCGCACGTCTCAGAGCTTCCCCTATATCGCTCTGTTTTCGCGGACCTCCCGTAGCTTCCAATTTTTCGCCGTGTTTTCGCACACCTCTCATAGCTTCCCATATATTGCGATGTTTTCCCGCACCTCTCATCGCTTTCCCCAAATCACTGTGTTTATGCACACCTCTCATAGCTTCTCCTATATTGCTGTGTTTTCCCGCACCTCACATAGCTTCCCCAATATCACGGGGAAGCGTGATATTCCCCAATATAACAGGGGAAGCTATGAGAGGTGAGCAATAACACAGCGATAAAGGTGACTCTATGGGATGTGCGCGAAAATACAGCGATATAGGGGAAGGTATGGAAGGTGCTCGAAAACAGGGTGATATAGGTGAAGTTAATGGAGGTATGCGAAGGCACAGCAATATAGGGGATGCTATGGAAGGTGCGCGAAAACAGTGATATAGGGGAAGGTATGAGAGGTGTGCAAAAACACAGCGATATAGGAGAAGTTAGGAGAGGTGCGTGAAAACACAGCGATTTAGGGGAAGGTATGAGGGGAGTACGAAAACACAGCGTTATCGGGAAAGTATGGGAGGTGCGCGAAAACAGGGTGATATAGGGGAAGCTATCAGAGGTGAGCAAAATCACGGCGATACAGGGGAAGCTATGGGAGGTGCGTGAATACACAGCGATATAGGGGACGTGATGAGATGTGCATGAAAATGCAACGACATTAGTGAAGGTATGAGAGGAGCACGAAAACACAGCGATATAGGGGAAGGTATGAGAGGTGCACAAAAACAGGGCGATATAGGTGAAGGAACGGGAGGTGCGCGAAAACAGGGCCATATAGATGAAGTTATGAGAGGTATGCGAAGGCACAGCAATATAGGGCATGCTATGGAATGTGCGCGAAAACACAGTGATATAGGGGAAGGTATGAAAGGTGCACGAAGGCACAGCGTTATAGGGGATGCTATGGGAGGTGCGCGAAAACACAGCGATATAGGGGACACAATGGGACGTGCGCGAAAACACAGTGATATAGGGTAAGGTATGAGAGGTGTGCGAGAACACGGTGATATAGGGGAAATTTTGAGAGGTGTGTGAAAACACGGCAATACGGGAGAATGTATCAGATGTGCGAGAAAACACAGCGATATAGGGGAAATATTGAGAGGAGCGAAAACATAGCGATCTAGGTGAAGACATGAGAGGTGCGCGAAAACACGGCGATATAGGGGAAGCTATGAGAGGTGAGCAAAAACACAGCGATATAGGGGAAGGTATGAGAGGTGCATGAAAACAGCGATATAGGTGAAGGAATGGGAGGTGTGCGAAAACAGGGCGATATAGGTGAAAGAATGGGAGGTGTGCGAAAACAGGGCGATATAGGGGACGTTATGAGATGTCTATAACAATACGGCGATATAGGGGAAGTTATGACAGTTGCGCAAATACACTGCGATGTAGGCGAAGGTATGAGAGGTGTGCGAAAACTCAGCGATATACGGGACGGTATGAGGTGTGCATGAATACACGGCAATAGTCGGAAAACCATGATGGGTGTGTGAAAACACAGCGATATAGGGGAAGTTATGAGAGGTGCGCAAGGCACAGCGATATAGGAGAAGGTATGGAAGGTGCTCGAAAACAGGGTGATATAGATGAAGGCACAGCAATATAGGGGATGCTATGGAAGGTGCACGAAAACACAATGATATAGGGGAAGACATCAGAGGTGCGCGAAAACAAGGCAATATAGTGGAAGCTATGAGAGGTGAGCTAAAACCCACCGATACAGGGGAAGGTGTGAGAGGTGTCCGAAAACACAGCGATATAGGGGAAGTTATGAAATGTGCATGAAAACACAGCGATATAGGGGAAGGTATGAGAGGTGCACGAAGGCACAGCGATATAGGGGATGCTATGGGAGGTGCGCGAAAACACAGTGATATAGGGGACGGTGTAAGATGTGTATGAAAACACGACGATATATGGGAAGCTATGACAGGTGCGCGAAAACACGGCGATATAGGGGAAAGTATGAGACATGTGCGAAAACTTGGCGTTACAGGGGAATGCATCAGAGGTGCGAGAAAACACAGCGATGTAGGAGAAGACATGAGAGGTGCGCAAAAACGTGGCAATATAGTGGAAGTTATGGGATGTGCGCTAAAACAGGGCGATGTAGGGGAAGGTATGAGAGGTGCGTGAATGCACAGCGATATAGGGGAAGCTATGAGAGGTGCGCAAGGCACAGCGATATAGGGGATGCTATGGGAGGTGCATGAATACACAGCGATATAGGGGACGTGATGAGATGTGCATGAAAATGCAACGAAATTAGTGAAGGTATGAGAGGTGCACAAAAACACAGCGAAAAAGAGGAAGGTGTGAGAGGTGCGCGAAAGCACAGCAATGCATGGGACGGTTTGAGATGTGCATGAATACACGGCGATAGATGGGAAACCATGAGAGGTGTGCGAAAAAACAGCGACAAAGGGGAAGTTATGAGAGGTGCGTGAAAACACAGTGATACAGGGGAAGGTATGAGAGGAGCATGAAAACAGGGTGATATAGGGGAAGTTATGAGAGTTGCGTGAAAACCCAGCGACATAGTGGACCTTATGAGATGTGCATGAAAAAAAGGCGATATAGGGGAAGGTATGAGAGGTGCGTGAAGGCACAGCGATATAGGGAATGTTATGGGAGGTGCACGAAAACACCCCTAAATAGGGGACGTTATGAGATGTGCATGAAAACACAGCGAAATATGGGAAAGTATGAGAGGTGCACGAAAACACGACGATATAGGGGAAGGTATGAGAGGTGCATGAAAACACAGCGAAATAGGGGAAGGCATGGGAGGTGCACGAAAATGCAGCGATACAAGGGAAGGTATAGGAGGTGCACGAAAACTGGGCGATATAATGGAAGGTATGGGATGTGCGCGAAAACAGGGCGATATAGGGGAAGGTATGAGAGGTTCACGAAGGCACAACGATATAGGGGATGCTATGGGAGGTGCGTAAAAACACAGTAATATAGGGGACGGTATGAGATGTGCATAAAAACACGGCGATATAGGGGGAGGTATGAGAGGTGCGCGAAAACTTGGCGTTACAGGGGAATGCATCAGAGGTGCCAGAAAGCACAGCGATGTAGTGGAATACATGAGAGGTGCACGAAAACAGGGCAATATAGTGGAAGCTATGGGATGTGCACGAAAACAGGATGATATAGGGGAAGGTATCAGAGGTGTGCGAGAATTTGGCGATATAGGGGAAATTATGAGAGGTGTGCGAAAACACGGCGATACCGGAGAATGTATCAGATGTGCGAGAAAACACAGCGCTATAGGGGAAGTATTGAGAGGAGCGAAAACATAGCGATCTAGGTGAAGACATGAGAGGTGCGCGAAAACACAGCGATTTAGGGGAAGCTATGAGAGGTGAGTAAAAACACGGTGATACAGGGGAAGCTATGACAGGTGAGCAAGTACACAGCGATAAAGGTGAATGTATGGGATGTGCGCGAAAATACAGTGATATAGGGGAAGCTATGAGAGGTGCGCAAGGCACAGCGATATAGGGGATACTATGGGATGTGCGTGAATACACAGCGATATAGGGGACGTGATGAGATGTGCATGAAAACGCAACGGTGTTAGGGAAGGTATGAGAGGTGCACAAAAACACAGCGATATACGAGAAGTTATGAGAGGTGTGCGAAAACACAGCGATATAGGGGAAGGTATGGGAGGTGCACGAATACACAGCGATATAGGGGACGTTATGAGATGTTCATAAAATCACAGCGATATAGTGGAAGTTATGAGAGGTGCGCAAAAATACAGAAATATAGGAGAAGTTATGAGAGGTGCGTGAAAACACAACGATATAGGGGGAGGTATGAGAGGTACGCGAAAACGCAGCGATATGAGGGAAGGTATAGGAGGTGCGCGAAAACAGGGCGATATAGGGGAAGGTATGAGAGGTGCACGAAGGCACAGCGATATAGGGGATGCTATGGGAGGTGCGTGAATATACATTGATATAGGGGACGTGATGAGATGTGCATGAAAACGCAGCGATATTAGGGAAGGTATGAGAGGTGCACAAAAACACAGCGATATAGGAGAAGTTATGAGGTGTGTGAAAACACAGCAATATAGGGGAATGTATGAGAGGTGCATGAAAACAGCGATATAGGTGAAGGAATGGGAGGTGCGCGATAACAGGGCGATATAGGTGAAGGAATGGGAGGTGCGCGAAAACAGGGCGATATAGGGGAAGGTATGAGAGGTGCGCGAAGGCACAGCGATATAGGGGATGCTATGGGAGGTGCGCGAATACACAGCGATATAGGGGACGTTATGTGATGCGCATAACAACACGGCGATATATGGGAAGTTATGAGAGGTGAGCAAAAACACAGCGATACAGGGGAAGTTATGAGAGGTGCGTGAAAACCCAGCAATATAGGGGACGTTATGAGATGTGCATGAAAACACGGCGATATAGGGGAAGGTATGAGAGGTGCACGAAGGCACAGCGATATAGAAGATGCTATGGGAGGTGCGCGAGAACACAGTGATATAGGGGACGGTATGAGATGTGTATGAAAACACGGCGATATATGGGAAGCTATGAGAGGTGCGCTAAAACACGGTGATATAGGAGAAAGTATGAGAGGTGCCCGAAAACTTGGCGTTACAGGGGAATTCATCAGAGGTGCGAGAAAACACAGCAATGTAGAGGAAGACATGAGAGGTGCGCAAAAACAGGGCTATATAGTGGAAGCTATGGGATGTGCGCTAAAACAGGGCGATGTAGGGGAAGGTATGAGAGGTGCGTGAAAGCACAGAGATATAGAGGACGCTATGGGACGTGCGCGAAAACACAGTGATAAAGGGGAAGGTATGAGAGATGTGCGAGAACACGTCGAGATAGGGGAAAGTATGAGAGGTGCGCAAAAAGTTGGCGTTACAGGGGAATGCATCAGAGGTGCCAGAAAACACAGCGATGTAGTGGAATACATGAGAGGTGTGCGAAAACAGGGTAATGTAGTGGAAGCTATGCAATGTGCATGAAAACAGGGCGATATAGGGTAAGGTAAAGGAGAGGTGTGCGAGAACACGGCGATATAGGGGAAATTAAGTGAGGTGTGCGAAAACACAGCGATACGGGAGAATGTATCAGATGTGCGAGAAAGCACAGCGATATAGGGGAAGTATTGGGAGGAGCGAAAACATAGCGATCTAGGTGAAGACATGAGAGGTGCGCGAAAACACGGCGATATAGGGGAAGCTATGAGAGGTGAGCAATAACACAGCGATAAAGGTGAATCTATGGGATGTGAGCAAAAAGACAGTGATATAGGGGAAGCTATGAGAGGTGCGCAAGGCACAGCGATACAGGGGATGCTATGGGAGGTGCGTGAATACACAGTGATATAGGAGACGTGATGAGATGTGCATGAAAACGCAGCGATATTAGGGAAGGTATGAGAGGTGCACAAAAACACAGCAATATAGGAGAAGTTATGAGAGTTAAGCGAAAACACAGCGATATAGGGGAAGGTATGAAAGGTGCACGAAAACACAGAGATATATACGGGAAGGAATGGGAGGTGCACGAATACAAAGCGATATAGGGAACGTTATGAGATGTGCATGAAAACACAGCCATAGAGGGGAAGCTATGAGAGGTGCACGAAAACACAGTGATATAAGGGAAGGTATAGGAAGTGCGCGAAAGCAGGGCAATATAGGGAAAGGTATGAGAGGTGCACGAAAACGCAGCGATATAAGGGAAGGTATAGAAGGTGCGCGAAAACTGGGCGATATAAGGGAAGGTATGAGAGGTGCACGAAGGCACAGCGATATAGGGGATGCTATGGGATGTGCGCGAAAACACAGCGATATAGGAGACGGTATGAGATGTGCATAAAAACATGGCGATATAGGGGGAGGTATGAGAGGTGCGCGTAAATACGGCGATATAGGGGAAAGTATGAGAGGTGCGCAAAAACTTGGCGTTACAGGGGAATGCATCAGAGGTGCCAGAAAACACAGCGATGTAGTGGAAGACATGAGAGGTGCGCGAAAACAGGGCAATATAGTGGAAGGTATGGGATGTGCGCGAAAACAGGGCGATATAGTGGAAGGTATGAGAGGTGCGCGAAAACACAGTAATATAGGGGACACTATGGAACGTGCGCGAAAACACAGTGATATAGGGGAAGGTATGAGAGGTGTGCGAGAACACGGCGATATAGGGGAAATTATGAGAGGTGCAAAAACACGGCGATACGGGAGAACGTATCAATTGTGCGAGAAAACACAGCGATATAGGGGAAGTATTGAGAGGAGCAAAAACATAGCGATCTAGGTGAAGACATGAGACGTGAGCAAAAACACGGCAATACAGGGGAAGCTATGAGAGGTGAGCAATAACACAGCGATAGAGATGAATCTATGGGATGTGCGCGAAATGACAGCGATATAGGGGAAGGTATGAGAGGTGCGCAAGGCACAGTGATATAGGGGATGCTATGGGAGGAGCGCGAATACACAGCGATATAGGGGACGTGATGAGATGTGCATGAAAACAGCGATATTAGGGAAGGTATGAGAGGTGCACAAAAACACAGTGATATAGGAGAAGTTATGAGAGGTGTGTGAAAACACAGCGATATAAGGGAAGGTATGAAAGGTAAAAGAAAACACAGCGATATAGGAGAAGTTATGAGAAGTGTGTGAAAACACAGAGATATAGGGGAAGCTATTACAGGTGCACGAATACACAGCGATATAGGGGACGGTATGGGAGGTGTGCGAAAACAGGGCGACGTAGGGGAAGGTATGAGATGTGCGCGAAGGCACAGCAATATAAGGGATGTTATGGGAGGTGCGCGAATACACAGCGATATAGGGGACGTTATGAGATGTGCATGAAAACACGACAATATAGGGGAAGGTATAAGAACTGTGCAAAAATACAGCGATATAGGAGAAGTTATGAGAGGTGCGTTAAAACATACCGATATAAGGGAAGGTATGAGAGGTGCATGAAAACACAGCGATATAG
This sequence comes from Mobula birostris, assembly GCF_030028105.1. NCBI lineage: Eukaryota > Metazoa > Chordata > Chondrichthyes > Myliobatiformes > Myliobatidae > Mobula > Mobula birostris. The sequence continues at coordinate 119,441 of NW_027276416.1, read as the reverse complement.
GGGGAGGTATGAGAGGTGTGTGAAAACAGGGCGATATAGGGGAAGGTATGAGAGGTGTGCGAAGGCACAGCGATATAGGGGAAGACATGAGAACTGCGCAGAAACAGGGCAATATAGTGGAAGCTGTGGGATGTGCGCGAAACCACGGCGATACAGGGGAATGTATCAGAGGTGCGAGAAAACACAGCGATATAGGGGACGCTATGGGAGATGCGCAAAAAACAGTGATATAGGGGAAGGTATGAGAGGTGTGCGAGAACACGGCTATACAGGGGAAACTGTAAGAGGTGCACAAAAACATGGCAATACAGGAGAATGTATCAGAGGTGCGAGAAAACACAGTGATATGGGGAAGTAATGATAGGAGTGAAAACATAGCGATATAGGTGAAGACATGCGAGGTGCGCGTAAACACGGCGATATAGGGTAAGCTATGAGAGGTAAGCAATACCACAGTGATCAAGGTGAAGCTAAGGGATGTGCGCGAAAACAGCGATGTAGGCGAAGCTAAGGGAGGTGCGCGAAAGCACAGCGATTTGGAGAATGCATGAGATGTGTGCAAAAATGCATGATATAGGGGAAGGTATGAGAGCTGCGTGAAAACATAGTGATATAGGTGAAGGTATGAGAGGAGCGCGAAAACAGGGCTATATGGGGGAAGTTATGAGAAGTGTGTGAAAACCCAGCGACATTGGGGACGTTATGAGATATGCATGAAAACACGGTGATATTGGGGAAGGTATGAGGGGTGTGCAAAAACACAGCAATATACGGGAATGCATGAGAGGTGCGCGAAGGCACAGTGATATGGGGATGGTATGGGAGGTACACAAATACACAGCGATATAGGGGGCGTTATGAGATGTGCGCAAACGTACAGCAATGTATGAGAGGTGCGCGAAAACAGCAATGTAGGCGAAGCTATAGGAGGTGCACGAAAAGGGGGATATACGGGAATGCATGAGAGGTGCGCGAAGGCACAGTAATATAGGGGAGGGTATGGGAGTTGTGCAAATACCCAGCGATATAGGGGACGTTATGAGATGTGCATGAAAACACATCAATATAGGGTAAGGTATGAGATGTGCGCAAAAATACATCGATATAGGGGAAGGTATGAGAGGTGCGCGAAAACAGCGATGTAGGCGAAGCTATGGGAGGTGCGCGAAAGCATATCGGTATAGGGGAAAGTATGAGATGTGCATGAATACACGGCGATAGTCGGGAAGCCATGAGAGGTTTGCGAAAACACAGCGATATAGGGGAAGGTATGAGGGGTGCGTGAAAACCCAGCGACATTGGGGACGTTATGAGATGTACATGAAAACACGGTGATATTGGGGAAGGTATGAGAGGTGTGCAAAAACACAGCGGTATATAGGAATGCATGAGAGGTGCGCGAATACACTGCGATATAGGGGACGTTATGAGATGTGCGCAAAAATACATCGATATAGGGGAAGGTATGAGGGGAGCACGAAATCAGGGCGATATAGGGGAAGTTATGAGAGGTGCGTGAAAACCTAGCGATATAGGGGACGTTATGAGATGTGCATGAAAACACGGTGATATAGGGGAAGGTATGAGAGGTGCGCAAAATCACAGCGATATAGGAGAAGTTAAGAGAGGTGCGTGAAAACACAGCGATAAAGGGGAAGGTATGAAAGGTGCACGAAGTCACAGCATTATAGGGGATGCTATGGGAGGTGCGCGAAAACACAGCGATATAGGGGACGCAATGGGACGTGCGCGAAAACACAGTGATATAGGGTAAGGTATGAGAGGTGTGCGAGAACACGGCGATATAGGGGAAATTATGAGAGGTGTGTGAAAACACGGGAGAATGTATCAGATGTGCGAGAAAACACAGCGATGTAGGGGAAGTATTGAGAGGAGCGAAAAAATAGCGATCTAGGTGAAGACATGAGAGGTGCGCGAAAACACGGCGATATAGGGGAAGCTATGAGAGGTGAGCAAAAACACGGCGATACAGGGGAAACTATGAGAGGTGAGCAATAACACAGCGATAAAGATGAATCTATGGGATGTGCGCGAAAAGACAGCGATATAGGGGAAGCTATGAGAGGTGCGCAAGGCACAGCGATATAGGGGATGCTATGGGAGGTGCGTGAATACACAGCGATATAGGGGACATGATGAGATGTGCATGAAAATGCAGCGATATTAGGGAAGGTATCAGAGGTGCACAAAAACACAGCGATATAGGGGACGTTATGATATGTGCATGAAAACACAGCCATATAGGGGAAGATATGAAAGGTGCACGAAGGCACAGCGATATAGGGGATGTTATGGGAGTGCGCGAAAAAACAGCGATATAGGAGACGGTATGAGATGTGCATAAAAACATGGCGATATAGGGGGAGGTATGAGAGGTGCGCAAATACTTGGCGTTACATGGGAATGCATCACAGGTGCCAGAAAACACAGCGATGTAGTGGAAGACATGAGAGGTGCACGAAAACAGGGCAATATAGTGGAAGGTATGAGAGGTGCGCGAGAACACGGCGATATAAGGGAAATAATGAGAGGTGTGCGAAAACAGCGATATGGGAGAATGTATCAATTGTGTGAGAAAACACAGCGATATAGGGGAAGTATTGAGAGGAGCGAAAACATAGCGATCTAGGTGAAGACATGAGAGCTGAGCAAAAACACAGCGATACGGGGGAAGCTATGAGAGGTGAGCAATAACACAGCGATAAAGCTGAATCTATGGGATGTGCGCGAAAAGACAGCGATATAGGGGAAGGTATGAGAGGTGCGCAAGGCACAGCGATATAGGAGATGCTATGGGAGGTGCGCGAATACACAGTGATATAGGGGACGTGATGAGATGTGCATGAAAACTCAGCGATATTAGGGAAGGTATGAGAGGTGCACAAAAACTCAGTGATATAGGAGAAGTTATGAGAGGTGTGTGAAAACACAGCGATATAGGGGAAGGTATGAAAGGTGCACGAAAACACAGCGACATAGGGGAAGGAATCGGAGGTGCGCGAAAACTGTGCGATATTGGGGATGGTATGAGATGTGCATAAAAACACGGCAATATAGGGGAAGTTATGAGAGGTACGCAAAAATACAGCAATACAGGAGAAGGTATGAGAGGTGCGTGAAAACACAGCGATATAAGGGGAGGTATGAGAGGTACACGAAAACACAGAGATATAGGGGAAGTTATGGGAGGTGCTCGAAAACAGGGTGATATAGAGAAAGGTATGAGAGGTGTGCGAAGGCACAGCAATATAGGGGATGGTATGGGAGGTGCACGAAAACACAGCGATATAGGGGAAGATATGAGAGGTGTGCGAGAACACGTTGAAACAGGGAACAGTATCAGAAGTGCGAGAACACAGAGTGATAGAGGGGAAGTAATGAGAGGAGCGGAAACACAGCGATATAGGTGAAGACATGAGAGGTGCGCGAAAACACGGCAATATAGGGTACGCTATGAGAGGTAAGCAATAACACAGCGATAAAGTTGAAGTTATGGGATGTGCGCGAAAACAGGGCGATATGGGGGAAGATATGAGAGGTGCGCAAGAACACAGCGATGTATGCGAACCCATGGGAGGTGCGCGGGAAACAGGGCGATATAAGGGAAGGTATGAGCGGTGCGCGAAGGCACAGCGATATAGGGGATGCTATGGGAGGTGCGTGAATACACAGAGATATAGGAGACGTTATGAGATGTGCATGAAAACACGGCGATATTGGGGAAGCCATGAGAAGTGTGCGAAAATACAGCGATTTAGGGGACGGTATGGGAGGTGTGCGAAAACAGGGCGACATAGGGGATGGTATGAGAGGTGCGCGAAGGCACAGCGATATAGGGGATGCTATGGCAGGTGCGAGAATACACAGCAATATAGGGGACGTTATGAGATGTGCATGAAAACACATCAATATAGCGGAAGTCATGAGAGGTGTGCAAAAATACATCGATATACGGGAAGGTATGAGAGGTGCGCGAAAACACAGTGATATAGGGGAAGGTATGAGAGGAGTACGAAAACAGAGTGATATAGTGGAAGTTATGAGAGGTGCGTGAAAACCCAGCGACATTTGGGACGTTATGAGATGTGTATGAAAACATGGTGATATTGGGGAAGGTATGAGAGTTCTGCAAAAACACAGCGGTATACGGGAATGCATGAGAGGTGCACGAAAATAGCGATATAGGTGAAGGAATGGGAGGTGCGCGAAAACGGCGATATTTGGGAAAGTATGAGAGGTGCGCGAAGGCACAGCAATACAAGGGATGCTATGGGAGGTGCGCAAATACAGAGCGATATAGGGGACGTTATGAGATGTGCATGAAAACACATCAATATAGGGAAAGGTATGAGATGTGCGCAAAAATACATCGATATAGGGGAAGGTATCAGAGGTGCACGAAGGCACAGCGATATAGGGGACGTTATGAGATGTGTATGAATACAGGCGATATAGGGGAAGGTATGAGAGGTGCGCAAAAACACAGTGATATAGGGGAAGGTATGAGAGGAGTACGAAAACAGAGTGATATAGTGGAAGTTATGAGAGGTGCGTGAAAACCCAGCGACATTTGGGACGTTATGAGATGTGTATGAAAACATGGTGATATTGGGGAAGGTATGAGAGTTCTGCAAAAACACAGCGGTATACGGGAATGCATGAGAGGTGCACGAAAATAGCGATATAGGTGAAGGAATGGGAGGTGCGCGAAAACGGCGATATTTGGGAAAGTATGAGAGGTGCGCGAAGGCACAGCAATACAAGGGATGCTATGGGAGGTGCGCAAATACAGAGCGATATAGGGGACGCTATGAGATGTGCATGGAAACACATCAATATAGGGAAAGGTATGAGATGTGCGCAAAAATACATCGATATAGGGGAAGGTATCAGAGGTGCACGAAGGCACAGCGATATAGGGGACGTTATGAGATGTGTATGAATACACGGCGATATAGGGGAAGGTATGAGAGGTGCGCAAAAACAGGGCAATATAGTGGAAGCTGTGGGATGTGCGCGAAACCACGGCGATACAGGGGAATGTATCAGAGGTGCGAGAAAACACAGCGATATAGGCGACGCTATGGGACATGTGTAAAAAAACAGTGATATAGGGGAAGCTATGAGAGGTGAGCAAAAACACGACGATATAGGGGAATCTATGAGAGGTGAGCAATAACACAGCGATAAAGGTGAAGCTATGGGAGGTGCGCGAAACCACGGCGATACAGGGGAATGTATCAGAGATGCGAGTAAACACAGCGATATAGGCGACGCTATGGGACATGTGCAAAAAAACAGTGATATAGGGGAAGGTATGAGAGGTGTGCGAGAACACGGCGATATAGGGGAAGGTATGAAAGGTGCACGAAAACGCAGTGATATAAGGGAAGGTATAGGAGGTGCGCGAAAACAGGGCGATATAGGGAAGGTATGAGAGGTGCTCGAAGGAACAGCGATATATGGGATGCTATCGGAGGTGCGCAAAAACACAGCGATATAGGAGACGGTATGAGATGTGCATAAATACATGGCGATATTGGGGGAGGTATGAGAGGTGCGCGAAAACACAGTGGTATAGGGGAAGACATGAGAGGTGCTCGAAAACAGGGCTATATAGTGGAAGCTATGGGATATGCGCGAAAACACGGAGATACAGGGGAATGCATCAGAGGTGCGAGAAAACACAGCGATATAGGGAACGCTATGGGACTTGCGCGAAAACACAGTGATATAGGAGATGCTATGGGACGTGCGCAAAAACGCAGTGATATAGTGGAAGGTACGAGAGGTGTGCAAGAACATGGCTATATAGGGGAAATTATGAGAGGTCCGCGAAAACACGGCGATATATGAGAAGTTATGAGAGGTGAGTGAAAACACAGCGATATAGGGGAAGGTGTGAAGGTATGAGAGGTGCATGAAAACACAGCGATACAGGAGATGCTATGGGACGTGCGCAAAAACGCAGTGATATAGTGGAAGGTACGAGAGGTGTGCAAGAACATGGCTATATAGGGGAAATTATGAGAGGTCCGCGAAAACACGGCGATATATGAGAAGTTATGAGAGGTGAGTGAAAACACAGCGATATAGGGGAAGGTGTGAAGGTATGAGAGGTGCATGAAAACACAGCGATATAGGGGAAGGTATGAGAGGTGCGCGAAGGCACAATGATATAAGGGACGGTATGAGATGTGCATGAAAACACGGAGATATCGGGGAAGAAATGAGAGATGCGTGAAAACACGGCGATATAGGGGAAAGTATGAGAGGTGCGCAAAAACACGGCGATACAGGGGAATGCATCAGAGGTGCGAGAAAACACAGCGATATATGGGAAGTTATGAGAGAAGCAAAAATACAGCGATATAGGGGAGACATGAGAGGTGCACGAAAACAGGGCAATATAGTGAGAGCTATGGGATGTGCATGAAAACAGGGTGATATAGGGGAAGGTATGAGAGCTGCGCGAAAACACAGCAATATAGGGGACTCCATGGGACGTGCGTGAAAACACAGTGATATACGGGAAGGTATGCGAGCTGCGCGAGAACACGGCGATATAGGGGAAAGTAGGAGAGGTGCGCGAAAACTTGGCGTTATAGGGGAATGCATCAGAGGTGTGAGAAAACACAGCGATATGGGGAAGACATGAGAGATGCGTGAAAACTGGGCAATGTAGTGGAAGCTATGGGACGTGCGCGTAAACACAGTGATATACGGGATGGTATGACACGTGTGTGAGAACACGGCGATATAGGCGAAATTATGAGAGGTGCGCGAAAACACGGCGATACAGGAGAATTAATGAGAAGAGCGAAAACATAGCGATCTAGGTGAAGACATGAGAGGCGCGCGAAAACACGGCGATATAGGGGAAGCTATGAGAGGTAAGCAATAACACAGCGATAAAGGTGAAGCTATGGGATGTGCGCGAAAAGACAGCGATATAGGGGAAGGTATGAGAGGTGCGCGAAAACACAGCGATACAGGGGAAGGTATGAGAGGAGTACGAAAACAGAGTGATATAATGGAAGTTATGAGAGGTGCGTGAAAACCCAGCGACATTGGGGACATTATGAGATGTGCATGAAAACATGGTGATATTGGGGAAGGTATGAGAGTTGTGCAAAAACACAGCGGTATACGGGAATGCATGAGAGGTGCACGAAAATAGCGATATAGGTGAAGGAATGGGAGGTGCACGAAAACGGCGATATTTGGGAAGGTATAAGAGGTGCGCGAAGGAACAGCAATACAAGGGATGCTATGGGAGGTGCGCAAATACAGAGCGATATAGGGGACGTTATGAGATGTGCATGAAAACACATCAATATAGGGAAAGGTATGAGATGTGCGCAAAAATACATCGATATAGGGGAAGGTATGAGAGGAGCGCGATATAGGGGAAATTGTAAGAGGTGCGTGAAAACATGGCAATACAGGAGAATGTATCAGAGGTGCGAGAAAACACAGCGATATAGGGGAATTAATGATAGGAGTGAAAACATAGCGATATAGGTGAAGATATGCGAGGTGCGCGAAAATACTGCGATATAGGGTAAGTTATGATAGGTGAGCAATAACACAGCGATCAAGGTGAAGCTAAGGGATGTGCGCGAAAACAGCGATGTAGGCAAAGCTATGGGAGGTGCGCGAAAACACAGCGATTTGGAGAAGGCATGAGATGTGTGCAAAAATACATTGATATAGGGGAAGGTATGAGAGCTGCGTGAAAACATAGTGATATAGGTGAAGGTATGAGAGGAGCGCGAAAACAGGGCTATATGGGGGAAGTTATGAGAAGTGTGTGAAAACCCAGCGACATTGGGGACGTTATGAGATATGCATGAAAACACGGTGATATTGGGGAAGGTATGAGGGGTGTGCAAAAACACAGCAATATACGGGAATGCATGAGAGGTGCGCGAAGGCACAGTGATATGGGGATGGTATGGGAGGTACACAAATACACAGCGATATAGGGGGCGTTATGAGATGTGCGCAAACGTACAGCAATGTATGAGAGGTGCGCGAAAACAGCAATGTAGGCGAAGCTATAGGAGGTGCACGAAAAGGGGGATATACGGGAATGCATGAGAGGTGCGCGAAGGCACAGTAATATAGGGGAGGGTATGGGAGTTGTGCAAATACCCAGCGATATAGGGGACGTTATGAGATGTGCATGAAAACACATCAATATAGGGTAAGGTATGAGATGTGCGCAAAAATACATCGATATAGGGGAAGGTATGAGAGGTGCGCGAAAACAGCGATGTAGGCGAAGCTATGGGAGGTGCGCGAAAGCATATCGGTATAGGGGAAAGTATGAGATGTGCATGAATACACGGCGATAGTCGGGAAGCCATGAGAGGTTTGCGAAAACACAGCGATATAGGGGAAGGTATGAGGGGTGCGTGAAAACCCAGCGACATTGGGGACGTTATGAGATGTACATGAAAACACGGTGATATTGGGGAAGGTATGAGAGGTGTGCAAAAACACAGCGGTATATAGGAATGCATGAGAGGTGCGCGAATACACTGCGATATAGGGGACGTTATGAGATGTGCGCAAAAATACATCGATATAGGGGAAGGTATGAGGGGAGCACGAAATCAGGGCGATATAGGGGAAGTTATGAGAGGTGCGTGAAAACCTAGCGATATAGGGGACGTTATGAGATGTGCATGAAAACACGGTGATATAGGGGAAGGTATGAGAGGTGCGCAAAATCACAGCGATATAGGAGAAGTTAAGAGAGGTGCGTGAAAACACAGCGATAAAGGGGAAGGTATGAAAGGTGCACGAAGTCACAGCATTATAGGGGATGCTATGGGAGGTGCGCGAAAACACAGCGATATAGGGGACGCAATGGGACGTGCGCGAAAACACAGTGATATAGGGTAAGGTATGAGAGGTGTGCGAGAACACGGCGATATAGGGGAAATTATGAGAGGTGTGTGAAAACACGGGAGAATGTATCAGATGTGCGAGAAAACACAGCGATGTAGGGGAAGTATTGAGAGGAGCGAAAAAATAGCGATCTAGGTGAAGACATGAGAGGTGCGCGAAAACACGGCGATATAGGGGAAGCTATGAGAGGTGAGCAAAAACACGGCGATACAGGGGAAACTATGAGAGGTGAGCAATAACACAGCGATAAAGATGAATCTATGGGATGTGCGCGAAAAGACAGCGATATAGGGGAAGCTATGAGAGGTGCGCAAGGCACAGCGATATAGGGGATGCTATGGGAGGTGCGTGAATACACAGCGATATAGGGGACATGATGAGATGTGCATGAAAATGCAGCGATATTAGGGAAGGTATCAGAGGTGCACAAAAACACAGCGATATAGGGGACGTTATGATATGTGCATGAAAACACAGCCATATAGGGGAAGATATGAAAGGTGCACGAAGGCACAGCGATATAGGGGATGTTATGGGAGTGCGCGAAAAAACAGCGATATAGGAGACGGTATGAGATGTGCATAAAAACATGGCGATATAGGGGGAGGTATGAGAGGTGCGCAAATACTTGGCGTTACATGGGAATGCATCACAGGTGCCAGAAAACCCAGCGATGTAGTGGAAGACATGAGAGGTGCACGAAAACAGGGCAATATAGTGGAAGGTATGAGAGGTGCGCGAGAACACGGCGATATAAGGGAAATAATGAGAGGTGTGCGAAAACAGCGATATGGGAGAATGTATCAATTGTGTGAGAAAACACAGCGATATAGGGGAAGTATTGAGAGGAGCGAAAACATAGCGATCTAGGTGAAGACATGAGAGCTGAGCAAAAACACAGCGATACGGGGGAAGCTATGAGAGGTGAGCAATAACACAGCGATAAAGCTGAATCTATGGGATGTGCGCGAAAAGACAGCGATATAGGGGAAGGTATGAGAGGTGCGCAAGGCACAGCGATATAGGAGATGCTATGGGAGGTGCGCGAATACACAGTGATATAGGGGACGTGATGAGATGTGCATGAAAACTCAGCGATATTAGGGAAGGTATGAGAGGTGCACAAAAACTCAGTGATATAGGAGAAGTTATGAGAGGTGTGTGAAAACACAGCGATATAGGGGAAGGTATGAAAGGTGCACGAAAACACAGCGACATAGGGGAAGGAATCGGAGGTGCGCGAAAACTGTGCGATATTGGGGATGGTATGAGATGTGCATAAAAACACGGCAATATAGGGGAAGTTATGAGAGGTACGCAAAAATACAGCAATACAGGAGAAGGTATGAGAGGTGCGTGAAAACACAGCGATATAAGGGGAGGTATGAGAGGTACACGAAAACACAGAGATATAGGGGAAGTTATGGGAGGTGCTCGAAAACAGGGTGATATAGAGAAAGGTATGAGAGGTGTGCGAAGGCACAGCAATATAGGGGATGGTATGGGAGGTGCACGAAAACACAGCGATATAGGGGAAGATATGAGAGGTGTGCGAGAACACGTTGAAACAGGGAACAGTATCAGAAGTGCGAGAACACAGAGTGATAGAGGGGAAGTAATGAGAGGAGCGGAAACACAGCGATATAGGTGAAGACATGAGAGGTGCGCGAAAACACGGCAATATAGGGTACGCTATGAGAGGTAAGCAATAACACAGCGATAAAGTTGAAGTTATGGGATGTGCGCGAAAACAGGGCGATATGGGGGAAGATATGAGAGGTGCGCAAGAACACAGCGATGTATGCGAACCCATGGGAGGTGCGCGGGAAACAGGGCGATATAAGGGAAGGTATGAGCGGTGCGCGAAGGCACAGCGATATAGGGGATGCTATGGGAGGTGCGTGAATACACAGAGATATAGGAGACGTTATGAGATGTGCATGAAAACACGGCGATATTGGGGAAGCCATGAGAAGTGTGCGAAAATACAGCGATTTAGGGGACGGTATGGGAGGTGTGCGAAAACAGGGCGACATAGGGGATGGTATGAGAGGTGCGCGAAGGCACAGCGATATAGGGGATGCTATGGCAGGTGCGAGAATACACAGCAATATAGGGGACGTTATGAGATGTGCATGAAAACACATCAATATAGCGGAAGTCATGAGAGGTGTGCAAAAATACATCGATATACGGGAAGGTATGAGAGGTGCGCGAAAACACAGTGATATAGGGGAAGGTATGAGAGGAGTACGAAAACAGAGTGATATAGTGGAAGTTATGAGAGGTGCGTGAAAACCCAGCGACATTTGGGACGTTATGAGATGTGTATGAAAACATGGTGATATTGGGGAAGGTATGAGAGTTCTGCAAAAACACAGCGGTATACGGGAATGCATGAGAGGTGCACGAAAATAGCGATATAGGTGAAGGAATGGGAGGTGCGCGAAAACGGCGATATTTGGGAAAGTATGAGAGGTGCGCGAAGGCACAGCAATACAAGGGATGCTATGGGAGGTGCGCAAATACAGAGCGATATAGGGGACGTTATGAGATGTGCATGAAAACACATCAATATAGGGAAAGGTATGAGATGTGCGCAAAAATACATCGATATAGGGGAAGGTATCAGAGGTGCACGAAGGCACAGCGATATAGGGGACGTTATGAGATGTGTATGAATACACGGCGATATAGGGGAAGGTATGAGAGGTGCGCAAAAACAGGGCAATATAGTGGAAGCTGTGGGATGTGCGCGAAACCACGGCGATACAGGGGAATGTATCAGAGGTGCGAGAAAACACAGCGATATAGGCGACGCTATGGGACATGTGTAAAAAAACAGTGATATAGGGGAAGCTATGAGAGGTGAGCAAAAACACGACGATATAGGGGAATCTATGAGAGGTGAGCAATAACACAGCGATGAAGGTGAAGCTATGGGATGTGCGCGAAAACAGCGACGTAGGCGAAGCTATGGGAGGTGCGCCAAAACACAGCGATATAGGGGACGGTATGAGATGTGCATGAATACACGGCGATATTGGGGAAGCCATGAGAGGTGCCTGAAAACACAGTGATATAGGGGAAGGTATGAGAGGTGTGCAAAAACACAGCGATATAGGAGAATTTAAGAGAGGTGCGTCAAAACACAGTAATATAGGGGAGGGTAGGAGAGGAGCATGAAAACACAGCGATATCGGCGAAGGTATGAGAGGTGCGCAAAAACACAACGATATAGGGGAAGGTATGAGAGCTGCGTGAAAACACTGTGATATTGGGGAAGGTATGAGAGGAGCGCGAAAACAGAGCGATATAGGGGAATTTATGAGAGGTGCGTGAAAACCCAGCGACATTGGGGACGTTATGAGATGTGCATGAAAACACGATGATATTGGGGAAGGTATGAGAGGTGTCCAAAAACACAGCGGTATACGGTATGCATGAGAGGTGCGCGAAGGCACAGCGATATAGGAGAAGGTATGAGAGATGCACGAAAACAGCGATATAGGTGAAGGAATGGGAGGTGCGCGAAAACAGGGCGATATTTGGGAAGGTATGAGAGGTGCGTGAAGGCGCAGCGATATAAGGGATGCTATGGGAGGTGCGCAAATACACAGCGATGTAGAGGATGTTATGAGATGTGCATAATAACACGGCGATATAGGGTAAGTTATGAGAGGTGCGCAAAAACACGGCGATATAGGGGAAGTTAAGAGAGGTGCGTGAAAACACAGCGATATAGCGGAAGGTATGAGAGGTGCGCGAAAACACAGCGATATGGGGGACGGTATGAGATGTGCATGAATGCACGGCGATATCGGGGAAGCCATCAGAGGTGCGAGAAAACACAGTGATATAGGGGACGGTATGAGATGTGCATGAACACATGGCGATATTGGGGATTCCATGAGAGGTGCGCGAAAACACGGCGATATAGTGGAAGCTATGAGAGGTGAGCAAAAACACAGCAATAAAGGTGAAGCTATATCAGGGTGCGAAAAGACAGCGATATAGTTGAAGGCATGAGAGGTGCGCGAAAACACAGCGATGTAGCGGAAGCTATGGGAGCTGCGCGAAAACACAGCGATATAGGGGAATGTATGAAATATGCATGAAACACGGCGATATCGGGGATGCCATGAGAGATGCGCAAAAACACGGCTATATAGGGAAAAGTATGAGAGGTGCGCAAAAACACGGCGATACAGGGGAATGCATCAGAGGTGCAAGAAAACACAGCGATATAGGGGACGTTATGAGACGAGTGAAAACAGAGCGATATAGTGGAAGCTATGGGATGTGTGCGAAAACAGGGCGATATAGGGGAAGGCATGAGAGGTGCGCGAAAACAGGGCAACATAGTGGAAGCTATGGGATGTGTGCGAAAACAGGACGATATAGGGGAAGGTATGAGAGGTGCGCGAAAAGACAGCGATATAGGGGAAGGTATGAGAGGTGCACGAAAACACAAGATATCGGGGAAGGTATGGGAGCTTCGCGAAAACAGGGCAATATAGGGGAAGGTATGAGAGGTGCACTAAAACACAGCGATACAGGGGAAGGAATGGGAGGTGTGCGAAAACAGGGCGATATACGGGAAGGTATGAAAGGTGCGCAAAAACAGGGCAATGTAGTGGAAGCTATGGGACGTGCGCGAATACACAGTGATATAGGGGAAGGTATGAGAGGTGTGCGAGAATACTGCAATGTAGGGGAAATTATGAGAGGTGCGTGACAACACGGCGATACAGGGGAATGTATCAGAGGTGTGAGAAAACACAGCGATATAATGGAAGTAATGACAGCAGCGAAAACACAGCGATATAGGTGAAGACATGAGAGATGCATGAAAACACAGTGATATAGGGGAAGCTATGAGAGGTGAGCAATAACACAGCGATAAAGATGAAGCTATGGGATGTGTGCAAAAAGACAGCGATATAGGGGAAGGTATGAGAGGTGCGCGAAAACACAGCGAAGTGGGCGTAGCTATGGGAGGTGCGCGAAAGCACAGCGATATAAGGGACGGTATGAGATGTGCATGAATACACGGCAATATTGGGGAAGCCATGAGAGATGCGCGAAAACACAGCAATATAGGGGAAGGTATGAGAGGTGCACGAAAACACAACGATTAACGGGAAGGTATGGGAGGTTCGCGAAAACAGGACGATATAGGGGAAGGTATGAGATGTGCGCGAAGGCACAGCAATATAGGAGATTCTATGGGAGGTGCGCGAATGCACAGCAATATGGGGGACGTTATGAGATGTGATTGAAAACACGGCGATATAGGGGAAAGTATGAGAGGTGCGCAAAAATACAGCGATATAGGAGAAGTTATGAGAGGTGCGTGAAAACACAGCGATATAGGGGAAGGTATGATAGGTGCACGAAAACACAGCGATATAGAGGAAGGTATGGGAGGTGCGCAAAAACACAGTGATATAGGGGAAGACATGAGAGGTGCTCGAAAACAGGGCTATATAGTGGAATGATGGGATATGCGCGAAAACATGGCGATACAGGGAAAGGTATGAGAAGTGCCCGAAAACACAGCGATACAGGGGAAGCTATGGGACGTGCGCAAAAACACAGTGATATAGTAGAAGGTATGAGAGGTGTGCAAAAACACAGCGGTATACGGGTATGCATGAGAGGTGCGCGAAGGCACAGTGATATAGGGGATGGTATGGGAGGTGCGCGAAAACACAGCGATATAGGGGAAGGTATGAGATGTGCATGAATACACGGCGATAGTCGGGAAGCCATGAGAGGTGTGCGAAAACACAGCGATATAGGGGACGTTATGAGACGAGTGAAAACAGAGCGATATAGTGGAATCTATGGGATGTGTGCGAAAACAGGGCGATATAGGGGAAGGCATGAGAGGTGCGCGAAAACAGGGCAACATAGTGGAAGCTATGGGATGTGTGCGAAAACAGGACGATATAGGGGAAGGTATGAGAGGTGCGCGAAAAGACAGCGATATAGGGGAAGGTATGAGAGGTGCACGAAAACACAACGATATCGGGGAAGGTATGGGAGCTTCGCGAAAACAGGGCAATATAGGGGAAGGTATGAGAGGTGCACTAAAACACAGCGATACAGGGGAAGGAATGGGAGGTGTGCGAAAACAGGGCGATATACGGGAAGGTATGAAAGGTGCGCAAAAACAGGGCAATGTAGTGGAAGCTATGGGACGTGCGCGAATACACAGTGTTATAGGGGAAGGTATGAGAGGTGTGCGAGAATACTGCGATGTAGGGGAAATTATGAGAGGTGCGTGACAACACGGCGATACAGGGGAATGTATCAGAGGTGTGAGAAAACACAGCGATATAATGGAAGTAATGACAGCAGCGAAAACACAGCGATGTAGGTGAAGACATGAGAGATGCATGAAAACACAGTGATATAGGGGAAGCTATGAGAGGTGAGCAATAACACAGCGATAAAGATGAAGCTATGGGATGTGTGCAAAAAGACAGCGATATAGGGGAAGGTATGAGAGGTGCGCGAAAACACAGCGACGTGGGCGTAGCTATGGGAGGTGCGCGAAAGCACAGCGATATAAGGGACGGTATGAGATGTGCATGAATACACGTCAATATTGGGGAAACCATGAGAGATGCGCGAAAACACAGCAATATAGGGGAAGGTATGAGAAGTGCACGAAAACACAACGATAAAAGGGAAGATATGGGAGGTGAGCGAAAACAGGACGATATAGGGGAAGATATGAGATGTGCGCGAAGGCACAGCGATATAGGGGATTCTATGGGAGGTGCGCGAATACACAGCAATATGGGGGACGATATGAGATGTGATTGAAAACACGGCGATATAGGGGAAGGTATGAGAGGTGCGCAAAAATACAGCGATATAGGAGAAGTTATGAGAGGTGCGTGAAAACACAGCGATATAGGGGAAGATATGGGAGGTGCACGAAAACACAGCGATATAGGGGACTTTAAGAGATGTGCATGAAAACACGGCTATATTGGGGAAGCTATGAGAGGTGCACAAAAATACAGCGATATAGGAGAAGTTATGAGAGGTGCGTGAAAACACAGCGATATAGGGAGAGGTATGAGAGGTGCACGAAAACACAGCGATATAGGGGAATGTATGGGAGGTGCGCGAAAACAGGACAATATAGGGGAGGGTAAGATAGGTGCGCGAAGGCACAGCAATATAGGGGATGCTATGGGAGGTGCATGAAAACACAGCGATATAGGGGAATGTATGGGAAGTGCGCGAAAACAGGGCGATATAAGGGAAGGCAAGAGAGGTGCGCGAAGGCACTGCTATATAAGGGATGCTATGGGAGGTGCGCTAAAACACAGTGATATAGGAGAAGACATGAGAGGTGCACAAAAACAGGGCAATATAGTGGAAGCTATGGGATGTGCCCGAAAACACGGCGATACAGGGGAATGCATCAGAGGTGCGAGAAAACACAGCGATATAGGGGAAGTAATGATAGGAGCGAAAACATAGCGATATAGGTGAAGACATGCGAGGTGCATGAAAACACGACGATATAGGGTAAGCTATGAGAGGTGAGCAATAACACAGCGATCAAGGTGAAGCTATGGGATGTGCGCGAAAACAGAAATGTACGCGAAGCTATGGGAGGTGCGCGAAAACACAGCGGTATAGGGGACGGTATGAGATGTGCATGAATACACGGCTATATTGGGGAAGCCATGAGAGGTGCCTGAAATCACAGCGATATAGGGGAAGGTATGAGAGGTGTACAAAAACACAGCGATATCGGGGAAGTTATGGGAGGTGCACGAAAACAGGGCGATATAGGGGAATCTATGAGAGGTGAGCAAAAACACGGTGATACAGGGGAAGGTATGAGAGGTGAGCAATAACACAGCGATAAAGGTGAATCTATGGGATGTGCGCAAAAAGACAGCGATATAGGGGAAGGTATGAGAGGTGCGCAAGGCACAGCGATATAGGGGATACTATGGGATGTGCGTGAATACACAGCGATATAGGGGACGTGATGAGATGTGCATGAAAATGCAGCGATATTAGGGAAGGTATGACAGGTGCACAAAAACACAGTGATATAGGAGAAGTTATGAGAGGTGTGTGAAAACACAGTGATATAGGGGAAGGTATGAAAGGTGCACGAAAACACAGCGATATAGGGGAAGGAATGGGAGATGCACGAAAACAGGGAGATATAGGGGAATGTATGAGAATGTATGAGAATGTGCGAGAAAACACAGCGATATAGGGGAAGTATTAGGAGGAGCGAAAAAATAGCGATCTAGGTGAAGACATGAGAGGTGATCAAAAACACGGCGATACAGGGGAAGCTATGAGAGGAGAGCAATAACACAGCGATAAAGCTGAATCTATGGGATGTGCGCGAAAAGACAGCAATATAGGGGAAGCTATGAGAGGTGCGCAAGGCACAGCGATATAGGGGATGCGATGGGAAGTGTGTGAATATCCAGAGATAAAGGGGACGCTATGAGAGGTGTGTGAAAACACAGCGATATAGGGGGAGGTATGAGAGGTACACGAAAACACAACGATAAGGGGAAGGTATGGGAGGTGCTCGAAAACAAGGCGATATAGAGGAAGGTATGAGAGGTGCACGAAAACAGCGATATAGGTGAAGGAATGGGAGGTGCGCGAAAACAGGGCGATATTTGGGAAGGTATGAGAGGTGCGTGAAGGCGCAGCGATATAAGGGATGCTATGGGAGGTGCGCAAATACACAGCGATGTAGAGGACGTTATGAGATGTGCATAATAACGCGGCGATATAGGGTAAGTTATGAGAGGTGCGCAAAAGCACGGCGATATAGGGGAAGTTAAGAGAGGTGCGTGAAAACACAGCGATATAGCGGAAGGTATGAGAGGTGCGCGAAAACACAGCGATATGGGGGACGGTATGAGATGTGCATGAATGCACGGCGATATCGGGGAAGCCATCAGAGGTGCGAGAAAACACAGTGATATAGGGGACGGTATGAGATGTGTATGAACACATGGCGATATTGGGGATTCCATGAGAGGTGCGCGAAAACACGGCGATATAGTGGAAGCTATGAGAGGTGAGCAAAAACACAGCAATAAAGGTGAAGCTATATCAGGGTGCGAAAAGACAGCGATATAGGTGAAGGCATGAGAGGTGCGCGAAAACACAGCGATGTAGCGGAAGCTATGGGAGCTGCGCGAAAACACAGCGATATAGGGGAATGTATGAAATATGCATGAAACACGGCGATATCGGGGATGCCATGAGAGATGCGCAAAAACACGGCTATATAGGGAAAAGTATGAGAGGTGCGCAAAAACACGGCGATACAGGGGAATGCATCAGAGGTGCAAGAAAACACAGCGATATAGGGGACGTTATGAGACGAGTGAAAACAGAGCGATATAGTGGAAGCTATGGGATGTGTGCGAAAACAGGGCGATATAGGGGAAGGCATGAGAGGTGCGCGAAAACAGGGCAACATAGTGGAAGCTATGGGATGTGTGCGAAAACAGGACGATATAGGGGAAGGTATGAGAGGTGCGCGAAAAGACAGCGATATAGGGGAAGGTATGAGAGGTGCACGAAAACACAACGATATCGGGGAAGGTATGGGAGCTTCGCGAAAACAGGGCAATATAGGGGAAGGTATGAGAGGTGCACTAAAACACAGCGATACAGGGGAAGGAATGGGAGGTGTGCGAAAACAGGGCAATATACGGGAAGGTATGAAAGGTGCGCAAAAACAGGGCAATGTAGTGGAAGCTATGGGACGTGCGCGAATACACAGTGATATAGGGGAAGGTATGAGAGGTGTGCGAGAATACTGCGATGTAGGGGAAATTATGAGAGGTGCGTGACAACACGGCGATACAGGGGAATGTATCAGAGGTGTGAGAAAACAGCGATATAATGGAAGTAATGACAGCAGCGAAAACATAGCGATATAGGTGAAGACATGAGAGGTGCATGAAAACACAGTGATATAGGGGAAGCTATGAGAGGTGAGCAATAACACAGCGATAAAGATGAAGCTATGGGATGTGTGCAAAAAGACAGCGATATAGGGGAAGGTATGAGAGGTGCGCGAAAACACAGCGACGTGGGCGTAGCTATGGGAGGTGCGCGAAAGCACAGCGATATAAGGGACGGTATGAGATGTGCATGAATACACGGCAATATTGGGGAAGCCTTGAGAGATGCGCGAAAACACAGCAATATATGGGAAGGTATGAGAGGTGCACGAAAACACAACGATTAAAGGGAAGGTATGGGAGGTGCGCGAAAACAAGACGATATAGGGGAAGGTATGAGATGTGCGCGAAGGCACAGCAATATAGGAGATTCTATGGGAGGTGCGCGAATGCACAGCAATATGGGGGACGTTATGAGATGTGATTGAAAACACGGCGATATAGGGGAAAGTATGAGAGGTGCGCAAAATTACAACGATATAGGAGAAGTTATGAGAGGTGCGTGAAAACACAGCGATATAGGGGAAGGTATGAGAGGTGCACGAAAACACAGCGATATAGAGGAAGGTATGGGAGGTGCGCAAAAACACAGTGATATAGGGGAAGACATGAGAGGTGCTCGAAAACAGGGCTATATAGTGGAATGATGGGATATGCGCGAAAACATGGCGATACAGGGAAAGGTATGAGAAGTGCCCGAAAACATAGCGATACAGGGGAGGCTATGGGACGTGTGCAAAAACACAGTGATATAGTAGAAGGTATGAGAGGTGTGCAAGAACATGGCTATATAGGGGAAATTATGAGAGGTCCGTAAAAACACGGCGATATATGAGAATTTATGAGAGATGAGTGAAAACACAGCGATATAGGGGAAGGTGTGAAGGTATGAGAGGTGCACGAAAACACAGCGATATAGGGGAAGATATGAGAGGTGCGCGAAGGCACAGTGATATAGGGGACGGTATGAGATGTGCATGAAAACACGGAGATATCGGGGAAGAAATGAGAGATGCGTGAAAGCACGGCGATATAGGGGAAAGTATGAGAGGTGCGCAAAAACACGGCGATACAGGGGAATGCATCACAGGTGCGAGAATACACAGCGATATCGGGGAAGTTATGAGAGAAGCAATAATACAGCGATATAGGGGAGACATGAGAGGTGCACGAAAACAGGTTAATATAGTGAGAGCTATGGGATGTGCATGAAAACAGGGTGATATAGGGGAAGGTATGAGAGCTGCGCGAAAACACAGCAATATAGGGGACTCCATGGGACGTGCGTGAATACACAGTGATATAGGGGAAGGTATGCTAGCTGCGCGAGAACACGGCGATTTAGGGGAAAGTAGGAGAGGTGCGCGAAAACTTGGCGTTATAGGTGAATGCATCAGAGGTGTGAGAAAACACAGTGATGTAGGGGAAGACATGAGAGGTGCGCGAAAACAGGGCAATGTAGTGGAAGATATGGGATGTGCGCGAAAACACAGTGATATAGGGGAAGGTATGAGAGGTGTGCGAGAATACTGCGATGTAGGGGAAATTATGAGAGGTGCGTGACAACACGGCGATACAGGGGAATGTATCAGAGGTGTGAGAAAACACAGCGATATAATGGAAGTAATGACAGGAGCGAAAACAGCGATATAGGTGAAGACATGAGAGGTGCGTAAAAACACAGTGATATAGGGGAAGCTAGGAGAGGTGAGCAATAACAGAGCGATAAAGATGAAGCTATGGGATGTGCGCAAAAAGACAGTGATATAGGGGAAGGTATGAGAGGTGCGCGAAAACACAGCGACGTGGGCGTAGCTATTGGAGGTGTGCGAAAGCACAGCGATATAAGGGACGGTATGAGATGTGCATGAATACACGTCAATATTGGGGAAACCATGAGAGATGCGCGAAAACACAGCAATATAGGGGAAGGTATGAGAAGTGCACGAAAACACAATGATAAAAGGGAAGATATGGGAGGTGCGCGAAAACAGGACGATATAGGGGAAGATATGAGATGTGCGCGAAGGCACAGCGATATAGGGGATTCTATGGGAGGTGCGCGAATACACAGCAATATGGGGGACGTTATGAGATGTGATTGAAAACACGGCGATATAGGGGAAGGTATGAGAGGTGCGCAAAAATACAGCGATATAGGAGAAGTTATGAGAGGTGCATGAAAACACAGAGATATAGGGGAAGGTATGAGAGGTGCACGAAAACACAGCGATATAGGGGACTTTAAGAGATGTGCATGAAAACACGGCTATATTGGGGAAGCTATGAGAGGTGCACAAAAATACAGCGATATAGGAGAAGTTATGAGAGGTGTGTGAAAACACAGCGATATAGGGAGAGGTATGAGAGGTGCACGAAAACACAGCGATATAGGGGAATGTATGGGAGGTGCGCGAAAACAGGGCGATATAGGGGTAGGCAAGAGAGGTGCGCGAAGGCACAGCAATATAGGGGATGCTATGGGAGGTGCATGAAAACACAGCGATATAGGGGAATGTATGGGAAGTGCGCGAAAACAGGGCGATATAGGGGTAGGCAAGAGAGGTGCGCGAAGGCACTGCTATATAAGGGATGCTATGGGAGGTGCGCGAAAACACAGTGATATAGGAGAAGACATGAGAGGTGCACAAAAACAGGGCAATATAGTGGAAGCTATGGGATGTGCCCGAAAACACGGCGATACAGGGGAATGCATCAGAGGTGCGAGAAAACACAGCGATATAGGGGAAGTAATGATAGGAGCGAAAACATAGCGATATAGGTGAAGACATGCGAGGTGCGTGAAAACACGACGATATAGGGTAAGCTATGAGAGGTGAGCAATAACACAGCGATCAAGGTGAAGCTATGGGATGTGCGCGAAAACAGAAACGTACGCGAAGCTATGGGAGGTGCGCGAAAACACAGCGATATAGGGGACGGTATAAGATGTGCATGAATACACGGCTATATTGGGGAAGCCATGAGAGGTGCCTGAAATCACAGCGATATAGGGGAAGGTATGGGAGGTGCACGAAAACAGGGCGATATAGGGGAATGTATGAGAATGTATGAGAATGTGCGAGAAAACACAGCGATATAGGGGAAGTATTGAGAGGAGCGAAAAAATAGCGATCTAGGTGAAGACATGAAAGGTGATCAAAAACACGGCGATACAGGGGAAGCTATGAGAGGAGAGCAATAACACAGCGATAAAGCTGAATCTATGGGATGTGCGCGAAAAGACAGCAATATAGGGGAAGCTATGAGAGGTGCGCAAGGCACAGCGATATAGGGGATGCGATGGGAAGTGTGTGAATATACAGCGATATAGGGGGCGCTATGAGAGGTGCGTGAAAACACAGCGATATAGGGGGAGGTATGAGAGGTTCACGAAAACACAGCGATAAGGGGAAGGTATGGGAGGTGCTCGAAACAAGGCGATATCGAGGAAGGTATGAGAGGTGTGCGAAGGCACAGCACTATAGGGTTTGCTATGGGAGGTGTGCGAAAACACAGTGATATAGGGGAAGACATGAGAGGTGCGCGAAAACAGGGCAATATTGTGGAAGCGAGGCGATGTGCGTGATAACAAGGCGATATTGGGGAAGTTATGAGAGGTGCGTGAAAACACAGCGATATAGGGGAAGCTATGGGACATGCGCAAAAAAACAGTGATATAGGGGAAGGTATGAGAGGTGTGCGTGAACACGGCGATATAGGGGAAATTGTAAGAGGTGCGTGAAAACATGGCAATACAGACGAATGTACCAGAGGTGCGAGAAAACACAGCGATATAGGGGAAGTAATGATAGGAGCGAAAACATAGCGATATAGGTGAAGACATACGAGGTGCGTGAAAACACGACGATATAGGGTAAGCTATGAGAGGTGAGCAATAACACAGCGATCAAGGTGAAGCTATGGGATGTGCGCGAAAACAGCGATGTAGGCGAAGCTATGGGAGGTGCGCGAAAACACAGCGATATAGGGGACGGTATGAGATGTGCATGAATACACGGCGATATTGGGGGAGCCATGAGAGGTGCCTGAAAACACAGCGATATAGGGGAAGGTATGAGAGGTGTACAAAAACACAGCAATATAGGAGAAGTTAAGAGAGGTGCGTTAAAACAGCGATATAGGGGAAGGTATGAGAAGAGCACGAAAACACAGCGATATCGGGGAAGGTATGGGAGGTGCATGAAAACAGGGCGATATAGGGGAATCTATGAGAGGTGAGCAAAAACATGCTGATACAGGGGAAGCTGTGAGAAGTGAGCAATAACACAGCGATAAAGGTGAATGTATGGGATGTGCGCGAAAAGACAGCGATATAGGGGAAGGTATGAGAGGTGCGCAATGCACAGCGATATAGGGGGTGCTATGGGAGGTGCGTGAACATACAGCGATATAGGGGACGTGATGAGATGTGCATGAAAACGCATCGATATTAGGGAAGGTATAAGAGGTGCACAAAAACACAGTGATATAGGAGAAGTTATGAAAGGTGTGTGAAAACACAGTGATATAGGGGAAGGTATGAAAGGTGCACAAAAACACAGCGATATAGGAGAAGTTATGAGAGGTGTGTGAAAACACAGTGATATAGGGGAAGGTATGAAAGGTGCACAAAAACACAGCGATATAGGGGAAGGAATGGGAGATGCACGAAAACAGGGTGATATAGGGGAAGGTATGAGAGGTGCGCGAAAACAGGGCATATAGGGGAAGGTATGAGAGATGCGCGAAGGCACAGCGATATAGGGGATACTATGGCAGGTGCGTGAATGCACAGCGATATAGGGGATACTATTGGAGGTGCGTGAATGCACAGCGATATAGGGAATGTGATGAGATGTGCATGAAAATGCAACGATATTAGTGAAGGTATGAGAGGTGCACGAAAACACAGCGATATAGGGGAAGGTATGAGAGGTGCACAAAAACACAGCGATATAGGGGAAGGTATGAGAGGTGCGCGAAAGCACAGCGATATACGGGACGGTATGAGATGTGCATGAATACACGGCGAAAGACGGGAAACCATGAGAGGTGTGCGAAAACACAGCGATATAGGGGAAGTTATGAGAGGTGCGTGAAAACACAGTGATATAGGTGAAGGTATGAGAGGTGTGTGAAGGCAGAGCGATATAGAGAATGTTATGGGAGGTGCACGAATACACAGTGAAATAGGGGACGTTATGAGATGTGCATGAAAACACAGCGATATAGGGGAAGGTATGAGAGATGCACGAAAATGCAGCGATACAAGGGAAGGTATAGGAGGTGCGCGAAAACAGGGCAATATACGGGACGGTATGAGAGGTGCACGAAAACGTAGCAATATAAAGGAAGGTATAGGAGATGCGCGAAAACAGGGCGATATTGGAGAAGGTATGAGAGGTGCACAAAAACACAGCGATGTAGGGGAAGGTATGGGAGGTGCGCGAAAACGGCGATATTGGGGAAGGTATGAGAGGTGCGCGAAGGCACAGCGATATAGGGGATGCTATAAGGTATGGGAGGTGCGCGAAAACACAGTAATATAGGGGACAGTATGAGATGTGCATAAAAACACGGCGATATAGGGGGAGGTATGAGAGGTGCGCGAAAACACAGCGATGTAGTGGAATACATGAGAGGTGTACGAAAACAGGGCAATATAGTGGAAGCTATGGGATGTGCACGAAAACAGGGCGAATAGGGGAAGGTATGAGAGATGCGCGAAAACACAGCGATATAGGGGACGCAATGGGACGTACGCGAAAACACAGTGATATAGGGGAAGGTATGAGAGGTGTGTGACAACACGGCGATATAGGGGAAATTATGAGAGGTGTGCGAAAACACGGCGATACGGGAGAATGTATGAGATGTGCTAGAAAACACAGCGATATAGGGGAAGTATTAGGAGGAGCGAAAACATAGCGATCTAGGTGATGACATGAGAGGTGCGCGAAAACACGGCGATATAGGAGAAGCTATGAGAGGTGAGCAAAAACACGGCGATAAAGCTGAATCTATGGGATGTGCGCGAAAAGACAGCGATATAGGGGAAGCTATGAGAGGTGAGTGAAAACACAGCGATATAGGAGACGTGATGAGATGTGCATGAATACGCAGCGATATTAGGGAAGGTATGAGAAGTGTACAAAAACACAGTGATATAGGAGAAGATATGAGAGGTGTGTGAAAACACAGCGATATAGGGGAAGGTATGAAAGGTGCACGAAAACACAGAGATATACACGGGAAGGAATGGGAGGTGCTCGAATACACAGCGATATAGGGGACGTTATGAGATGTGCATAAAAACACGGCGATATAGGGGAAGTTATGAGAGGTGCGCAAAAATACAGCAATATAGGAGAAGTTATGAGAGGTGCGTGAAAACACAGCGATATAGGGGGAGGTATGAGAGGTACACGAAAACACAGCGATATAGGGGAAGTTATGGGAGGTGCTCGAAAGCAGGGCGATATAGGGGAAGTTATGAGAGGTGTGTGAAAACACAGCGATATAGGGGGAGGTATGAGAGGTACACGAAAACACAGCGATATAGGGGAATGTATGGGAAGTGCGCGAAAACAGAGCGATATAGGGGAAGGCAAGAGAGGTGCGCGAAGGCACTGCTATATAAGGGATGCTATGGGAGGTGCGCGAAAACACAGTGATGTAGGAGAAGACATGAGAGGTGCACAAAAACAGGGCAATATAGTGGAAGCTATGGGATGTGCCCGAAAACACGGCGATACAGGGGAATGCATCAGAGGTGCGAGAAAACACAGCGATTTAGGGGAAGTAATGATAGGAGCGAAAGCATAGCGATATAGGTGAAGACATGCGAGGTGCGTGAAAACACGACGATATAGGGTAAGCTATGAGAGGTGAGCAATAACACAGCGATCAAGGTGAAGCTATGGGATGTGCGCGAAAACAGAAATGTACGCGAAGCCATGAGAGGTGCCTGAAATCACAGCGATATAGGGGAAGGTATGAGAGGTGTACAAAAACACAGCGATATCAGGGAAGGTATGGGAGGTGCACGAAAACAGGGCGATATAGGGGAATGTATGAGAATGTATGAGAATGTGCGAGAAAACACAGCGATGTAGGGGAAGTATTGAGAGGAGCGAAAAAATAGCGATCTAGGTGAAGACATGAGAGGTGATCAAAAACACGGCAATACAGGGGAAGCTATGAGAGGAGAGCAATAACACAGCGATAAAGCTGAATCTATGGGATGTGCGCGAAAAGACAGCAATATAGGGGAAGCTATGAGAGGTGCGCAAGGCACAGCGATATAGGGGATGCGATGGGAAGTGTGTGAATATACAGCGATATAGGGAGCGCTATGAGAGGTGCGTGAAAACACAGCGATATAGGGGGAGGTATGAGAGGTGTGTGAAAACACAGCGATAAGGGGAAGGTATGGGAGGTGCTCGAAAACAAGGCGATATAGAGGAAAGTATGAGAGGTGTGCGAAGGCACAGCAATATAGGGTTTGCTATGGGAGGTGTGCGAAAACACAGTGATATAGGGGAAGACATGAGAGGTGCGCGAAAACAGGGCATTATTGTGGAAGCGAGGCGATGTGGTATAGGTGAAGACATACGAGGTGCGTGAAAACACGACGATATAGGGTAAGCTATGAGAGGTGAGCAATAACACAGCGATCAAGGTGAAGCTATTGGATGTGCGCGAAAACAGCGATGTAGGCGAAGCTATGGGAGGTGCACGAAAACACAGCGATATAGGGGACGGTATGAGATGTGCATGAATACCCGGCGATATTGGGGGAGCCATGAGAGGTGCCTGAAAACACAGCGATATAGGGGAAGGTATGAGAGGTGTACAAAAACACAGCAATATAGGAGAAGTTAAGAGAGGTGCGTTAAAACACAGCGATATAGGGGAAGGTATGAGAAGAGCACGAAAACACAGCGATATCGGGGAAGGTATGGGAGGTGCATGAAAACAGGGCGATATAGGGGAATCTATGAGAGGTGAGCAAAAACATGGTGATACAGGGGAAGCTATGAGAGGTGAGCAATAACACAGCGATAAAGGTGAATCTATGGGATGTGCGCAAAAAGACAGCGATATAGGGGAAGGTATGAGAGGTGCGCAAGGCACAGTGATATAGGGGATGCTATAGGAGGTGCATGAATACGCAGCGATATAGGGGACGTGATGAGATGTGCATGAAAATGCAGCGATATTAGGGAAGGTATGAGAGGTGCACAAAAACACAGCGATATAGTAGAAGTTATGAGAGGTGTGTGAAAACACAGTGATATAGGTGAAGGTATGAAAGGTGCACGAAAACACAGCGATATAGGGGAAGGAATGGGAGATGCACGAAAACAGGGCGATATAGGGGAAGGTTTGAGAGGTGCGCGAAGGCACAGCGATATAGGGGATACTATGGGAGGTGCGTGAATGCACAGCGATATAGGGGACGTGATGAGATGTGCATGAAAACGCAGCGATATTAGGGAAGGTATGAGAGGTGCGCAAAAACACAGCGATGTAGGCGAAGCCATGGGAGGTGCGCGGGAAACAGGGCGATATAGGGGAAGGTATGAGAGGTGCACGAAAACAGCGATATAGGTGAAGGAATGGGAGGTGCGCGAAAAGACAGCGATATAGGGGAAGGTATGAAAGGTGCGCAAGGCACAGCGATATAGGGGAAGGTATGGAAGGTACTCGAAAACAGGGTGATATAGATGAAGTTATGAGAGGTATGCGAAGGCACAGCAATATAGGGGATGCTATGGAAGGCGCGCAAAAACACAGTGATAAAGGTGAATCTATGGGATGTGCGCAAAAAGACAGCGATATAGGGGAAGGTATGAGAGGTGCGCAAGGCACACTGATATAGGGGATGCTATAGGAGGTGCATGAATACGCAGCGATATAGGGGACGTGATGAGATGTGCATGAAAATGCAGCGATATTAGGGAAGGTATGAGAGGTGCGCAAAAACACAGCGATGTAGGCGAAGCCATGGGAGGTGCGCGGGAAACAGGGCGATATAGGGGAAGGTATGAAAGGTGCACAAAAACAGCGATATAGGTGAAGGAATGGGAGGTGCGCGAAAAGACAGCGATATAGGGGAAGGTATGAAAGGTGCGCAAGGCACAGCGATATAGGGGAAGTTATGGAAGGTGCGCAAGGCACAGCGATATAGGAGAAGGTATGGAAGGTACTCGAAAACAGTGTGATATAGATGAAGTTATGAGAGGTATGCGAAGGCACAGCAATATAGGGGATGCTATGGAAGGCGCGCAAAAACACAGTGATATAGGGGAAGACATGAGAGGTGCGCGAAAACAGGGCAATATAGTGGAAGCTCTGAGAGGTGAGCTAAAACCCAGCGATACAGTGGAAGCTATGAGAGGTGAGCAGTATCACAGCGATAAAGGTGAATCTATGGGATGTGTGCGAAAAGACATCGATATAGGGGAGGGTATGAGAGATATGCGAAAACACAGCGATATAGGGGACGGTATGAGATGTGCATGAAGACAAGGCGATAGTCGAGAATCCATGAGAGGTGTGCGGAAACACAGCGATATAGAGGAAGTTATGAGAGGTGCGTGAAAACCCAGCGATATAGAGGGCGTTATGAGATGTGCATGAAAACACGGCGATATAGGGGAAGGTATGAGAAGTGCACGAAGGCACGGCGATATAGGGGATGCTATGGGAGGTGCGCGAAAACACAGTGATATAGGGGACGGTATGAGATGTGTATGGAAACACGGCGATATATGGGAAGCTATGAGAGGTGCGTGAAAACACGGCGATATATGGGAAAGAATGAGACGTGCGCGAAAACTTGGCATGACAGGCGAATGCATGAGAGGCGAAGAAAACACAGCGATGTAGGGGAAGACATGAGATGCGCGCAAAAACAGGGCGATGCAGGGGAAGGTATGAGAGGTGCGCGAAAGCACAGCGATATAGGGACGCATGGGACGTGCGCGAAAACACAGTGATATAGGGGAAGGTATGAGAGATGTGCGAGAACACGGCGAGATAGGGGAAATTATGAGAGGTGCGCGAAAACACGGCGATACGGGAGAATGTATCAGATGTGTGAGAAAACACAGTGATATAGGGGAAGTAATGAGAGGAGCGAAAACATAGCGATCTCGGTGAAGACATGAGAGGTGCACGAAAACATGGCGATATAGGGGAAGCTATGAGAGGTGAGCAAAAACACGGCGATACAGGGGAAGCTATGAGAGGTGAACAATAACACAGCGATAAAGGTGAATCTATGGGATGTGCGCGAAAAGACAGCGATATAGGGGAAGGTATGAGAGGTGCACAATGCACAGCGGTATAGGGGATGCTATGGGAGGTGCGTGAATATACAGCGATATAGGGGACGTGATGAGATGTGCATGAAAACGCATCGATATTAGGGAAGGTATGAGAGGTGCACAAAAACACAACGATATAGGAGAAGTTATGAGAGGTGTGTGAAAACACAGTGATATAGGGGAAGGTATGAAAGGTGCACGAAAACACAGCGATATAGGGGAAGGAATGGGAGATGCACGAAAACAGGGTGATATAGGGGAAGGTATGAGAGGTGCGCGAAAACAGGGCATATAGGGGAAGGTATGAGAGGTGCGCGAAGGCACAGCGATATAGGGGATACTATGGCAGGTGAGTGAATGCACAGCGATATAGGGGATACTATTGGAGGTGCGTGAATGCACAGCGATATAGGGAATGTGATGAGATGTGCATGAAAATGCAACGATATTAGTGAAGGTATGAGAGGTGCACGAAAACACAGCGATATAGGGGAAGGTATGAGAGGTGCACAAAAACACAGCGATATAGGGGAAGGTATGAGAGGTGCGCGAAAGCACAGCGATATACGGGACGGTATGAGATGTGCATGAATACACGCGAAAGACGGGAAACCATGAGAGGTGTACGAAAACACAGCGATATAGGGGAAGTTATGAGAGGTGCGTGAAAACATAGTGATATAGGTGAAGGTATGAGAGGTGTGTGAAGGCAGAGCGATATAGAGAATGTTATGGGAGGTGCACGAATACACAGTGAAATAGGGGACGTTATGAGATGTGCATGAAAACACAGCGATATAGGGGAAGGTATGAGAGATGCACAAAAATGCAGCGATACAAGGGAAGGTATAGGAGGTGCGCGAAAACAGGGCAATATACAGGACGGTATGAGAGGTGCACGAAAACGTAGCAATATAAGGGAAGGTATAGGAGATGCGCGAAAACAGGGCGATATTGGAGAAGGTATGAGAGGTGCACAAAAACACAGCGATGTAGGGGAAGGTATGGGAGGTGCGCGAAAACGGCGATATTGGGGAAGGTATGAGAGGTGCGCGAAGGCACAGCGATATAGGGGATGCTATAAGGTATGGGAGGTGCGCGAAAACACAGTAATATAGGGGACAGTATGAGATGTGCATAAAAACACGGCGATATAGGGGAAGGTATGAGAGATGCGTGAAAACACAGCGATATAGGGGACGCAATGGGACGTACGCGAAAACACAGTGATATAGGGGAAGGTATGAGAGGTGCGAGAACATGGCAATATAGGGGAAATTATGAGAGGTGTGCGAAAACACGGCGATACGGGAGAATGTATGAGTTGTGCTAGAAAACACAGCGATATAGGGGAAGTATTAGGAGGAGCGAAAACATAGCGATCTAGGTGATGACATGAGAGGTGCGCGAAAACACGGCGATATAGGAGAAGCTATGAGAGGTGAGCAAAAACACGGCGATAAAGCTGAATCTATGGGATGTGCGCGAAAAGACAGCGATATAGGGGAAGCTATGAGAGGTGAGTGAAAACACAGCGATATAGGGGACGTGATGAGATGTGCATGAAAACGCAGCGATATTAGGGAAGGTATGAGAGGTGTACAAAAACACAGTGATATAGGAGAAGATATGAGAGGTGTGCGAAAACACAGCGATATAGGGGAAGGTATGAAAGGTGCACGAAAACACAGAGATATACACGGGAAGGAATGGGAGGTGCTCGAATACACAGCGATATAGGGGACGTTATGAGATGTGCATAAAAACACGGCGATATAGGTGAAGTTATGAGAGGTGCGCAAAAATACAGCAATATAGGAGAAGTTATGAGAGGTGTGTGAAAACACAGCGATATAGGGGGAGGTATGAGAGGTACACGAAAACACAGCGATATAGGGGAAGGTATGGGAGGTGCTCGAAAGCAGGGCGATATAGGGGAAGTTATGAGAGGTGTGTGAAAACACAGCGATATAGGGGGAGGTATGAGAGGTACACGAAAACACAGCGATATAGGGGAATGTATGGGAAGTGCGCGAAAACAGGGCGATATAGGGGAAGGCAAGAGAGGTGCGGGAAGGCACTGCTATATAAGGGATGCTATGGGAGGTGCGCGAAAACACAGTGATATAGGAGAAGACATGAGAGGTGCACAAAAACAGGGCAATATAGTGGAAGCTATGGGATGTGCCCGAAAACACGGCGATACAGGGGAATGCATCAGAGGTGCGAGAAAACACAGCGATATAGGGGAAGTAATGATAGGAGCGAAAACATAGCGATATAGGTGAAGACATGCGAGGTGCGTGAAAACACGACGATATAGGGTAAGCTATGAGAGGGGAGCAATAACACAGCGATCAAGGTGAAGCTATGGGATGTGCGCGAAAACAGAAATGTACGCGAAGCTATGGGAGGTGCGCGAAAACACAGCGATATAGGGGACGGTATGAGATGTGCATGAATACACGGCTATATTGGGGAAGCCATGAGAGGTGCCTGAAATCACAGCGATATAGGGGAAGGTATGAGAGGTGTACAAAAACACAGCGATATCGGGGAAGGTATGGGAAGTGCACGAAAACAGGGCGATATAGGGGAATGTATGAGAATGTATGAGAATGTGCGAGAAAACACAGCGATGTAGGGGAAGTATTGAGAGGAGCGAAAAAATAGCGATCTAGGTGAAGACATGAGAGGTGATCAAAAACACGGCGATACAGGTGAAGCTATGAGAGGAGAGCAATAACACAGCGATAAAGCTGAATCTATGGGATGTGCGCGAAAAGACAGCAATATAGGGGAAGCTATGAGAGGTGCGCAAGGCACAGCGATATAGGGGATGCGATGGGAAGTGTGTGAATATACAGCGATATAGGGGGCGCTATGAGAGATGCGTGAAAACACAGCGATATAGGGGGAGGTATGACAGGTGCGTGAAAACACAGCGATAAGGGGAAGGTATGGGAGGTGCTCGAAAACAAGTCGATATAGAGGAAAGTATGAGAGGTGTGCGAAGGCACAGCAATATAGGGTTTGCTATGGGAGGTGTGCGAAAACACAGTGATATAGGGGAAGACATGAGAGGTGCGCGAAAACAGGGCATTATTGTGGAAGCGAGGCGATGTGCGTGATAACAGGGCGATATTGGGGAAGTTATGAGAGGTGCGCGATAACACAGCGATATAGGGGAAGCTATGGGACATGCGCAAAAAAACAGTGATATAGGGGAAGGTATGATAGGTGTGCGTGAACACGGCGATATAGGGGAAATTGTAAGAGGTGCGCGAAAACATGGCAATACAGAAGAATGTATCAGAGGTGCGAGAAAACACAGCGATATAGGGGAAGTAATGATAGGAACGAAACCATAGAGATATAGGTGAAGACATGCGAGGTGCGTGAAAACACGACGATATAGGGTAAGCTATGAGAGGTGAGCAATAACACAGCGATCAAGGTGAAGCTATTGGATGTGCGCGAAAACAGCGATGTAGGCGAAGCTATGGGAGGTGCGCGAAAACACAGCGACATAGGGGACGGTATGAGATGTGCATGAATACACAGCGATATTGGGGGAGCCATGAGAGGTGCCTGAAAACACAGCGATATAGGGGAAGGTATGAGAGGTGTACAAAAACACAGCAATATAGGAGAAGTTAAGAGAGGTGTGTTAAAACACAGCGATATAGGGGAAGGTATGAGAAGAGCACGAAAACACAGCGATATCGGGGAAGGTATGGGAGGTGCATGAAAACAGGGTGATATAGGGGAATCTATGAGAGGTGAGCAAAAACATGGTGATACAGGGGAAGCTATCAGAGGTGAGCAATAACACAGCGATAAAGGTGAATCTATGGGATGTGCGCAAAAAGACAGCGATATAGGGGAAGGTATGAGAGGTGCGCAAGGCACAGTGATATAGGGGATGCTATAGGAGGTGCATGAATACGCTGCGATATAGGGGACGTGATGAGATGTGCATGAAAATGCAGCGATATAGGGGAAGGTATGAGAGGTGTGCGAAAACATGGTGATACGGGAGAATGTATCAATTGTGCGAGAAAACACAGCGATATAGGGGAAGTATTGAGAGGAGCGAAAACATAGCGATCTAGGTGAAGACATGAGAGGTGAGCAAAAACACGGCGATACAGGGGAAGCTATGAGAGGAGATCAATAACACAGCGATAAAGCTGAATCTATGGGATGTGCGCGAAAAGACAGCAATATAGGGGAAGCTATGAGAGGTGCGCAAGGCACAGCGATATAGGGGATGTGATGGGAGGTGTGTGA
The DNA here is from genome assembly GCF_030028105.1 of Mobula birostris. NCBI lineage: Eukaryota > Metazoa > Chordata > Chondrichthyes > Myliobatiformes > Myliobatidae > Mobula > Mobula birostris. Next base: position 85,882 of record NW_027276416.1, on the reverse strand, counting down.
ATATACAGCGATATAGGGGACGCTATGAGAGGTGCGTGAAAACACAGCGATATAGGGGGAGGTATGAGAGGTACACGAAAACACAGCGATAAGGGGAAGGTATGGGAGGTGCGCGAAAACTGGGCGATATAGGGGAATGTATGAGAGGTGCGCGAAGGCACAGTGATATGGGGGATGCTACGGGAGGTGCGCGAAGGCACAGTGATATGGGGGATGCTACGGGAGGTGCGCGAATTCACAGCAATATAGGGGACGTTATGAGATGTGCATGAAAAGACGGCAATATAGGGGAAGGTATGAGATGTACGCAAAAGTACAACGATATAGGAGAAGTTATGAGAGGTGCGTGAAAAGACGGTAATATAGGGGAAGGTATGAGATGTACGCAAAAGTACAACGATATAGGAGAAGTTATGAGAGGTGCGTGAAAACACAGCGATACAGGGGAAGGTATGAGAGGTGCGCGAAAACTGGACGATATAGGGGAAGGTATGAGAGGTGCGCGAAAACTGGACGATATAGGGGAAGTTATGAGAGGTGCGCGAATGCACAGCGATATTGGGGACGTTATAAGATGTGCATGAAAACATGGCGATATAGGGGAAGTTATGAGAGGTGTGCAAAAACACAGCGATATAGGGGAAGGTATGAGAGGTGCGTGAAAACACAACGATATAGGGGAAGGTATGAGAGTTGCACAATAATACAGCGATATTGGGGAAGGTATGGGAGGTGCGCGAAAACAGGGCGATATAGGGGACGTTATGAGATTTGCATGAAAACACGTCAATATAGGGGAAGGTATGAGATGTGCGCAAAAATACAGCGATATAGGAGAAGTTATGAGAGGTGCGTGAAAACACAGCGATACAGGGGAAGGTATGAGAGGTGCGCGAAAACACAGCGATAAAGGGGACAGTACGAGATGTGCATGAATACACGGCGATATTGGTGAAGCCATGAGAGGTGCGTGAAAACACAGCAATATAGGGTAAGGTATGAGAGGTGTTCAAAAACACAGCGATGACGGGGAAGTTATGGGAAGTGAGCGAAAACAGGGCAATATAGGGGAAAGTATGAGAGGTACGCGAAGGCACAGTTATATAGGGGAGTTATGGGAGGTGCACGAATACACAGCGATATAGGGGACGTTATGAGATGTGCATGAAAACACAGTAATATAGGGGAAGTTATGAGAGGTGCACAAAAATGCAGCAATATAGGAGAAGGTATGAGAGGTGCGTGAAAACACAGCGATATAGGGGAAGGTATGAGACGCGTGTGAAAACACAGCGATATGGAGAATGTATCAGAGGTGCGAGAAAACACAGCGATATAGGGGAAGTAATGAGAGGAGCGAAAACATAGCGATCTAGGTGAAGACATGAGAGGTGCGCGAAAACACGGCAATATAGGCGAAGCTATGAAAGGTGAGCAAAAACACGGTGATATAGGGGAAGCTGTGAGAGGTGTGCAATAACACAGCGATAAAGTTGAATCTATGGGATGTGCGCGAAAAGTCAGCGATATAGGGGAAGGTATGAGAGGTGCGCAAGGCACAGCGAAATAGGGGATGCTATGGGAGGTGCGTGAAAACGCAGCGATATAGTGGACGTTATGAGATGTGCATTAAAACACAGCGATATTTGGGAAGATATAAGAGGTGCACAAAAACACAGCGATATAGGAGAAGTTATGAGGGGTGTGTGAAAACACAGCGATATAGTGGAAGGTATGAGAGGTGCACGAAAACAGCGATATCGGGGAAGGAATGAGAGGTGCACGAAGGCACAGCGATATAGGGGATTCTATGGGAGGTGCGCGAATACACAGCGATATAGGGGACGTTATTAGATGTGCATAAAAACACGGCGATATAGGGGAAGTTATGAGAGGTTTGCAAAAATACAGCAATATAGGAGAAGTTATGAGAGGTGAGTGAAAACACAGCGATATAGGAGGAGGTATGAAAGGTGCACGAAAACACAGCGATATAGGGGAAGACATCAGAGTTGCGTGAAAGCAGGACAATATAGTGGAAGCTATGAGAGGTGAGCAAAAACACGGTGATATAAGGGAAGCTATGAGAGGTGAGCAATAACACAGCGATAAAGGTGAATCTATGGGATGTGCGCAAAAACACAGCTATATAGGGGAAGGTATGAGAGGTGCGCAAGGCACAGCGATATAGGGGATGGTACGGGAGGTGCGTGAATACACAGCGATATACGGGACGTTATGAGAGGTGCATGAAAACGTAGCGATATTAGGGAAGGTATGAGAGGTTCACAAAAGCACAGCGACATAGGAGAATGAATGGGAAGTGTGCGAAAACATGGCGATATAGGCGAAGGTATGAGAAGTGCGCGAAGCCACAGCAATATGTTGGAGGCTATGGGAGGTGCGCGACTACGCGAAAACAGGGCGATATAGGGGATGAAATGAGAGGTGCGCGAAAACAGGGCAATATAGTGGAAGCTATGGGATGTGCGCGAAAGCAGGGCGATATCGGGGAAGGTATGAGAGGTGCCTGAAAACACAGCAATATCGGGGAAGTTATGGGAAGTGAGCGAAAACAGGGCGATATAGGGGAAGATATGAGAGGTTCGCTAAGGCACAGTGATATAGGGGACTATGGGAGGTGCACGAATACACAGCGATAAAGGTGAATCTATGGGATGTGCGCGAAAAGACAGCGATATAGGGGAAGGTATGAGAGGTGCGCGTGAACACGGCGATATAGGGGAAATTGTTAGAGGTGCGCGAAAACATGGCAATACTGAAGAATGTATCAGAGGTGCGAGAAAACACAGCGATATAGGGGAAGTAATGATAGGAGCGAAACCATAGCGATATAGGTGAAGACATACGAGGTGCATGAAAACACGACGATTTTGGGTAAGCTATGAGAGGTGAGCAATAACACAGCGATCAAGGTGAAGCTATTGGATGTGCGCGAAAACAGCGATGTAGGCGAAGCTATGGGAGGTGCGCGAAAACACAGCGATATAGGGGACGGTATGAGATGCGCATGAATACACGGCGATATTGGGGGAGCCATGAGAGGTGCCTGAAAACACAGCGATATAGGGGAAGGTATGAGAGGTGTACAAAAACACAGCAATATAGGAGAAGTTAAGAGAGGTGCGTTAAAACACAGCGATATAGGGGAAGGTATGAGAAGAGCACGAAAACACAGCGATATCGGGGAAGGTATGGGAGGTGCATGAAAACAGGGCGATATAGGGGAATCTATGAGAGGTGAGCAATAACACAGTGATAAAGGTGAATCTATGGGATGTGCTCAAAAAGACAGCGATATAGGGGAAGATATGAGAGGTGCGCAAGGCACAGTGATATAGGGGATGCTATAGGAGGTGCATGAATACGCAGCGATATAGGGGATGTGATGAGATGTGCATGAAAATGCAGCGATATTAGGGAAGGTATGAGAGGTGCGCAAAAACACAGCGATGTAGGCGAAGCCATGGGAGGTGCGCGGGAAACAGGGCGATATAGGGGAAGGTATGAGAGGTGCACAAAAACAGCGATATAGGTGAAGGAATGGGAGGTGCGCGAAAAGACAGCGATATAGGGGAAGGTATGAAAGGTGCGCAAGGCACAGCGATATAGGGGAAGGTATGGAAGGTACTCGAAAACAGGGTGATATAGATGAAATTATGAGAGGTATGCGAAAGCACAGCAATATAGGGGATGCTATGGAAGGCGCTCAAAAACACAGTGATACAGGGGAAGCTATGAGAGGTGAGCAGTATCACAGCGATAAAGGTGAATCTATGGGATGTGTGCGAAAAGACATCGATATAGGGGAGGGTGTGAGAGGTATGCGAAAACACAGCGATATAGGGGACGGTATGAGATGTGCATGAAGACAAGGCGATAGTCGAGAATCCATGAGAGGTGTGCGGAAACACAGCGATATAGGGGAAGTTATGAGAGGTGCGTGAAAACCCAGCAATATAGAGGGCGTTATGAGATGTGCCTGAAAACACAGCGATATAGGGGAAGGTATGAGAGGTGTACAAAAACACAGCAATATAGGAGAAGTTAAGAGAGGTGCGTTAAAACACAGCGATATAGGGGAAGGTATGAGAAGAGCACGAAAACACAGCGATATCGGGGAATGTATGGGAGGTGCATGAAAACAGGGCGATATAGGGGAATCTATGAGAGGTGAGCAAAAACATGGTGATACAGGGGAAGCTATGAGAGGTGCGTGAAAACCTAGCAATATAGAGGGCGTTATGAGATGTGCATGAAAACACGGTGATATAGGGGAAGGTATGAGAAGTGCACGAAGGCACGGCGATATAGGGGATGCTATGGGAGGTGCGCGAAAACACAGTGATATAGGGGACGGTATGAGATGTGTATGGAAACACGGCGATATATGGGAAGCTATGAGAGGTGCGTGAAAACACGGCGATATATGGGAAAGAATGAGACGTGCGCGAAAACTTGGCATGACAGGCGAATGCATGAGAGGCGCGAGAAAACACAGCGATGTAGGGGAAGACATGAGATGCGCGCAAAAACAGGGCGATGCAGGGGAAGGTATGAGAGGTGCGCGAAAGCACAGCGATATAGGGACGCATGGGACGTGCGCGAAAACACAGTGATATAGGGGAAGGTATGAGAGATGTGCGAGAACACGGCGAGATAGGGGAAATTATGAGAGGTGCGCGAAAACACGGCGATACGGGAGAATGTATCAGATGTGTGAGAAAACACAGCGATATAGGGGAAGTAATGAGAGGAGCGAAAACATAGCGATCTCGGTGAAGACATGAGAGGTGCACGAAAACATGGCGATATAGGGGAAGCTATGAGAGGTGAGCAAAAACACGGCGATACAGGGGAAGCTATGAGAGGTGAACAATAACACAGCGATAAAGGTGAATCTATGGGATGTGCGCGAAAAGACAGCGATATAGGGGAAGGTATGAGAGGTGCGCAATGCACAGCGATATAGGGGATGCTATGGGAGGTGCGTGAATATGCAGCGATATAGGGGACGTGATGAGATGTGCATGAAAACGCATCGATATTAGGGAAGGTATGAGAGGTGCACAAAAACACAGCGATATAGGAGAAGTTATGAGAGGTGTGTGAAAACACAGTGATATAGGGGAAGGTATGAGAGATGTGCGAGAACACGGCGAGATAGGGGAAATTATGAGAGGTGCGCGAAAACACGGCGATACGGGAGAATGTATCAGATGTGTGAGAAAACACAGCGATATAGGGGAAGTAATGAGAGGAGCGAAAACATAGCGATCTCGGTGAAGACATGAGAGGTGCACGAAAACATGGCGATATAGGGGAAGCTATGAGAGGTGAGCAAAAACACGGCGATACAGGGGAAGCTATGAGAGGTGAACAATAACACAGCGATAAAGGTGAATCTATGGGATGTGCGCGAAAAGACAGCTATATAGGGAAAGGTATGAGAGGTGCGCAATGCACAGCGATATAGGGGATGCTATGGGAGGTGCGTGAATATGCAGCGATATAGGGGACGTGATGAGATGTGCATGAAAACGCATCGATATTAGGGAAGGTATGAGAGGTGCACAAAAACACAACGATATAGGGGAAGTTATGAGAGGTGTGTGAAAACACAGTGATATAGGGGAAGGTATGAAAGGTGCACGAAAACACAGCGATATAGGGGAAGGAATGGGAGATGCACGAAAACAGAGTGATATAGGGGAAGGTATGAGAGGTGCGCGAAAACAGGGCATATAGGGGAAGGTATGAGAGGTGCGCGAAGGCACAGCGATATAGGGGATACTATGGCAGGTGAGTGAATGCACAGCGATATAGGGGATACTATTGGAGGTGCGTGAATGCACAGCGATATAGGGAATGTGATGAGATGTGCATGAAAATGCAACGATATTAGTGAAGGTATGAGAGGTGCACGAAAACACAGCGATATAGGGGAAGGTATGAGAGGTGCACAAAAACACAGCGATATAGGGGAAGGTATGAGAGGTGCGCGAAAGCACAGCGATATACGGGACGGTATGAGATGTGCATGAATACACGGCGAAAGACGGGAAACCATGAGAGGTGTGCGAAAACAGCGATATAGGGGAAGTTATGAGAGGTGCGTGAAAACACAGTGATATAGGTGAAGGTATGAGAGGTGTGTGAAGGCAGAGCGATATAGAGAATGTTATGGGAGGTGCACGAATACACAGTGAAATAGGGGACGTTATGAGATGTGCATGAAAACACAGCGATACAGGGGAAGGTATGAGAGATGCACGAAAATGCAGCGATACAAGGGAAGGTATAGGAGGTGCGCGAAAACAGGGCAATATACGGGACGGTATGAGAGGTGCACGAAAACGTAGCAATATAAGGGAAGGTATAGGAGATGCGCGAAAACAAGGCGATATTGGAGAAGGTATGAGAGGTGCACAAAAACACAGCGATGTAGGGGAAGGTATGGGAGGTGCGCGAAAACGGCGATATTGGGGAAGGTATGAGAGGTGCGCGAAGGCACAGCGATATAGGGGATGCTATGGGAGGTGCGCAAAAACACAGTAATATAGGGCAAGGTATGAGAGGTGCACGAAAACACAGCAATATAGGGGAAGGTATGGGAGGTGCTCGAAAGCAGGGCGATATAGGGGAAGTTATGAGAGGTGTGTGAAAACACTGCGATATAGGGGGAGGTATGAGAGGTACACGAAAACACAGCGATATAGGGGAAGGTATGGGAGGTGCTCGAAATCAGGGCGATATAGTGGAAGTTATGAGAGGTGCGTGAAAACCCAGCAATATAGGGGACATTATGAGACGTGCATGAAAACACAGCGATATAGGGGAAGGTATGAGTGGTGCACGAAGGCACAGCGATATAGGGGATGCTATGGCAGGTGCGCGAATACACAGAGATATAGGGGACATTATGAGATGTGCATGAAAACACGGCAATATAGGGGAAGTTATTGGAGCTGCGCAAAAATACAGCGATATAGGAGAAGTTATGAGAGGTGCGTGAAAACACAGCGATATAAGGGAAGGTAGGAGAGGTGCACGAAAACACAGCGATATAGGGGAAGGAATGGGAGATGCACGAAAACAGGGCGATATAGGTGAAGGTATGAGAGGTGCGCGAAGGCACAGCGATATAGGGGATGCTATAGGAGGTGCGTGAATACGCAGCGATATAGGGGACGAGATGAGATGTGCATGAAAACGCAGGGATATTAGTGAAGGTATGAGAGGTGCACAAAAACACAGCGATATAGGGGAAGGTATGAGAGGTGTGCGAAAACATGGTGATACGGGAGAATGTATCAATTGTGCGAGAAAACACAGCGATATAGGGGAAGTATTGAGAGGAGCGAAAACATAGCGAACTAGGTGAAGACATGAGAGGTGAGCAAAAACACGGCGATACAGGGGAAGCTATGAGAGGAGATCAATAACACAGTGATAAAGCTGAATCTATGGGATGTGCGCGAAAAGACAGCAATATAGGGGAAGCTATGAGAGGTGCGCAAGGCACAGCGATATAGGGGATGCGATGGGAGGTGTGTGAATATACAGCGATATAGGGGACGCTATGAGGGGTGCGTGAAAACACAGCGATATAGGGGGAGGTATGAGAGGTACACGAAAACACAGCGATAAGGGGATGGTATGGGAGGTGCGCGAAAACTGGGCGATATAGGGGAATGTATGAGAGGTGCGCAAAGGCACAGTGATATAGGGGATGATACAGGAGGTGCGCGAATGCACAGCGATGTTGGGGACGTTATGAGATGTGCATGAAAACATGGCGATATAGGGGAAGTTATGAGAGGTGTGCAAAAACACAGCGATATAGGGGAAGGTATGAGAGGTGCGTGAAAACACAACGATATAGAGGAAGGTATGAGAGGTGCACAATAATACAGCGATATAGGGGAAGCCATGAGAGGTGCGTGAAAACACAGCAATATAGGGTAAGGTATGAGAGGTGTTCAAAAACACAGCGATATCGGGGAAGTTATGGGAAGTGAGTGAAAACAGGGCGATATAGGGGAAAGTATGAGAGGTACGCGAAGGCACAGTTATATAGGAGAGTTATGGGAGGTGCACGAATACACAGCGATATAGGGGACGTTATGAGATGTGCATGAAAACACAGTAATATAGGGGAAGTTATGAGAGGTGCACAAAAATGCAGCAATATAGGAGAAGGTATGAGACGTGTGTGAAAACACGGCGATATGGAGAATGTATCAGAGGTGCGAGAAAACACAGCGATATAGGGGAAGTAATGAGAGGAGCGAAAACATAGCGATCTTGGTGAAGACATGAGAGGTGCGCGAAAACACGGCAATATAGGCGAAGCTATGAAAGGTGAGCAAAAACACGGCGATATAGGGGAAGCTGTGAGAGGTGTGCAATAACACAGCGATAAAGTTGAATCTATGGGATGTGCGCGAAAAGTCAGCGATATAGGGGAAGGTATGAGAGGTGCGCATGGGAGGTGATGCTATGGGAGGTGCGTGAAAACGCAGCGATATAGTGGACGTTATGAGATGTGCATTAAAACACAGCGAAATTTGGGAAGATATAAGAGGTGCACAAAAACACAGCGATATAGGAGAAGTTATGAGAGGTGTGTGAAAACACAGCGATATAGTGGAAGGTATGAGAGGTGCACGAAAACACAGCGATATCGGGGAAGGAATGAGAGGTGCACGAAGGCACAGCGATAGAGGGGATTATATGGGAGGTGCGCGAATACACAGCGATATAGGGGACGTTATGAGATGTGCATAAAAACACGGCGATATAGGGGAAGTTATGAGAGGTTTGCAAAAATACAGCAATATAGGAGAAGTTATGAGAGGTGAGTGAAAACACAGCGATATAGGAGAAGGTATGAAAGGTGCACGAAAACACAGCGATATAGGGGAAGACATCAGAGTTGCGTGAAAGCAGGACAATATAGTGGAAGCTATGAGAGGTGAGCAAAAACACGGTGATATAGGGGAAGCTATGAGAGGTGAGCAATAACACAGCGATAAAGGTGAATCTATGGGATGTGCGCAAAAACACAGCTATATAGGGGAAGGTATGAGAGGTGCGCAAGGCACAGCGATATAGGGGATGCTACGGGAGGTGCGTGAATACACAGCGATATACGGGACGTTATGAGATGTGCATGAAAACGCAGCGATATTAGGGAAGGTATGAGAGGTTCACAAAAGCACAGCGACATAGGAGAATGAATGGGAAGTGTGCGAAAACATGTCGATATAGGCGAAGGTATGAGAAGTGCGCGAAGCCACAGCAATATGTGGGAGGCTATGGGAGGTGCGCGACGACACAGTGATATAGGGGACGTTATGAGATGTGCATAAAAACACAGCGATACAGGGGAAGCTATGAGAGGTGCGCGAAAACACGCAATATAGGGGACGGTATGAGAGGTGCGCAAGGCACAGCGATACAGGGGAAGGCATGAGAGGTACGCGAAGGCACAGTTATATAGGGGTGCTATGGGAGGTGCACGAATACACAGCAATATAGGGGAGGTTATGAGATGGGCATGAAAACACGGCAATATAGGGGAAGGTATGAGAGGTGCCCGAAAACACAGCGTTATAGGGGACGCTATGGGACGTGAGCGAAATCACGGCGATATAGGGGAAATTATGAGAGGTGCGCTAAAACACGGCGATACAGGGGAATGTATCAGAGGTGCGAGAAAACACAGCGATATAGGGGAAGTAATGAGAGGAGCGAAAACATAGCGATCTAGGTGAAGACATGAGAGGTGTGCGAAAACACGGCGATATAGGGGAAGCTATGAAAGGTGAGCAAAAACACAGCGATATAGGGGAAGCTCTGAGAGGTGTGCAATAACACAGTGATAAAGTTGAATCTATGGGATGTGTGCGAAAAGACAGCGATATAGGGGAAGGTATGGGAGGTGCGCAAGGCACAGCGATGTAGGGGATGCTATGGGAGGTGCGTGAATACACAGCGATATATGGGACGTTATGAGATGTGCAGGAAGAAGCAGCGATATTAGGGAAGATATAAGAGGTGCACAAAAACACAGCGATATAGGAGAAGTTATGAGAGGTGCGTGAAAACACAGCGATATAGAGGGAGGTATGAGAGGTGCATGAAAACGTAGCGATATTAGGGAAGGTATGAGAGGTTCACAAAAGCACAGCGACATAGGAGAATGAATGGGAAGTGTGCAAAAACATGGCGATATAGGCGAAAGTATGAGAAGTGCGCGAAGCCACAGCAATATGTGGGAGGCTATGGGAGGTGCGCGACTATGCGAAAACAGGGCGATATAGGGGATGAAATGAGAGGTGCGCGAAAACAGGGCAATATAGTGGAAGCTATGGGATGTGCGCGAAAACAGGGCGATATAGGGGAAGGTATGAGAGGTGCCTGAAAACACAGCAATATCGGGGAAGTTATGGGAAGTGAGCGAAAACAGGGCGATATAGGGGAAGATATGAGAGGTTCGCGAAGGCACAGTGATATAGGGGACTATGGGAGGTACACGAATACACAGCGATATAGGGAACGTTATGAGATGTGCATGAAAACACGGCAATATGGGGGAAGGTATGAGAGGTGCGCAAAAATACAGCATTATAGCAGAATTTAAGAGAGGTGCGTGAAAACACAGTAATATAGGGCAAGGTATGAGAGGTGCACAAAAACACAGCAATATAGGGGGAGGTATGGGAGGTGCGCGAAAACAGTGCGATATAGGGGAAGGTATGAGAGGTGCCCGAAAACAGCGATATAGGGGACGCTATGGGACGTGCGCGAATACACAGCGATATAGGGGAACTTATGAGAAGTGCGCGAATACACGGCGATACAGGGGAATGTATCAGAGGTGCGAGAAAGCACAGCGATATAGGGGACGTTATGAGATGTGCGTGAAAATGCAGCGATATAGGGGAAGGTATGAGAGGTGTGCGAAAACACCGTGATATAGGGAAAGACATGAGAGGTGCGCAAAAACAGGGCAATATAGTGGAAGCTGTGTGATGTGCGCGAAAACACGGCGATACAGGGGAATGTATCAGAGGTGCGAGAAAACACAGCGATATAGGGGACGCTATGGGACGTGCGCAAAAAAACAGTGATGTGGGGAAGGTATGAGAGGTGTGCGAGAACACGGCAATATAGGGGAAATTGTAAGAGTGCGCGAAAACATGGCAATACAGGAGAATGCATCAGAGGTGCGAGAAAACACAGCAATATAGGGGAAGTAATGATAGGAGCAAAAACATAGCGATATAGGTGAAGACATGTGAGGTGCGCGAAAACACGGTGATATAGGTGAAGCTATGAGAGGTGAGCAATAACACAGCGATCAAGGTGCAGCTATGGGTTGTGCGCGAAAACAGCGTTGTTGGTGAAGCTATGGGAGGTGCTTGAAAACACAGCGATATCGGGGAAGGTATGGGAGGTGCGCGAAAACAGCGCGATATAGGGGAAGGTATGAGAGGTGCACGAAGGCACAGTGATATAGGGGGTGCTACGGGAGGTGCGCGAATGCATAGCGAAATAGGGGACGTTATGAGATGTGCGCAAAAATACATCGATATAGAGGAAGGTATGAGAGGTGCGCGAAAACACAGCGATATAGGTAATGCTATGAGATGTGCATGAATACACGGCGATAGTCGAGAAGCCATGAGAGGTGTGCGAAAACATAGCGATATAGGGGAAGGTATGAGAGCAGCGTGAAAACACATTGATATAGGGGAAGGTATGAGAGGAGTACGAAAACAGGGCGATATAGGGGAAGTTATGAGAGGTGCGTGAAAACCTAGCGATATAGGGGACGTTATGAGATGTGCATGAAAACACGGCGATATAGGGGAAGGTATGAGAGGTGTGCAAAAACACAGCGATATTAGGGAAGGTATGAGAGGTTCACAAAAGCACAGCGACATGGGAGAATGAATGGGAAGTGTGCGAAAACATGGCGATATAGGCGAAGGTATGAGAAGTGCGCGAAGCCACAGCAATAAGTGGGAGGCTATGGGAGGTGCGCGACTACACAGTGATATAGGGGACGTTATGAGATGTGCATAAAAACACAGCGATACTGGGGAAGGTATGGGAGGTGCTCGAAAACAGGGCGATATAGGGGACGGTATGAGATTTGCATGAAAACACGTGATATAGGGGAAGCTATGAGAGGTGCGCGAAAACACGCAATATAGGGGACGGTATGAGAGGTGCGCAAGGCACAGCGATACAGGGGAAGGCATGAGAGGTACGCGAAGGCACAGTTATATAGGGGTGCTATGGGAGGTGCACGAATACACAGCAATATAGGGGAGGTTATGAGATGGGCATGAAAACACGGCAATATAGGGGAAGGTATGAGAGGTGCCCGAAAACACAGCGTTATAGGGGACGCTATGGGACGTGAGCGAAATCACGGCGATATAGGGGAAATTATGAGAGGTGCGCTAAAACACGGCGATACAGGGGAATGTATCAGAGGTGCGAGAAAACACAGCGATATAGGGGAAGTAATGAGAGGAGCGAAAACATAGCGATCTAGGTGAAGACATGAGAGGTGTGCGAAAACACGGCGATATAGGGGAAGCTATGAAAGGTGAGCAAAAACACAGCGATATAGGGGAAGCTCTGAGAGGTGTGCAATAACACAGTGATAAAGTTGAATCTATGGTATGTGTGCGAAAAGACAGCGATATAGGGGAAGGTATGAGAGGTGCCCGAAAACAGCGATATAGGGGACGCTATGGGACGTGCGCGAATACACAGCGATATAGGGGAACTTATGAGAAGTGCGCGAAAACACGGCGATACAGGGGAATATATCAGAGGTGCGAGAAAGCACAGCGATATAGGGGACGTTATGAGATGTGCGTGAAAATGCAGCGATATAGGGGAAGGTATGAGAGGTGTGCGAAAACACCGTGATATAGGGAAAGACATGAGAGGTGCGCAAAAACAGGGCAATATAGTGGAAGCTGTGTGATGTGCGCGAAAACACGGCGATACAGGGGAATGTATCAGAGGTGCGAGAAAACACAGCGATATAGGGGACGCTATGGGACGTGCGCAAAAAAACAGTGATATGGGGAAGGTATGAGAGGTGTGCGAGAACACGGCAATATAGGGGAAATTGTAAGAGTGCGCGAAAACATGGCAATACAGGAGAATGCATCAGAGGTGCGAGAAAACACAGCAATATAGGGGAAGTAATGATAGGAGCAAAAACATAGCGATATAGGTGAAGACATGTGAGGTGCGCGAAAACACGGTGATATAGGTGAAGCTGTGAGAGGTGAGCAATAACACAGCGATCAAGGTGCAGCTATGGGTTGTGCGCGAAAACAGCGTTGTTGGTGAAGCTATGGGAGGTGCTTGAAAACACAGCGATATCGGGGAAGGTATGGGAGGTGCGCGAAAACAGCGCGATATAGGGGAAGGTATGAGAGGTGCGCGAAGGCACAGTGATATAGGGGGTGCTACGGGAGGTGCGCGAATGCACAGCGAAATAGGGGACGTTATGAGATGTGCGCAAAAATACATCGATATAGGGGAAGGTATGAGAGGTGCGCGAAAACACAGCGATATAGGTAATGCTATGAGATGTGCATGAATACACGGCGATAGTCGAGAAGCCATGAGAGGTGTGCGAAAACATAGCGATATAGGGGAAGGTATGAGAGTAGCGTGAAAACACATTGATATAGGGGAAGGTATGAGAGGAGTACGAAAACAGGGCGATATAGGGGAAGTTATGAGAGGTGCGTGAAAACCTAGCGATATAGGGGACGTTATGAGATGTGCATGAAAACACGGCGATATAGGGGAAGGTATGAGAGGTGTGCAAAAACACAGCGATATAGGTGAAGTTATGAGAGGTGGGTGACAACACAGCGATATAGTGGAAGGAATGAGAGGTGCACGAAAACACAGCGATATCTGGGAAGTTATGGGAAGTGAGTGAAAACAGGGCGATATAGGGGAAAGTATGAGAGGTACGCGAAGGCACAGTTATATAGGGGTGCTATGGGAGGTGCACGAATACACAGCGATATAGGGGACGTTATGAGATGTGCATGAAAACACGGCAATATAGGGGAAGGTGTGAGAGGTGCGAAAAAATACAGCGTTATAGCAGAATTTATGAGAGGTGCGTGAAAACACAGCAATATAGGGGGAGGTATGGGAGGTGCGCGAAAACAGGGCGATATAGGGGATGGCATGCGAGGTGCCCGAAAACACAGCGATATAGGGTATGCTACGGGAGGTGCACGAATGCACAGTGATATAGGGGAGGTTATGAGATGTGCATGAAAACACGGCAATATAGGGGAAGGTATGAGATGTGCGCAAAAGTACAGCGATATAGGAGAAGTTATGAGAGGTACACGAAAACACATCAATATAGGGGAAGGTATAAGAGGTGCGCGAAAACAGGGCGATATATTGGAAGGTATGAGAAGTGCCCAAAAACACAGCGATATAGGGGACGCTATGGGACGTGAGTGAAAGCACAGTGATATAGGGGAAGTAATGAGAGGAGCGAAAACATTGCGATCTTATCAAAGCTATGGGAGGTGCGCGAAAACTCAGCAATAAAGGGGACTGTACGAGATGTGCATGTATACACGGCGATATTGGGGAAGCCATGAGAGGTGCGTGAAAACACAGCGATATAGGGGAAGGTATGAGAGGTGTGCAATAACACAGCGATATAGGTGAAGTTATGAGAGGTGGGTGACAACACAGCGATATCGTGGAAGAAATGAGAGGTGCACGAAAACACAGCGATATCGGGGAAGTTATGGGAAGTGAGCGAAAACAGGGCGATATAGGGGAAAGTATGAGAGGTACGCGAAGGCACAGTTATAGAGGGGTGCTATGGGAGGTGCACGAATAGACAGCGATATAGGGGACGTTAGGAGATGTGCATGAAAACACGGCAATATAGGGGAAGGTATGAGAGGTGCGAAAAAATAGAGTGTTATAGCAGAATTTAAGAGAGGTGCATGATGGCACAGCGATATGGGAGAAGGTATGAGAGGTGCAGGAAAACAGCGATATAGGTGAAGGAATGGGAGGTGCGCGAAAACAGGGCGATATTTGGGAAAGTATGAGAGGTGCGCGAAGGCACAGTGATATAAGGGATGCTATGGGAGGTGCGCTAATACACAGCGATATAGAGGACGTTATGAGATGTGCATAACAACACAGCGATATAGGGGACGTTATGAGATGTGCATGAAAACACGGCAATATAGGGGAAGCTATAAGAGCTGCGCAAAAATACAGTGATATAGGAGAAGTTATGAGAGGTGCGTGAAAACACAGCGATATAAGGGAAGGTATGAGAGGTGCACGAAAATACAGCGATATTGGGGAAGGTATGGGAGGTGCACGAAAACAAGGCGATATAGGGGAAGTTATGAGAAGTGCTCGAAGGCACAGCGATATAGGGGATGCTATGAGAGGTGCGCGAAAACACCGTGATATAGTGGAAGACATGAGAGGTGCGCAAAAGCAGGGCAATATAGTGGAACCTATGGGATGTGCGCGAAACCACGGCGATACATGGGAATGTATCAGAGGTGCGGGCAAACACAGCAATATAGGTGACGCTATGGGACATGCGCAAAAAGGCAGTGATATAGGGGAAGGTATGAGAGGTGTGCGAGAACACGGTGATATAGGGGAAATTGTAAGAGGTGCGCGAAAACATGCAATACAGGAGAATGCATCAGAGGTGCGAGAAAACACAGCGATATAGGGGAAG
The DNA here is from genome assembly GCF_030028105.1 of Mobula birostris. Lineage (NCBI taxonomy): Eukaryota > Metazoa > Chordata > Chondrichthyes > Myliobatiformes > Myliobatidae > Mobula > Mobula birostris. Next base: position 70,059 of record NW_027276416.1, on the reverse strand, counting down.
TAATGATAGGAGCGAAAACAAAGCGGTATAGGTGAAGACATGCGAGGTGCGCGAAAACACGGTGATATAGGGTAAGCTATGAGAGGTGATCAATAACACATCGATCAAGGGGAAGCTATGGGATGTGCGCAAAAACAGCGATGTAGGCGAAGCTATGAGAGGTGCGGGAAAACACAGCGATATAGGGGAAGTTATGAGATGTGCATGAATACACGGCGATAGTCGGGTAGCCATGAGAGGTGTGCGGAAACACAGCGATATAGGGGAAAGTATGAGAGCTGCGTGAAAACACAGTGATATCGGGGAAGGTATGAGCGGAGTGCAAAAACAGGGCGATATAGGGGACGTTATGAGAGGTGCGTGAAAACCCAGCGACATTGGGGACGTTATGAGATGTGCATGAAATCACGGTGATATTGGGGAAGGTATGAGAGGTGTGCAAAAACACAATGATATATGGGAATGCATGAGAGGAGTGCGAAAACAGGGCGATATAGGGGAAGCTATGAGAGGTGAGCAATAACACAGCGATAAAGGGGACATTATGAGATCTGCGCAAAAATACATCGATATAGGGGAAGGTATGAGGGGTGCATGAATACACGGCAATAGTCGGGAAGCCATGAGAGGTGTGCTAAAACACAGCGATATAGGGGAAGGTATGAGAGCTGCGTGAAAACACAGTGATGTAGGAGAAGTTATGAGAGGAGCGTGAAAACTGGGCGATATAGGGGAAATTATGAGAAGTGCGTGAAAACCTAGCGATATAGGGGACGTTATGAGATGTGCATGAAAACGCAGCGATATTAGGGAAGATATAAGAGTTGCACAAAAACACAGCAATATAGGAGAAGTTATGAGAGGTGTGTGAAAACACAGCGATATAGGGGAAAGAATGAGAGGTTTGTGAAAACAAGGCGATATAGGGGAAGGTATGAGAGGTGCGCGAAGGCACAGCGATATAGGGGACTTTATGAGATGTGCATAAAAACACGGCTATATAGGGGAAGTTATGAGAGGTGCACAAAAATACAGCAATATAGGAGAAGTTATGAGAGGTGAGTGAAAACACAGCGATATAGGGGAATTTATGGGAGGTGCTCGAAAACAAGGCGATATAGGGGAAGGTATGAGAGGAATGCGAAGACACAGCAATATATGGGATGCTATGGGAGGTGCGCAAAAACACAGTGATATAGGCGAAGACATGAGAGGTGCGTGAAAGTAGGGCAATGTAGTGGAAGCTATGAGAGGTGAGCAATAACACAGCGATAAAGGTGCATCTATGGGATGTGCACAAAAACACAGCGATATAGGGGAAGGTATGAGAGGTGCGCAAGGCACAGCAATATAGGGGATACTATGGGAGATGCGTGAATACACAGCGATATACGGGACGTTATGAGATGTGCATGAAAACGCAGCGATATTAAGGAAGGTATGAGAGGCTCACAAAAACGCAGCGATATAGGAGAATGAATGGGACGTGAGCGAAAACAAGGCGATATAGGGGAAATTATGAGAGGTGCGCGAAAACACGGCGATACAGGGGAATGTATCAGAGGTACGAGAAAACACAGCGATATAAGGGAAGTAATGAGAGGAGTGAAAACATATCAAAATAGGTGAAGACATGAGAGGTGCGCGAAAACATGGCGATATAGGGGAAGCTGTGAGAGGTGAGCAATCACACAGAGATAAAGGTGAAGCTATGGGATATGCGCGAAAAGACAGCGATATAGGGGTATGTATGAGAGGTGCGCGAAAACAAAGCGATATAGGGGACGGTATGAGAGTGCATGAATACACGGCGATAGTCGGGAAACAATGACAGGTCTGCGAAAACACAGCGATATAGGGGAAGTTATGAGAGGTGCGTGAAAGCACAGTCTTATAGGGGAAGGTATGAGAGGTGCGCGAAAACAGGGCGATATAGGGGAGTTATGCGAGGTGCATGAAAACAGAGCGATATAGGGGACGTTATGAGATGTGCATGAAAACACGGAGATATAGGGGAAGATATGAGAGGTGCGCAAAGGCACAGCGATATAGGGGATGTTATGGGAGGTGCGCGAATACAAGACCATATAGGGGAAGGTATGTGAGGTGCACGAAGGCATAGCGATATAGGGGATGCTACGGGAGGTGCGTGGATACACAGCCTTATAGGGGACGTTATTAGATGTGCATGAAAACGCAGCAATATTAAGGAAGATATAAGAGGTGCACAAAAACACAGCAATATAGGAGAAGTTATGAGAGGTGTGTGAAAACACAGCGATATAGGGGAAAGAATGAGAGGTGCGTGAAAACAGGGCGATATAGGGGAAGGTATGAGAGGTGCGCGAAGGCACAGCAATATAGGGGATGCTATGGGAGGTGCGCGAATACACAGCGATATAGGGGACGTTAGGAGATGTGCATGAAAACACGGCAATATAGGGGAAGCTATGAGAGGTGTGCGAAAACACGGCGATATAGGGGACGGTATGAGATTTGTATGAAGACACGGCGATATAGGGGAAGACATGAGAGGTGCGCGAAAACAGGGCAATATAGCGGAAGTTATGGGAGGTGTTCGAAAACAGGGCGATATAGGGGAAGGCATGAGAGGTGCGTGAAAACACAACGATATAGGAGAAGGTATGGGAGTTGAGTGAAAACGGCGATATAGGGGAAGGTATGAGAGGTGTGCAAAGGCACAGCAATATAGGGGATGCTATGGGAGGTGCGCGAAAACACAGTGATATAGGGGATGCTATGAGAGGTGCGCAAAAACAGGGCAATATAGTGGAAGCTATGGGATGTGCGCGAAAACACGGCGATACAGGGGAATGTATCAGAGGTGCGAGAAAACACAGCGATATATGGGACGCTATGGGACGTGCACGAAAACACAGTGATATAGGGGAAGTAATGAGAGGAGCGAAAACATACCGATGTCAGCGAAGCTATGGGAGTTGCGCGAAAACACAACGATATAGGGGACGGTATGAGATGTGAGTGAATACACGGCGATATTGGGGAAGCCATGAGAGGTGCGCGAAAACACAATGATATAGGGGAAGGTATGAGAGGCGTGCAAAAACACAGCGATATAGGAGAAGTTATGAGAGGTGGGTGACAACACAGCAATATAGTTGAAGGTATGAGAGGTGCATGAAAAAACAGCGATATCGGGGAAGTTATGGGAAGTGAGCGAAAACAGGGCGATATAGGGGAAGGTATGAGAGGTACGCGAAGGCACAGTTACATTGTGGATGCTATGGCAGGTGCGCGAATACACAGAGATATAGGAGACGTTATGAGATGTGCATGAAAACACGGCGATATAGGGGAAGGTATGAGAGGTGCACGAAGGCACAGCGATTTAGGGGAAGGTATGAGAGGTACACGAAAACAGCGATATAGGTGAAGGAATGGGAGGTGCGCGAAAACAGGGCGATATTTGGGAAGGTATTAGAGGTGCGCGAAGGCAAAGCGATATAAGGGATGCTATGGGAGGTGCGCGAATTCACAGTGATATAGAGGACGTTATGAGATGTGCATAACAACATGGCGATATAGGGTAAGTTATGAGAGGTGTGCAAAAACACGGCGATATAGGGGAAGCTATGAGAGGTGAGCAATAACACAGCGATAAAGGTGAATCTGTGGGATGTGCATGAAAAAACAGCTATATAGGGGAAGGTATGAGAGGTGCGCAAGGCACAGCGATATAGGAGGAGGTACGAGAGGTGCACGAAAACACAGCAATATAGGGGAAGGTATGGAAGGTACTCGAAAACAGGGTGATCTAGGTGAAGACATGAGAGGTGCGTGAATACAGGGCAATATAGTGGAAGCTATGAGAGGTGAGCAAAAACCCGGCGATATAGGGGAAACTATTAGAGGTGAGGAATAACAAAGCGATAAAGCTGAATCTATGGGATGTGCGCGAAAAGACAGCGATATAGGGGAAGGTATGAGAGATGCGCAAGGGACAGCGATATAGGGGATGCTATTGGAGGTGCGCGAAAACACAGCGATATAGGGGACAGTATGAGATGTGCACGAAAACACAGCAATAAAGGGGGAGGTATGGGAGGTGCGCGAAAAGAGGGCGATATATGGGAAGGTTAGGGAGGTGCGCAAGGCACAGCAATATAGGGGATGCTATGGGAGATGCGTGAATACACAGCGATATACGGGACGTTATGAGATGTGCATGAAAACGCAGCGATATTAAGGAAGGTATGAGAGGTTCACAAAAACGCAGCGATATAGGGGAATGAATGGGAGGTGCGCAAAAACAGGGCAATATAGTGGAAGCTATGGGATGTACGCGAAAACACGATGATACAGGGGAATGTATCAGAGGTGCGAGAAAACACAGCGATATAGGGGACGCTATGGGACGTGCACGAAAACACAGTGATATAGGGGAAGTAATGAGAGGAGCGAAAACATACCGATGTCAGCGAAGCTATGGGAGTTGCTCAAAAACACAACGATATAGGAGATGGTATGAGATGTGAATGAATACACGGCGATATTGGGGAAGCCATGAGAGGTGCGCGAAAACACAATGATATAGGGGAAGGTATGAGAGGCGTGCAAAAACACAGCGATATAGGAGAAGTTATGAGAGGTGGGTGACAACACAGCAATATAGTTGAAGGTATGAGAGGTGCATGAAAACACAGCGATATCGGGGAAGTTATGGGAAGTGAGCGAAAACAGGGCGCTATAGGGGAAGGTATGAGAGGTACGCGAAGGCACAGTTATATTGGGGATGCCATGGCAGGTGCGCGAATACACAGAGACATAGGAGACGTTATGAGATGTGCATGAAAACACGGCGATATTGGGGAAGCCATGAGAGGTGTGCGAAAATACAGCGATATAGGGGTAGGTAAGAGAGGTGAACGTAAACATAGCAATAAAGTGGAGGAATGGGAGGTGCGCGAAAAGAGGGCGATATATGGGAAGGTTAGGGAGGTGCGCGAAAACAGGACAATATAGTGGAAGATATGAGAGATGCCCGAAAACACAGTAATATAGGCGACGCTATGGGACGTGCGCGAAAACAAGGCGATATAGGGGAAATTATGAGAGGTGCGCGAAAACACGGCGATACAGGGGAATGTATCAGAGGCACGAGAAAACACAGCGATATAAGGGAAGTAATGAGAGGAGCGAAAACATATCAATATAGGTGAAGACATGAGAGGTGCGCGAAAACATGGCGATATCGGGGAAGCTGTGAGAGGTGAGCAATAACACAGAGATAAAGGTGAAGCTATGGGATATGCGCGAAAAGACAGCGATATAGGGGATTCTATGGGAGGTGCGCGAATACACAGCGATATAGGGGACGTTATGAGATGTGCATAAAAACACGGCTATATAGGGGAAGTTATGAGAGGTGCACAAAAATACAGCAATATAGGAGAAGTTATGAGAGGTGAGTGAAAACACAGCGATATAGGGGGAGGTATGAAAGGTGCACGAAAACACAGCGATATAGGGGAATTTATGGGAGGTGCTCGAAAACAAGGCGATATAGGGGAATTTATGGGAGGTGCTCGAAAACAGGGCGATATAGGGGAAGGTATGAGAGGAATGCGAAGACACAGCAACAAATGGGATGCTATGGGAGGTGCGCAAAAACACAGTGATATAGGGGAAGACATGAGAGGTGCGTGAAAGTAGGGCAATATAGTGGAAGCTATGAGAGGTGAGCAATAACACAGCGATAAACGTGCATCTATGGGATGTGCACAAAAACACAGCGATATAGGGGAAGGTATGAGAGGTGCGCAAGGCATAGCAATATAGGGGATGCTATGGGAGATGCGTGAATACACAGCGATATACGGGACGTTATGAGATGTGCATGAAAACGCAGCGATATTAAGGAAGGTATGAGAGGTTCACAAAAACGCAGCGATATAGGGGAATGAATGGGAGGTGCGCAAAAACAGGGCAATATAGTGGAAGCTATGGGATGTACGCGAAAACACGGCGATACAGGGGAATGTATCAGAGGTGCGAGAAAACACAGCGATATAGGGGACGCTATGGGACGTGCACGAAAACACAGTGATATAGGGGAAGTAATGAGAGGAGCGAAAACATACCGATGTCAGCGAAGCTATGGGAGTTGCGCAAAAACACAACGATATAGGGGACGGTATGAGATGTGAATGAATACACGGCGATATTGGGGAAGCCATGAGAGGTGCGCGAAAACACAATGATATAGGGGAAGGTATGAGAGGCGTGCAAAAACACAGCGATATAGGAGAAGTTATGAGAGGTGGGTGACAACACAGCAATATAGTTGAAGGTATGAGAGGTGCATGAAAACACAGCGATAGCGGGGAAGTTATGGGAAGTGAGCGAAAACAGGGCGCTATAGGGGAATGTATGAGAGGTACGCGAAGGCACAGTTATATTGGGGATGCCATGGCAGGTGCGCGAATACACAGAGACATAGGAGACGTTATGAGATGTGCATGAAAACACGGCGATATTGGGGAAGCCATGATAGGTGTGCGAAAATACAGCGATGTAGGGGTAGGTATGAGAGGTGAACGTAAACATAGCAATAAAGTGGAGGAATGGGAGGTGCGCGAAAACGGCGATATAGGTTAAGGTATGGGAAGTGCGCGAAAACAGGGCAATATAGTGGAAGATATGAGAGGTGCCCGAAAACAGAGCAATATAGGCGACGCTATGGGACGTGCGCGAAAACATGGCGATACAGGGGAATTTATAAGAGGTGCGCGAAAACACGGCGATACAGGGGAATGTATCAGAGGTATGAGAAAACACAGCGATATAAGAGAAGCAATGAGAGGAGTGAAAACATAGCAATATAGGTGAAGACATGAGAGGTGTGCGAAAACACGGCGATATAGGGGAAGCTGTGAAAGGTGAGCAATAACACAGAGATAAAGGTGAAGCTATGGGATATGCGCGAAAAGACAGCGATATAGGGGTATGTATGAGAGGTGCGCGAAAACACAGCGATATAGGGGACGGTATGAGATGTGCATGAATACACGGCGATAGTCGGGAAACAATGACAGGTGTGTGAAAACACAGCGATATAGGGGAATTTATGAGAGGTGCGCGAAAACAGGGCGATATAGGGGAAGGTATGAGAGGTGCGCAAAGGCACAGCGATATAGGGGATGTTATGGGAGGTGCGCGAATACAGGGCAATATAGGGGAAGGTATGTGAGGTGCACGAAGGCACAGCGATATAGGGGATGCTACGGGAGGTGCGTGAATACACAGCGATATAGGGGATGCTACGGAAGGTGCGTGAATACACAGCCTTATAGGGGACGTTATGAGATGTGCATGAAAACGCAGTGATATTAGGGAAGATATAAGAGGTGCACAAAAACACAGCAATATAGGAGAAGTTATGAGAGGTGTGTGAAAACACAGCGATATAGGGGAAAGAATGAGAGGTGCGTGAAAACAGGGCGATATAGGGGAAGGTATGAGAGGTGCGCGAAGGCACAGCGATATAGGGGATGCTATGGGAGGTGCGCGAATACACAGCGATATAGGGGACGTTAGGAGATGTGCATGAAAACACGGCAATATAGGGGAAGCTATGAGAGGTGTGCGAAAACACGGCGATATAGGGGACGGTATGAGATTTGTATGAAGACACGGCGATATAGGGGAAGACATGAGAGGTGCGCGAAAACAGGGCAATATAGCGGAAGTTATGGGAGGTGTTCGAAAACAGGGCGATATAGGGGAAGGCATGAGAGGTGCGTGAAAACACAACGATATAGGAGAAGGTATGGGAGTTGAGTGAAAACGGCGATATAGGGGAAGGTATGAGAGGTGTGCAAAGGCACAGCAATATAGGGGATGCTATGGGAGGTGCGCGAAAACACAGTGATATAGGGGATGCTATGAGAGGTGCGCAAAAACAGGGCAATATAGTGGAAGCTATGGGATGTGCGCAAAAACACGGCGATACAGGGGAATGTATCAGAGGTGCGAGAAAACACAGCGATATAGGGGACGCTATGGGACGTGCACGAAAACACAGTGATATAGGGGAAGTAATGAGAGGAGCGAAAACATACCGATGTCAGCGAAGCTATGGGAGTTGCGCGAAAACACAACGATATAGGGGACGGTATGAGATGTGAGTGAATACACGGCGATATTGGGGAAGCGATATAGGAGAAGTTAGGAGAGGTGGGTGACAACACAGCAATATAGTTGAAGGTATGAGAGGTGCATGAAAACACAGCGATATCGGGGAAGTTATGGGAAGTGAGCGAAAACAGGGCGATATAGGGGAAGGTATGAGAGGTACGCGAAGGCACAGTTACATTGGGGATGCTATGGCAGGTGCGCGAATACACAGAGATATAGGAGACGTTATGAGATGTGCATGAAAACACGGCGATATAGGGGAAGGTATGAGAGGTGCACGAAGGCACAGCGATTTAGGGGAAGGTATGAGAGGTACACGAAAACAGCGATATAGGTGAAGGAATGGGAGGTGCGCGAAAACAGGGCGATATTTGGGAAGGTATTAGAGGTGCGCGAAGGCAAAGCGATATAAGGGATGCTATGGGAGGTGCGCGAATTCACAGTGATATAGAGGATGTTATGAGATGTGCATAACAACATGGCGATATAGGGTAAGTTATGAGAGGTGTGCAAAAACACGGCGATATAGGGGAAGCTATGAGAGGTGAGCAATAACACAGCGATAAAGGTGAATCTGTGGGATGTGCACGAAAAAACAGCTATATAGGGGAAGGTATGAGAGGTGCGCAAGGCACAGCGATATAGGAGGAGGTACGAGAGGTGCACGAAAACACAGCAATATAGGGGAAGGTATGGAAGGTACTCGAAAACAGGGTGATCTAGGTGAAGACATGAGAGGTGCGTGAATACAGGGCAATATAGTGGAAGCTATGAGAGGTGAGCAAAAACCCGGCGATATAGGGGAAACTATTAGAGGTGAGGAATAACAAAGCGATAAAGCTGAATCTATGGGATGTGCGCGAAAAGACAGCGATATAGGGGAAGGTATGAGAGATGCGCAAGGGACAGCGATATAGGGGATGCTATTGGAGGTGCGCGAAAACACAGCGATATAGGGGACAGTATGAGATGTGCACGAAAACACAGCAATAAAGGGGGAGGTATGGGAGGTGCGCGAAAAGAGGGCGATATATGGGAAGGTTAGGGAGGTGCGCGAAAACAGGACAATATAGTGGAAGATATGAGAGGTGCCCGAAAACACAGTAATATAGGCGACGCTATGGGACGTGCGCGAAAACAAGGCGATATAGGGGAAATTATGAGAGGTGCGCGAAAACACGGCGATACAGGGGAATGTATCAGAGGCACGAGAAAACACAGCGATATAAGGGAAGTAATGAGAGGAGCGAAAACATATCAATATAGGTGAAGACATGAGAGGTGCGCGAAAACATGGCGATATCGGGGAAGCTGTGAGAGGTGAGCAATAACACAGAGATAAAGGTGAAGCTATGGGATATGCGCGAAAAGACAGCGATATAGGGGATTCTATGGGAGGTGCGCGAATACACAGCGATATAGGGGACGTTATGAGATGTGCATAAAAACACGGCTATATAGGGGAAGTTATGAGAGGTGCACAAAAATACAGCAATATAGGAGAAGTTATGAGAGGTGAGTGAAAACACAGCGACATAGGGGGAGGTATGAAAGGTGCACGAAAACACAGCGATATAGGGGAATTTATGGGAGGTGCTCGAAAACAAGGCGATATAGGGGAAGGTATGAGAGGAATGCGAAGACACAGCAATATATGGGATGCTATGGGAGGTGCGCAAAAACACAGTGATAGAGGGGAAGATATGAGAGGTGCGTGAAAGTAGGGCAATATAGTGGAAGCTATGAGAGGTGAGCAATAACACAGCGATAAAGGTGCATCTATGGGATGTGCACAAAAACACAGCGATATAGGGGAAGGTATGAGAGGTGCGCAAGGCACAGCAATATAGGGGATGCTATGGGTGATGCGTGAATACACAGCGATATACGGGACGTTATGAGATGTGCATGAAAACGCAGCGATATTAAGGAAGGTATGAGAGGTTCACAAAAACGCAGCGATATAGGGGAATGAATGGGAGGTGCGCAAAAACAGGGCAATATAGTGGAAGCTATGGGATGTACGCGAAAACACGGCGATACAGGGGAATGTATCAGAGGTGCGAGAAAACACAGCGATATAGGGGACGCTATGGGACGTGCACGAAAACACAGTGATATAGGGGAAGTAATGAGAGGAGCGAAAACATACCGATGTCAGCGAAGCTATGGGAGTTGCGCAAAAACACAACGATATAGGGGACGGTATGAGATGTGAATGAATACACGGCGATATTGGGGAAGCCATGAGAGGTGCGCGAAAACACAATGATATAGGGGAAGGTATGAGAGGCGTGCAAAAACACAGCGATATAGGAGAAGTTATGAGAGGTGGGTGACAACACAGCAATATAGTTGAAGGTATGAGAGGTGCATGAAAACACAGCGATATCGGGGAAGTTATGGGAAGTGAGCGAAAACAGGGCGCTATAGGGGAAGGTATGAGAGGTACGCGAAGGCACAGTTATATTGGGGATGCCATGGCAGGTGCGCGAATACACAGAGACATAGGAGACGTTATGAGATGTGCATGAAAACACGGCGATATTGGGGAAGCCATGAGAGGTGTGCGAAAATACAGCGATATAGGGGTAGGTATGAGAGGTGAACGTAAACATAGCAATAAAGTGGAGGAATGGGAGGTGCGCGAAAACGGCGATATAGGTTAAGGTATGGGAAGTGAGCGAAAACAGGGCAATATAGTGGAAGATATGAGAGGTGCCCGAAAACAGAGCAATATAGGCGACGCTATGAGAGGTGCGCGAAAACACGGCGATACAGGGGAATGTATCAGAGGTATGAGAAAACACAGCGATATAAGAGAAGCAATGAGAGGAGTGAAAACATAGCAATATAGGTGAAGACATGAGAGGTGTGCGAAAACACGGCGATATAGGGGAAGCTGTGAAAGGTGAGCAATAACACAGAGATAAAGGTGAAGCTATGGGATATGCGCGAAAAGACAGCGATATAGGGGTATGTATGAGAGGTGCGCGAAAACACAGCGATATAGGGGACGGTATGAGATGTGCAGGAATACACGGCGATAGTCGGGAAACAATGACAGGTGTGTGAAAACACAGCGATATAGGGGAATTTATGAGAGGTGCGTGAAAACAGGGCGATATAGGGGAAGGTATGAGAGGTGCGCAAAGGCACAGCGATATAGGGGATGTTATGGGAGGTGCGCGAATACAGGGCAATATAGGGGAAGGTATGTGAGGTGCACGAAGGCACAGCGATATAGGGGATGCTACGGGAGGTGCGTGAATACACAGCGATATAGGGGACGTTATGAGATGTGCATGAAAACGCAGCGATATTAGGGAAGATATAAGAGGTGCACAAAAACAAAGCGATGTAGGAGAAGTTATGAGAGGGGTGTGAAAACACAGCGATATAGGGGAAGGACTGAGAGGTGCGCGAAAACAGGGTGATATAGGGGAAGGTATGAGAGGTGCGCGAAGGCAAAGCGATATATGGGATTCTATTGGAGGTGCATGAATACACAGCGATATAGGGGATGTTATGAGATGTGCATAAAAACATGGCGATATAGGGGAAATTATAAGAGGTGCGCAAAAATACAGCACTATAGGAGAAGTTATGAGAGGTGAGTGAAAACACAGCGATTTCGGGGGAGGTGTGAAAGGTGCACGAAAACACAGCGATATAGGGGAAGGTATGGAAGGTGCTCGAAAACAGGGCGATATAGTGGAAGTTATGAGAGGTGCGTGAAAACCCAGCGATATAGGGGACATTATGAGACGTGCATGAAAACACAGCGATATAGGGGAAGGTATGAGAGGTGCACGAAGGCACAGCGATATAGGGGATGCTATGGAGATGCACGAAAACACAGTGATATATGGGAAGATATGAGAGGTGCGTGAAAGTAGCGCAATATAGTGGAAGCTATGAGATGTGAGCAAAAACACGGCGATATAGGCGAAGCTATGAGAGGTGAGCAATAACACAGCGATAAAGGTGAATCTATGGGATGTGCGCAAAAAAACAGCGATATAGGTGAAGGTATGAGAGGTATGCGAAGGCACAGCAATATAGGGGATGCTATGGGAGGTGTGCGACTACACAGTGATATAGGGGAGGTTATGAGATGTGCATGAAAACACGACGGTATAGGGGAAGTTATGAGAGGTGCACAAAAATACAGCAATATAGGAGAAGTTATGAGAGGTGCGTGAAAACACAACAATATAGGGGAAGGTATGAGAGGTGTGGGAAAACAGGGCGATATAGGGGAAATTATGAGAGGTGCGCGAAAACACGGCGATACAGGGGAATGTATCAGAGGTGCGAGAAAGCACAGCGATATAGGGGACGTTATGAGATGTGCATGAAAACACAGCGATATAGGGGAAGATATGAGAGGTACACGAAGGCACAGCGATATAGGGGATGCTATGGGATGTGCGCGAAAACACAGTGATATAGGAGACGTTAGGAGTTGTGCATGAAAACACGCCGATATAGGGCAAGCTATGAGAGGTGCGCGAAAACACGGTGATATGGGAGAATGTATCAGAGGTGCGAGAAAACGCAGCGATATAGGGGAAGTAATGAGAGGAGCGAAAACATAGCGATCTAGGTGAAGACACGAGAGGTGCGCGAAAACAGGTCGATATAGGGGAAGCTATGAGAGGTGAGCAAAAACACAGCGATATAGGGGAAGCTGTGAGAGGTGTGCAATAACACAGCGATAAAGTTGAATCTATGGGATTTGCGCGTAAAGACAGCGATATGGGGGAAGGTATGAGAAGTGCAAGAAAACATAGTGATATAGGGGAAGGAATGAGAGGTGCACGAAGGCACAGCGATATAGGGGATTCTATGGGAGGTGCGCGAATACACAGCGATATAGGGGACGTTATGAGATGTGCATAAAAACACAGCGATATAGTGGAAGTTATGAGAGGTGAGTGAAAACACAGCGATATAGGAGGAGGTATGAAAGGTGCACTAAAACACAGCGATATAGGGGAAGGTATGGGAGGTGCTCGAAAACAGGGTGATATAGGGGAAGGTATGAGATGAGTGCGAAGACACAGCAATATAGGGGATGCTGTGGGAGGTACGCGAAAACACAGTGATATAGGGGAAGAAATGAGAGGTGCGTGAAAGCAGGACAATATATTGGAAGCTATGAGAGGTCAGCAAAAACACGGTGATATAGGGGAAGCTATGAGAGGTGAGCAATAACACAGCGATAAAGGTGAATCTATGGGATGTGCGCAAAAACACAGCTATATAGGGGAAAGTATGAGAGGTGCGCAAGGCACAGCGATATAGGGGATGCTATGGGAGGTGCGTGAATGCACAGCGATATACGGGACGTTATGAGATGTGCATGAAAACGCAGCGATATTAGGGAAGGTATGAGAGGTTCACAAAAGCACAGTGACATAGGAGAATGAATGGGAAGTGTGCGAAAACAGGGCGATATAGGTGAAGGTATGAGAAGTGCGCGAAGGCACAGCAATATGTGGGAGGCTATGGGAGGTGCGAGACTACACAGTGATATAGGGGACGTTATGAGATGTGCATAAAAACACAGCGATATAGGGGAAGTTATGAGAGGTGCTCAAAAATGCAGCAATATAGGAGAAGTTATGAGAGGTGCGTGAAAACACCGCGATATAGGGGAAGGCATGAGAGGTACGCGAAGGCACAGTTATATAGGGGTGCTATGGGAGGTGCACGAATACACAGAGATATAGGGGACGTTATGAGATGTGCATGAAAACACGGCAATATAGGGGAAGGTATGAGAGGTGCCCGAAAACACAGCGTTATAGGGGAAGCTATGGGACGTGCGCGAAAACACGGCGATATAGGGGAAATTATGAGAGGTGCGCGAAAACACGGCGATACAGGGGAGTGTATCAGAGGTGCGTGAAAACACAGCGATATAGGGGAAGTAATGAGAGGAGCGAAAACTTAGCGATCTAGGTGAAGACATGAGAGGTGCGCGAAAACACGGTGATATAGGGGAAGCTATGAAAGGTGAGCAAAAACACGGCGATATAGGGGAAGCTCTGAGAGGTGTGCAATAACACAGTGATAAAGTTGAATCTATGGGATGTGTGCGAAAAGATAGCGATATAGGGGAAGGTATGGGAGGTGCGCAAGGCACAGCGATATAGGGGATGCTATGGGAGGTGCGTGAATACACAGCGATATACGGGACGTTATGAGATGTGCATGAAAATGCAGCGATATTAGGGAAGGTATGAGAGGTTCACAAAAGCACAGCGACATGGGAGAATGAATGGGAAGTGTGCGAAAACTGGGCGATATAGGCGAAGGTATGAGAAGTGCGCGAAGGCACAGCAATATGTGGGAGGCTATGGGAGGTGCGAGACTACACAGTAATATAGGGGACGTTATGAGATGTGCATAAAAACACAGCGATATGGGGGAAGGCATGAGAGGTACGCGAAGGCACAGCGTTATAGGGGACGCTATGGGACGTGCGCGAAAACACGGCGATATAGGGGAAATTATGAGAGGTGCGTGAAAACACGGCGATACAGGGGAGTGTATCAGAGGTGCGTGAAAACACAGCGATATAGGGGAAGTAATGAGAGGAGCGAAAACATAGCGATCTAGGTGAAGACATGAGAGGTGCGCAAAGACACGGTGATATAGGGGAAGCTATGAAAGGTGAGCAAAAACATGGCGATATAGGGGAAGCTCTGAGAGGTGTGCAATAACACAGTTATAAAGTTGAATGTATGGGATGTGTGCGAAAAGACAGCGATATAGGGGATGGTATGGGAGGTGCGCAAGGCACAGCGATATAGGGGATGCTATGGGAGGTGCGTGAATACACAGCGATATAGGGGACGTTATGAGATGTGCAGGAAGAAGCAGCGATATTAGGGAAGATATAAGAGGTTCACAAAAACACAGCGACATAGGAGAATGAATGGGAAGTGTGCGAAAACAGGATGATATAGGCGAAGGTATGAGAAATGCGTGAAGGCACAGCAATATGTGGGAGGCTATGAGAGGTGCGCGACTACACAGTGATATAGGGGACGTTATGAGATGTGCATAAAAACACAGCGATATAGGGGAAGTTATGAAAGGTGAGCAAAAATGCAGCAATATTGGAGAAGTTATGAGAGGTGCATGAAAACAGCGATATAGGGGAAGGTATGAGAGGTGCACGATAATACAGCGATATAGGGGAAGATATGGGAGGTGCGCGAAAACAGGGCGATATCGGGGAAGTTATGGGAAGTGAGCGAAAACAGGGCGATATAGGGGAAGGTATGAGAGGTACGCGAAGGCACAGTTATATAGGGGTGTTATGGGAGGTGCACGAATACACAGCGATATAGGGGACGTTATGAGATGTGCATGAAAACACGGCAATATAGGGGAAGGTATGAGAGGTGTACAAAAATACAGCGTTATAGCAGAATTTATGAGAGGTGCGTGAAAACACAGCAATATAGGGCAAGGTAAGAGAGGTGCATGAAAACACCGCCATATAGGGGGAGGTATGGGAGGTGCGCGAAAACAGGGCGATATAGGGGATGGTATGAGAGGTGCGCGAAAACAGGGCAATACAGTGGAAGCTATGGGATGTGCGCGAAAACAGGGCGATATGGGGGAAGGTATGAGAGGTGCCTGAAAACACAGCGATATCGGGGAAGTTATGGGAAATGAGTAAAAACAGGGCGATATAGGGGAAAGTATGAGAGGTACGCGAAGGCACAGTTATATAGGGGTGTTATGGGAGGTGCACGAATACACAGCGATATAGGGGACGTTATGAGATGTGCATGAAAACACGGCAATATAGGGGAAGGTATGAGAGGTGTACAAAAATACAGCGTTATAGCAGAATTTATGAGAGGTGCGTGAAAACACAGCAATATAGGGCAAGGTAAGAGAGGTGCATGAAAACACCGCAATATAGGGGGAGGTATGGGAGGTGCGCGAAAACAGGGCGATATAGGGGATGGTATGAGAGGTGCGCGAAAACAGGGCAATACAGTGGAAGCTATGGGATGTGCGCGAAAACAGGGCGATATGGGGGAAGGTATGAGAGGTGCCAGAAAACACAGCGATATCGGGGAAGTTATGGGAAATGAGCAAAAACAGGGCGATACAGGGGAAAGTATGAGAGGTACGCGAAGGCACAGTTATATAGGGGTGCTATGGGAGGTGCACGAATACACAGCGATATAGGGGACGTTATGAGATGTGCATGAAAACACGGCAATATAAGGGAAGGTATGAAATGTGCGCAAAAGTACAGCGATATAGGAGAAGTTATGAGAGGTGCGTGAAAACAGCGATATAGGGGAAGGTATGAGAGGTGCACGATAATACAGCGATATAGGGGAAGGTATGGGAGGTGCGCGAAAACAAGGCGATATAGGGGAAATTATGAGAGGTGCGTGAAAACACGGCGATACAGGGGAGTGTATCAGAGGTGCGTGAAAACACAGCGATATAGGGGAAGTAATGAGAGGAGCGAAAACATAGCGATCTAGGTGAAGACACGAGAGGTGCGCGAAAACAGGTCGATATAGGGGAAGCTATGAGAGGTGAGCAAAAACACAGCGATATAGGGGAATCTGTGAGAGGTGTGCAATAACACAGCGATAAAGTTGAATCTATGGGATTTGCGCGTAAAGACAGCGATATGGGGGAAGGTATGAGAAGTGCACGAAAACATAGTGATATAGGGGAAGGAATGAGAGGTGCACGAAGGCACAGCGATATAGGGGATTCTATGGGAGGTGCGCGAATACACAGCGATATAGGGGACGTTATGAGATGTGCATAAAAACACAGCGATATAGTGGAAGTTATGAGAGGTGAGTGAAAACACAGCGATATAGGAGGAGGTATGAAAGGTGCACTAAAACACAGAGATATAGGGGAAGGTATGGGAGGTGCTCGAAAACAGGGTGATATAGGGGAAGGTATGAGATGAGTGCGAAGACACAGCAATATAGGGGATGCTGTGGGAGGTACGCGAAAACACAGTGATATAGGGGAAGAAATGAGAGGTGCGTGAAAGCAGGACAATATATTGGAAGCTATGAGAGGTCAGCAAAAACACGGTGATATAGGGGAAGCTATGAGAGGTGAGCAATAACACAGCGATAAAGGTGAACCTATGGGATGTGCGCAAAAACACAGCTATATAGGGGAAAGTATGAGAGGTGCGCAAGGCACAGCGATATGGGGGATGCTATGGGAGGTGCGTGAATGCACAGCGATATACGGGACGTTATGAGATGTGCATGAAAACGCAGCGATATTAGGGAAGGTATGAGAGGTTCACAAAAGCACAGTGACATAGGAGAATGAATGGGAAGTGTGCGAAAACAGGGCGATATAGGTGAAGGTATGAGAAGTGCACGAAGGCACAGCAATATGTGGGAGGCTATGGGAGGTGCGAGACTACACAGTGATATAGGGGACGTTATGAGATGTGCATAAAAACACAGCGATATAGGGGAAGTTATGAGAGGTGCTCAAAAATGCAGCAATATAGGAGAAGTTATGAGAGGTGCGTGAAAACACCGCGATATAGGGGAAGGCATGAGAGGTACGCGAAGGCACAGTTATATAGGGGTGCTATGGGAGGTGCACGAATACACAGAGATATAGGGGACGTTATGAGATGTGCATGAAAACACGGCAATATAGGGGAAGGTATGAGAGGTGCCCGAAAACACAGCGTTATAGGGGAAGCTATGGGACGTGCGCGAAAACACGGCGATATAGGGGAAATTATGAGAGGTGCGCGAAAACACGGCGATACAGGGGAGTGTATGAGAGGTACGCGAAGGCACAGTTATATAGGGGTGCTATGGGAGGTGCACGAATACACAGCGATATAGGGGACGTTATGAGATGTGCATGAAAACACGGCAATGTAAGGGAAGGTATGAAATGTGCGCAAAAGTACAGCGATATAGGAGAAGTTATGAGAGGTGCGTGAAAACAGCGATATAGGGGAAGGTATGAGAGGTGCACGATAATACAGCGATATAGGGGAAGGTATGGGAGGTGCGCGAAAACAGAGCGATATAGGGGAAATTATGAGAGGTGCGTGAAAACACGGCGATACAGGGGAGTGTATCAGAGGTGCGTGAAAACACAGCGATATAGGGGAAGTAATGAGAGGAGCGAAAACATAGCGATCTAGGTGAAGACATGAGAGGTGCGCAAAGACACGGTGATATAGGGGAAGCTATGAAAGGTGAGCAAAAACACGGCGATATAGGGGAAGCTCTGAGAGGTGTGCAATAACACAGTTATAAAGTTGAATGTATGGGATGTGTGCGAAAAGACAGCGATATAGGGGAAGGTATGGGAGGTGCGCAAGGCACAGCGATATAGGGGATGCTATGGGAGGTGCGTGAGTACACAGCGATATAGGGGACGTTATGAGATGTGCAGGAAGAAGCAGCGATATTAGGGAAGATATAAGAGGTTCACAAAAACACAGCGACATAGGAGAATGAATGGGAAGTGTGCGAAAACAGGATGATATAGGCGAAGGTATGAGAAATGCGTGAAGGCACAGCAATATGTGGGAGGCTATGAGAGGTGCGCGACTACACAGTGATATAGGGGACGTTATGAGATGTGCATAAAAACACAGCGATATAGGGGAAGTTATGAAAGGTGAGCAAAAATGCAGCAATATTGGAGAAGTTATGAGAGGTGCATGAAAACAGCGATATAGGGGAAGGTATGAGAGGTGCACGATAATACAGCGATATAGGGGAAGGTATGGGAGGTGCGCGAAAACAGGGCGATATAGTGGAAGTTAAGAGAGGTGCCCGAAAAGACAGCGATATAGGGGACGCTATGGGAGGTGCGCGAAAACACAGCGATAAAGGGGACGGTACGAAATGTGCATGAATACACGGCGATATTGTGGAAGCCATGAGAGGTGCGTGAAAATACAGCAATATAGGGGAAGATATGAGAGGTATGCAAAAACACAGCGATATCGGGGAAGTTATGGGAAGTGAGCGAAAACAGGGCGATATAGGGGAAGGTATGAGAGGTACGCGAAGGCACAGTTATATAGGGGTGTTATGGGAGGTGCACGAATACACAGCGATATAGGGGACGTTATGAGATGTGCATGAAAACACGGCAATATAGGGGAAGGTATGAGAGGTGTACAAAAATACAGCGTTATAACAGAATTTATGAGAGGTGCGTGAAAACACAGCAATATAGGGCAAGGTAAGAGAGGTGCATGAAAACACCGCCATATAGGGGGAGGTATGGGAGGTGCGCGAAAACAGGGCGATATAGGGGATGGTATGAGAGGTGCGCGAAAACAGGGCAATACAGTGGAAGCTATGGGATGTGCGCGAAAACAGGGCGATATGGGGGAAGGTATGAGAGGTGCCTGAAAACACAGCGATATCGGGGAAGTTATGGGAAATGAGCAAAAACAGGGCGATATAGGGGAAAGTATGAGAGGTACGCGAAGGCACAGTTATATAGGGGTGTTATGGGAGGTGCACGAATACACAGCGATATAGGGGACGTTATGAGATGTGCATGAAAACACGGCAATATAGGGGAAGGTATGAGAGGTGTACAAAAATACAGCGTTATAGCAGAATTTATGAGAGGTGCGTGAAAACACAGCAATATAGGGCAAGGTAAGAGAGGTGCATGAAAACACCGCAATATAGGGGGAGGTATGGGAGGTGCGCGAAAACAGGGCGATATAGGGGATGGTATGAGAGGTGCGCGAAAACAGGGCAATACAGTGGAAGCTATGGGATGTGCGCGAAAACAGGGCGATATGGGGGAAGGTATGAGAGGTGCCAGAAAACACAGCGATATCGGGGAAGTTATGGGAAATGAGCAAAAACAGGGCGATACAGGGGAAAGTATGAGAGGTACGCGAAGGCACAGTTATATAGGGGTGCTATGGGAGGTGCACGAATACGCAGCGATATAGGGGACGTTATGAGATGTGCATGAAAACACGGCAATATAAGGGAAGGTATGAAATGTGCGCAAAAGTACAGCGATATAGGAGAAGTTATGAGAGGTGCGTGAAAACACAGCGATATAGGGGAAGGTATGAGACGTGCACGATAATACAGCGATATAGGGTAAGGTATGGGAGGTGCGCGAAAACAGGGCGATATAGGGGACGTTAAGAGATGTGCATGAAAACACATCAATATAGGGGAAGGTATGAGATGTGCACAAAAATACAGCGATATAGGAGAAGCTATGAGAGGTGCGTGAAAACACAGCGATATAGTGGAAGTTATGAGAGGTGCACGAAAACACAGCGATGCAGGGTAAGGTATGGGAGGTGCTCGAAAACAGGGCGATATAGGGGACGGTATGAGATTTGAATGAAAACACGGCGATATAGGGGAAGCTATGAGAGGTGCGCGAAAACACGGCAATATAGGGGACGGTATGAGAGGTGCTCAAGGCACAGGGATATAGGGGATGCTATGGGAGGTGCGTGAATACACAGTGATATACGGGACGTTATGAGATGTGCATGAAAACGCAGCGATATTAGGGAAGGTATGAGAGGTTCACAAAAACACAGCGACATAGGAGAATGAATGGGAAGTGTGCGAAAACAGGGCGATATAGGCGAAGGTATGAGAAATGCGCGAAGGCACAGCAATATGTGGGAGGCTATGGGAGGTGCGCGACTACACAGTGATATAGGGGACGTTATGAGATGTGCATAAAAACACAGCGATATAGGGGAAGGTATGAGAGGTGCGCAAAGGCACAGCGATATAGGGGATGTTATGGGAGGTGCGCGAATACAGGGCAATATAGGGGAAGGTATGTGAGGTGCACGAAGGCACAGCGATATAGGGGATGCTACGGGAGGTGCGTGAATACACAGCGATATAGGGGACGTTATGAGATGTGCATGAAAACGCAGCGATATTAGGGAAGATATAAGAGGTGCACAAAAACAAAGCGATATAGGAGAAGTTATGAGAGGGGTGTGAAAACACAGCGATACAGGGGAAGGACTGAGAGGTGCGCGAAAACAGGGTGATATAGGGGAAGGTATGAGAGGTGCGCGAAGGCAAAGCGATATATGGGATTCTATTGGAGGTGCATGAATACACAGCGATATAGGGGATGTTATGAGATGTGCATAAAAACATGGCGATATAGGGGAAATTATAAGAGGTGCACAAAAATACAGCACTATAGGAGAAGTTATGAGAGGTGAGTGAAAACACAGCGATTTCGGGGGAGGTGTGAAAGGTGCACGAAAACACAGCGATATAGGGGAAGGTATGGAAGGTGCTCGAAAACAGGGCGATATAGTGGAAGTTATGAGAGGTGCGTGAAAACCCAGCGATATAGGGGACATTATGAGACGTGCATGAAAACACAGCGATATAGGGGAAGGTATGAGAGGTGCACGAAGGCACAGCGATATAGGGGATGCTATGGAGATGCGCGAAAACACAGTGATATATGGGAAGATATGAGAGGTGCGTGAAAGTAGCGCAATATAGTGGAAGCTATGAGATGTGAGCAAAAACACGGCGATATAGGCGAAGCTATGAGAGGTGAGCAATAACACAGCGATAAAGGTGAATCTATGGGATGTGCGCAAAAAAACAGCGATATAGGTGAAGGTATGAGAGGTATGCGAAGGCACAGCAATATAGGGGATGCTATGGGAGGTGTGCGACTACACAGTGATATAGGGGAGGTTATGAGATGTGCATGAAAACACGACGGTATAGGGGAAGTTATGAGAGGTGCACAAAAATACAGCAATATAGGAGAAGTTATGAGAGGTGCGTGAAAACACAACAATATAGGGGAAGGTATGAGAGGTGTGGGAAAACAGGGCGATATAGGGGAAATTATGAGAGGTGCGCGAAAACACGGCGATACAGGGGAATGTATCAGAGGTGCGAGAAAGCACAGCGATATAGGGGACGTTATGAGATGTGCATGAAAACACAGCGATATAGGGGAAGATATGAGAGGTACACGAAGGCACAGCGATATAGGGGATGCTATGGGATGTGCGCGAAAACACAGTGATATAGGAGACGTTAGGAGTTGTGCATGAAAACACGCCGATATAGGGCAAGCTATGAGAGGTGTGCGAAAACACGGTGATATGGGAGAATGTATCAGAGGTGCGAGAAAACGCAGCGATATAGGGGAAGTAATGAGAGGAGCGAAAACATTGCGATCTAGGTGAAGACACGAGAGGTGCGCGAAAACAGGTCGATATAGGGGAAGCTATGAGAGGTGAGCAAAAACACAGCGATATAGGGGAAGCTGTGAGAGGTGTGCAATAACACAGCGATAAAGTTGAATCTATGGGATTTGCGCGTAAAGACAGCGATATGGGGGAAGGTATGAGAAGTGCACGAAAACATAGTGATATAGGGGAAGGAATGAGAGGTGCACGAAGGCACAGCGATATAGGGGATTCTATGGGAGGTGCGCGAATACACAGCGATATAGGGGACGTTATGAGATGTGCATAAAAACACAGCGATATAGTGGAAGTTATGAGAGGTGAGTGAAAACACAGCGATATAGGAGGAGGTATGAAAGGTGCACTAAAACACAGCGATATAGGGGAAGGTATGGGAGGTGCTCGAAAACAGGGTGATATAGGGGAAGGTATGAGATGAGTGCGAAGACA
Organism: Mobula birostris; assembly: GCF_030028105.1. NCBI lineage: Eukaryota > Metazoa > Chordata > Chondrichthyes > Myliobatiformes > Myliobatidae > Mobula > Mobula birostris. The sequence continues at coordinate 47,177 of NW_027276416.1, read as the reverse complement.
CAGCAATATAGGGGATGCTGTGGGAGGTACGCGAAAACACAGTGATATAGGGGAAGAAATGAGAGGTGCGTGAAAGCAGGACAATATATTGGAAGCTATGAGAGGTCAACAAAAACACGGTGATATAGGGGAAGCTATGAGAGGTGAGCAATAACACAGCGATAAAGGTGAATCTATGGGATGTGCGCAAAAACACAGCGATATAGGGGATGCTATGGGAGGTGCGTGAATGCACAGCGATATACGGGACGTTATGAGATGTGCATGAAAACGCAGCGATATTAGGGAAGGTATGAGAGGTTCACAAAAGCACAGTGACATAGGAGAATGAATGGGAAGTGTGCGAAAACAGGGCGATATAGGGGAAGCTATGAAAGGTGAGCGAAAACACGGCGATATAGGGGAAGCTATGAAAGGTGAGCAAAAACACGGCGATATAGGGGAAGCTCTGAGAGGTGTGCAATAACACAGTGATAAAGTTGAATCTATGGGATGTGTGCGAAAAGATAGCGATATAGGGGAAGGTATGGGAGGTGCGCAAGGCACAGCGATATAGGGGATGCTATGGGAGGTGCGTGAATACACAGCGATATACAGGACGTTATGAGATGTGCATGAAAATGCAGCGATATTAGGGAAGGTATGAGAGGTTCACAAAAGCACAGCGACATGGGAGAATGAATGGGAAGTGTGCGAAAACTGGGCGATATAGGCGAAGGTATGAGAAGTGCGCGAAGGCACAGCAATATGTGGGAGGCTATGGGAGGTGCGAGACTACACAGTGATATAGGGGACGTTATGAGATGTGCATAAAAACACAGCGATATAGGGGAAGTTATGAGAGGTGCTCAAAAATGCAGCAATATAGGAGAAGTTATGAGAGGTGCGTGAAAACACCGCGATATAGGGGAAGGCATGAGAGGTACGCGAAGGCACAGTTATATAGGGGTGCTATGGGAGGTGCACGAATACACAGAGATATAGGGGACGTTATGAGATGTGCATGAAAACACGGCAATATAGGGGAAGGTATGAGAGGTGCCCGAAAACACAGCGTTATAGGGGAAGCTATGGGACGTGCGCGAAAACACGGCGATATAGGGGAAATTATGAGAGGTGCGCGAAAACACGGCGATACAGGGGAGTGTATCAGAGGTGCGTGAAAACACAGCGATATAGGGGAAGTAATGAGAGGAGCGAAAACTTAGCGATCTAGGTGAAGACATGAGAGGTGCGCGAAAACACGGCGATATAGGGGAAGCTATGAAAGGTGAGCAAAAACACGGCGATATAGGGGAAGCTCTGAGAGGTGTGCAATAACACAGTGATAAAGTTGAATCTATGGGATGTGTGCGAAAAGATAGCGATATAGGGGAAGGTATGGGAGGTGCGCAAGGCACAGCGATATAGGGGATGCTATGGGAGGTGCGTGAATACACAGCGATATACGGGACGTTATGAGATGTGCATGAAAATGCAGCGATATTAGGGAAGGTATGAGAGGTTCACAAAAGCACAGCGACATGGGAGAATGAATGGGAAGTGTGCGAAAACTGGGCGATATAGGCGAAGGTATGAGAAGTGCGCGAAGGCACAGCAATATGTGGGAGGCTATGGGAGGTGCGAGACTACACAGTAATATAGGGGACGTTATGAGATGTGCATAAAAACACAGCGATATGGGGGAAGGCATGAGAGGTACGCGAAGGCACAGTTATATAGGGGTGCTATAGGAGGTGCACGAATACACAGAGATATAGGGGACGTTATGAGATGTGCATGAAAACACGGCAATATAGGGGAAGGTATGAGAGGTGCCCGAAAACACAGCGTTATAGGGGACGCTATGGGACGTGCGCGAAAACACGGCGATATAGGGGAAATTATGAGAGGTGCGTGAAAACACGGCGATACAGGGGAGTGTATCAGAGGTGCGTGAAAACACAGCGATATAGGGGAAGTAATGAGAGGAGCGAAAACATAGCGATCTAGGTGAAGACATGAGAGGTGCGCAAAGACACGGTGATATAGGGGAAGCTATGAAAGGTGAGCAAAAACATGGCGATATAGGGGAAGCTCTGAGAGGTGTGCAATAACACAGTTATAAAGTTGAATGTATGGGATGTGTGCGAAAAGACAGCGATATAGGGGAAGGTATGGGAGGTGCGCAAGGCACAGCGATATAGGGGATGCTATGGGAGGTGCGTGAATACACAGCGATATAGGGGACGTTATGAGATGTGCAGGAAGAAGCAGCGATATTAGGGAAGATATAAGAGGTTCACAAAAACACAGCGACATAGGAGAATGAATGGGAAGTGTGCGAAAACAGGATGATATAGGCGAAGGTATGAGAAATGCGTGAAGGCACAGCAATATGTGGGAGGCTATGAGAGGTGCGCGACTACACAGTGATATAGGGGACGTTATGAGATGTGCATAAAAACACAGCGATATAGGGGAAGTTATGAAAGGTGAGCAAAAATGCAGCAATATTGGAGAAGTTATGAGAGGTGCATGAAAACAGCGATATAGGGGAAGGTATGAGAGGTGCACGATAATACAGCGATATAGGGGAAGGTATGGGAGGTGCGCGAAAACAGGGCGATATAGTGGAAGTTAGGAGAGGTGCCCGAAAAGACAGCGATATAGGGGACGCTATGGGAGGTGCGCGAAAACACAGCGATAAAGGGGACGGTACGAAATGTGCATGAATACACGGCGATATTGTGGAAGCCATGAGAGGTGCGTGAAAATACAGCAATATAGGGGAAGATATGAGAGGTATGCAAAAACACAGCGATATCGGGGAAGTTATGGGAAGTGAGCGAAAACAGGGCGATATAGGGGAAGGTATGAGAGGTACGCGAAGGCACAGTTATATAGGGGTGTTATGGGAGGTGCACGAATACACAGCGATATAGGGGACGTTATGAGATGTGCATGAAAACACGGCAATATAGGGGAAGGTATGAGAGGTGTACAAAAATACAGCGTTATAGCAGAATTTATGAGAGGTGCGTGAAAACACAGCAATATAGGGCAAGGTAAGAGAGGTGCATGAAAACACCGCCATATAGGGGGAGGTATGGGAGGTGCGCGAAAACAGGGCGATATAGGGGATGGTATGAGAGGTGCGCGAAAACAGGGCAATACAGTGGAAGCTATGGGATGTGCGCGAAAACAGGGCGATATGGGGGAAGGTATGAGAGGTGCCTGAAAACACAGCGATATCGGGGAAGTTATGGGAAATGAGCAAAAACAGGGCGATATAGGGGAAAGTATGAGAGGTACGCGAAGGCACAGTTATATAGGGGTGTTATGGGAGGTGCACGAATACACAGCGATATAGGGGACGTTATGAGATGTGCATGAAAACACGGCAATATAGGGGAAGGTATGAGAGGTGTACAAAAATACAGCGTTATAGCAGAATTTATGAGAGGTGCGTGAAAACACAGCAATATAGGGCAAGGTAAGAGAGGTGCATGAAAACACCGCAATATAGGGGGAGGTATGGGAGGTGCGCGAAAACAGGGCGATATAGGGGATGGTATGAGAGGTGCGCGAAAACAGGGCAATACAGTGGAAGCTATGGGATGTGCGCGAAAACAGGGCGATATGGGGGAAGGTATGAGAGGTGCCAGAAAACACAGCGATATCGGGGAAGTTATGGGAAATGAGCAAAAACAGGGCGATACAGGGGAAAGTATGAGAGGTACGCGAAGGCACAGTTATATAGGGGTGCTATGGGAGGTGCACGAATACACAGCGATATAGGGGACGTTATGAGATGTGCATGAAAACACGGCAATATAAGGGAAGGTATGAAATGTGCGCAAAAGTACAGCGATATAGGAGAAGTTATGAGAGGTGCGTGAAAACACAGCGATATAGGGGAAGGTATGAGACGTGCACGATAATACAGCGATATAGGGTAAGGTATGGGAGGTGCGCAAAAACAGGGCGATATAGGGGACGTTAAGAGATGTGCATGAAAACACATCAATATAGGGGAAGGTATGAGATGTGCACAAAAATACAGCGATATAGGAGAAGCTATGAGAGGTGCGTGAAAACACAGCGATATAGTGGAAGTTATGAGAGGTGCACGAAAACACAGCGATGCAGGGTAAGGTATGGGAGGTGCTCGAAAACAGGGCGATATAGGGGACGGTATGAGATTTGAATGAAAACACGGCGATATAGGGGAAGCTATGAGAGGTGTGCGAAAACAGGGCGATATAGGGGAAGGTATGAGAGGTGTGCGAGAACACGGCAATATAGGGGAAATTGTACGAGTGCGCGAAAACATGGCAATACAGGAGAATGTATCAGAGGTGCGAGAAAACACAGCGGTATAGGGGAAGTAATGATAGGAGTAAAAACATAGCGATATAGCTGAAGACATGCGAGGTGCGCGAAAACACGGCGATATAGGGGAAGCTATGAGAGGTGAGCAATAACACAGCGATCAAGGTGAAGCTATGGGTTGTGCGCGAAAACAGCGATGTAGTCGAAGCTATGGGAAGTGCACGAAAACATAGCGATATCGGGGAAGGTATGGGAGGTGCGCGAAAACAGGGCGATATAGGGGAAGGTATGAGAGGTGCGCGAAGGCACAGTGATATAGGGGATGCTACGGGAGGTGCGCGAATGCACAGCGATATCGGGGATGTTATGAGATGTGCATGAAAACACGGCAATATAGGGGAAGGTATGAGATGTACGCAAAAGTACAGCGATATAAGAGAAGTTATGAGAGGTGCGTGAAAACACAGCGATATAGGGGAAGGTATGAGAGGTGCACAATAATACAGCGATATAGGGGAAGATATGGGAGGTGCACGAAAACAGGGCGATATACTGGACGTTATGAGATTTGCATGAAAACACATCAATATAGGGGAAGGTATGAGATGTGCGCAAAAATACAGCGATATAGGAGAAGTTATGAGAGGGTCGCGAAAACACAGCGATAAAGGGGACAGTACGAGATGTGCATGAATGCATGGCGATATTGGGGAAGCCATGAGAGGTGCGTGAAATCATAGCAATATAGGGGAAGGTATGAGAGGTGCACGAAAACACAGCGTTATAGCAGAATTTATGAGAGGTGCGTAAAAACACAGCAATATAGGGCAAGGTATGAGAGGTGCATGAAAACACAGCAATATAGGGGGAGGTATGGGACGTGCGCGAAAACAGGGCAATATAGGGGATGGTATGAGAAGTGCGCGAAAACAGGGCAATATAGTGGAAGTTATGGGATGTGCGCGAAAACAGGGCGATATAGGGGAAGGTATGAGAGGTGCCTGAAAACACAGCAATATCGGGGAAGTTATGGGAAGTGAGCGAAAACGGCGATATAGGGGAATGTATGAGAGGTACGCGAAGGCACAGTGATATAGGGGGCTATGGGAGGTGCACGAATACACAGCGATATAGGGGACGTTATGAGATGTGCATGAAAACACGGCGATATGGGGGAAGGTATGAGATATGCGCAAAAGTAGAGCATTATAGCAGAATTTATGAGAGGTGCACGAAAACACAGCAATATAGGGGGAGGTATGGGAGGTGCGTGAAAACAGGGCGTTATAGGGATGGTATGAGAGGTGCCTGAAAACACAGCGATATAGGGGACGCTATGTGACGTGCGAGAAAATACGGTGATATAGGGGAACTTATGAGAAGTGCGCGAAAACACGGCGATACAAGGGAATGTATCAGAGGTGCGAGAAAGCACAGCGATATAGGGGACGTTATGAGATGTGCATGAAAACATAGCGATATAGGGGAAGATATGAGAGGTACACAAAGGCACAGCGATATAGGGGATGGTATGGGATGTGCGCGAAAACACAGTGATATAGGAGACGGTATGAGATGTGCATGAAAACACGGCGATATAGGGAAAGCTATGAGAGGTGCACGAAAACACGGCGATATGGGAGAATGTATCAGAGGTGTGAGAAAACACAGCGATATAGGGGAAGTAATGAGAGGAGCGAAAACATAGCAATCTAGGTGAAGACATGAGAGGTGCGCGAAAATGCGGCGATATAGGGGAATCTATGAGAGGTGAGCAAAAACACGGCGAGAAAGGGGAAGCTGTGAGAGGTGTGCAATAACACAGCGATAAAGTTGAATCTATGGGATGTGCGCGTAAGACAGCGATATAGGGGAAGGTATGAGATGTGCATTAAAATGCAGCGATATTAAGGAAGAAATAAGAGGTGCTGAAAAACACGGCGATATAGGGGAAGCTATGAGAGGTGAGCAATAACACAGCGATGAAGGTGAATCTATGGGATGAGCGCTAAAAGACGGCGCTATAGGGGAAATTATGAGAGGTGCGCGAAAACACGGCAATATAGGGGACGGTATGTGAGGTGCGCAAGGCACAGCGATATAGGGGATGCTATGGGAGGTGCGTGAATACACAGCGATATACGGGACGTTATGAGATGTGCATGAAAACGCAGCGATATTAGGGAAGGTATGAGAGGTTCACAAAAGCACAGCGAAATGGGAGAATGAATGGGAAGTGTGCGAAAACTGGGCGATATAGGCGAAGGTATGAGAAGTGCGCGTAAGGCACAGCAATATGTGGGAGGCTATGGGAGGTGCGCGACTACACAGTGATATAGGGGACGTTATGAGATGTACATAAAAACACAGCGATACAGGGGAAGGTATGGGAGGTGCTCGAAAACAGGGCGATATAAGGGACGGTATGAGATTTGGATGAAAACACGGCGATATAGGGGAAGCTATGAGAGGTGCGCGAAAACACGGCAATATAGGGAACGGTATGAGAGGTGCGCAAGGCACAGCGATATAGGGGATGCTATGGGAGGTGCGTGAATACACAGCGATATACGGGACGTTATGAGATGTGCATGAAAACGCAGCGATATTAGAGAAGGTATGAGTGGTTCACAAAAGCAAGGCGACATAGGAGAATGAATGGGAAGTGTGCGAAAACAGGGCGATATAGGTGAAGGTATGAGAAGTGCGCGAAGGCACAGCAATATGTGGGAGGCTATGGGTGGTGGCGCGACTACACAGTGATATGGGGGACGTTATGAGATGTGCATAAATACACAGCGATATAGGGGAAGTTATGAGAGGTGCGCAAAAATGCAGCAATATAGGAGAAGTTATAAGAGGTGCGTGAAAACACAGCGATATTGGGGAAGGCATGAGAGGTACGCGAAGGCACAGTTATATAGGGGTGCTATGGGAGGTGCACGAATACACAGAGATATAGGGGACGTTATGAGATGTGCAGGAAGAAGCAGCGATATTAGGGAAGACATAAGAGGAGCAAAAAACACAGCGATATAGGAGAAGTTATGAGAGGTGCGTGAAAACACAGCGATATAGAGGGAGGTATGAGAGGTGCACGAAAACACAGCGATACAGGGGAAGGTATGGGAGGTGCTCGAAAACAGGGCGATATAGGGGACGGTATGAGATTTGTATGAAAACACAGCGATATAGGGGAAGCTATGAGAGGTGCGCGAAAACACGGCAATATAGGGGAAGGTATGAAAGGTGCCCGAAAACACAGCGTTATATGGGACGCTATGGGACGTGCGCGAAAGCACGGCGATATAGGGGAAATCATGAGAGGTGCGCGAAAACACGGCAATATAGGGGACGGTATGAGAGGTGCGCAAGGCACAGCGATATAGGGGATGCTATGGGAGTTGCGTGAATACACAGCGATATACGGGACGTTATGAGATGTGCGTGAAAACGCAGCGAAATTAGGGAAGGTATGAGAGGTTCACAAAAGCACAGCGACATAGGAGAATAAATGGGAAGTGTGCGAAAACTGGGCGATATAGGCGAAGGTATGAGAGTGCGCGAAAACATGGCAATACAGGAGAATGTATCAGAGGTGCGAGAAAACACAGCGATATAGGGGAAGTAATGATAGGAGCAAAAACATAGCGATATAGGTGAAGACATGCGAGGTGCGCGAACACACGGCGATATAGGGGAAGCTATGAGAGGTGCGCGAATACACAGCGATATAGGGGACGTTATGAGATGTGTATAAAAACACGGCGATATAGGGGAAGTTATGAGAGGTGCGCAAAAATACGGCGATATGGGAGTATGTATCAGAGGTGCGAGAAAACACAGCGATGTAGGGGAAGTAATGAGAGGAGCGAAAACATAGCGATTTAGGTGAAGACATGAGAGGTGCGCGAAAACACGTCGATATAGGGGAAAGTATGAGAGGTGAGCAAAAACACAGCGATATAGGGGAAGCTGTGAGAGGTGTGCAATAACACAGCGATAAAGTTGAATCTATGGGATGTGCGCGTAAAGACAGCGATATGGGGGAAGGTATGAGAGGTGCGCAAGGCACAGCGATATAGGGGATGCTATGGGAGGTGCGTGAATACACAGCGATATAGGGGACGTTATGAGATGTGCATTAAAACGCAGCGATATTAGGGAAGATATAAGAGGTGCACAAAAACAGAGTGATATAGGAGAAGTTATGTGAGGTGTGTGAAAACACAGCGATATAGGGGAAGGTATGAGAGGTGCACAAAAACAAAACGATATAGGGGAAGGAATGAGAGGTGCGCGAAAACACGGCGATATAGAGGAAATTATGAGAGGAGCGCGAATACACGGCGATACAGGGGAATGTATCAGAAGTGCGAGAAAGCACAGCGATATAGGGGACGTTATGAGATGTGCATGAAAACACAGTGATATAGGGGAAGATATGAGAGGTACACAAAGGCACAGCGATATAGGGGATTCTATGGGAGGTGCGCGAATACACAGCGATATAGGGGACGTTATGAGATGTGCATAAAAACACGGCGATATAGGGGAATCTATGAGAGGTGCGCAAAAATACAGCAATATAGGAGAAGTTATGAGAGGTGAGTGAAAACACAGCAATATAGGGGGAGGTATGGGAGGTGCCCAAAAACACAGCGATATAGGGGAAGGAATGAGAGGTGCGCGAAAACACGGCGATATCGGGGAATTATGAGAGGTGCGCGAAAACACGGCGATACAGGGGAATGTATCAGAGGTGCGAGAAAGCACAGCGGTATAGGGGACGCTATGAGATGTGCATGAAAACACAGTGATATAGGGAAGATATGAGAGGTACACGAAGGTACAGCGATATAGGGGATGCTATGGGATGTGCGTGAAAACACAGTGATATAGGAGACGTTATGAGATGTGCATGAAAACAGGGCGATATAGGGGAAGCTATGAGAGGTGAATGTATCAGAGGTGCGAGAAAACAGCGATATGGGGAAGTAACGAGAGGAGCGAAAACATAGCGATCTAGGTGAAGACATGAGAGGTGTACGAAAACACCTCGATATAGGGGAAGCTATGAGAGGTGAGCAAAAACACAGCGGTATAGGGGAAGCTGTGAGAGGTGAGCAATAACACAGCGATAAAGTTGAATCTATGGGATGTGCGCGTAAAGACAGCGATATGGGGGAAGGTATGAGAGGTGCGCAAGGCACAGCGATATAGGGGATGCTATGGGAGGTGCGTGAATACACAGCGATATAGGGGACGTTATGGGATGTGCATTAAAACGCAGCGATATTAGGGAAGATATAAGAGGTGCACAAAAACACAGTGATATAGGAGAAGTTATGAGAGGTGTGTTAAAACACAGCGATATAGGGGAAGGTATGAGAGGTGCACAAAAACAGAACGATATAGGGGAAGGAATGAGAGGTGCGCGAAAACACGGCGATATAGAGGACATTATGAGAGGAGCACGAATACACGGCGATACAGGGGAATGTATCAGAAGTGCGAGAAAGCACAGCGATATAGGGGACATTATGAGATGTGCATGAAAACACAGTGATATAGGGGAAGATATGAGAGGTACACAAAGGCACAGCGATATAGGGGATTCTATGGGAGGTGCGCAAATGCACAGCGATATAGGGGACGTTATGAGATGTGCATAAAAACACGACGATATAGGGGAAGCTATGAGAGGTGCGCAAAAATACAGCAATATAGGAGAAGTTATGAGAGGTGAGTGAAAACACAGCGATATAGGAGGAGGTATGAAAGGTGCACGTAAACACAGCGATATAGGGGAAGGTATGAGAGGAGTGCGAAGGCACAGCAATATAGTGGATGCTATGGGAGGTACGCGAAAACACAGCGATATAGGGGAAGACATGAGAGGTGCGTGAAAGCAGGACAATATAGTGGAAGCTATGAGAGGTGAGCAACAACACAGCGATAAATGTGAATTTATGGGATGTGCGCAAAAACACAGCTATATAGGGAAAGGTATGAGAGGTGCGCAAGGCACAGCGATATAGGGGATGCTATGGGAGGTGCGTGAATGCACAGCGATATACGGGAAGTTATGAGATGTGCATGAAAACGCAGCGATATTAGGGAAGGTATGAGAGGTTCACAAAAGCACAGCGACATAGGAGAATAAATGGGAAGTGTGCGAAAACAGGGCGATATAGGCGAAGGTATGAGAAGTGCGCGAAGGCACAGCAATATGTGGGAGGCTATGGGAGGTGCGCGATTACACAGTGATATAGGGGACGTTATGAGATGTGCATAAAAACACAGCGATACAGGGGAAGGTATGGGAGGTGCTTGAAAACATGGCGATATAGGGGACGGTATGAGATTTGTATGAAAACACGGCGATATAGGGAAGCTCTGAGAGGTGTGCAATAACACAGTGATAAAGTTGAATCTATGGGATGTGTGCGAAAAGACAGTGATATAGGGGAAGGTATGGGAGGTGCGCAAGGCACAGCGATATAGGGGACGTTATGAGATGTGCAGGACGAAGCAGCGATATTAGGGAAGATATAAGAGGTGCACAAAAACACAGCGATATAGGAGAACTTATGAGAGGTGCGTGAAAACACAGCGATATAGAGGGAGCTATGAGAGGTGCACAAAAACACGGCGATACAGGGGAAGGTATGGGAGGTGCTCGAAAACACGGTGATATAGGGGAAGCTATGAAAGGTGAGCAAAAACACGGCGATATAGTGGAAGCTCTGAGAGGTGTGCAATAACACAGTGATAAAGTTGAATCTATGGGATGTGTGCGAAAAGACAGCGATATAGGGGAAAGTATGGGAGGTGCGCAAGGCACAGCGATATAGGGGATGCTATAGGAGGTGCGTGAATACACAGCGATATAGGGGACGTTATGAGCAGTGCGTGAAAACACAGCGATATAGAGGGAGGTATGGGAGGTGCACGAAAACACAGCGATACAGGGGAAGGTATGGGAGTTGCTCGAAAACAGGGCGATATAGGGGATGGTATGAGATTTGTATGAAAACACGGCGATATAGGGGAAGCTATGAGAGGTGTGCGAAAACACGGCAATATAGGGGACGGTATGAGAGGTGCGCAAGGCACAGCGACATAGGGGATGCTATGGGAGGTGCGTGAATACACAGCGATATAGTGGAAGGTATGAGAGGTGCACGAAAACACAGCGATATAGGGGAAGGAATGAGAGGTGCACGAAGGCTCAGCGATATAGGGGACTCTATGGGAGGTGCGCGAATACACAGCGATATACGGGACGTTATGAGATGTGCATAAAAACACGGCGATATAGGGGAAGTTATGAGAGGTGCGCAAAAATACAGCAATATAGGAGAAGTTATGAGAGGTGAGTGAAAACACAGCGATATAGGCGGAGGTCTGAAAGGTGCACGAAAACACAGCGATAAAGGGGAAGGTATGGGAGGTGCTCGAAAACAGGGCGATATAGGGGAAGGTATGAGATGAGTGCGAAGACACAGCAATATAGGGGATGCTATGGGAGGTATGCGAAAACACAGTGATATAGGGGAAGACATAAGAGGTGCGTGACAGCAGGACAATATAGTGGAAGCTATGAGAGGTGAGCAAAAACACGATGATATAGGGGAAGCTATGAGAGCTGAGCAATAACACAGCGATAATGGTGAATCTATGGGATGTGCGCAAAAACACAGCTATATAGGGGAAGGTATGAGAGGTGCGCAAGGCACAGCGATATAGGGGATGCTATGGGAGGTGCGTTAATATACAGCGATATACGGGACGTTATGAGAGGTGCGTGAAAACACAGCGATATAGGGGAAGGCATGAGAGGTACGCGAAGGCACAGTTATATAGGGGTGCTATGGGAGGTGCACGAATACACAGAGATATAGGGGACATTATGAGATGTGCAGGAAGAAGCAGCGATATTAGGGAAGACATAAGAGGTGCACAAAAACACCGCGATATAGGAGAAGTTATGAGAGGTGCGTGAAAACACAGCGATATAGAGGGAGGTATGAGAGGTGCACGAAAACACAGCGATACAGGGGAAGGTATGGGAGGTGCTCGAAAACAGGGCGATTTCGGGGACGGTATGAGATTTGTATGAAAACACGGCGATATAGGGGAAGCTATGAGAGGTGCGCGAAAACACGGCGCTATAGGGGAAATTATGAGAGGTGCGCGAAAACACGGCAATATAGGGGACGGTATGTGAGGTGCGCAAGGCACAGCGATATAGGGGATGCTATGGGAGGTGCGTGAATACACAGCGATATACGGGACGTTATGAGATGTGCATGAAAACGCAGCGATATTAGGGAAAGTATGAGAGGTTCACAAAAGCACAGCGAAATGGGAGAATGAATGGGAAGTGTGCGAAAACTGGGCGATATAGGCGAAGGTATGAGAAGTGCGCGTAAGGCACAGCAATATGTGGGAGGCTATGGGAGGTGCGCGACTACACAGTGATATAGAGGACGTTATGAGATGTACATAAAAACACAGCGATACAGGGGAAGGTATGGGAGGTGCTCGAAAACAGGGCGATATAGGGGACGGTATGAGATTTGGATGAAAACACGGCGATATAGGGGAAGCTATGAGAGGTGCGCGAAAACACGGCAATATAGGGGACGGTATGAGAGGTGCGCAAGGCACAGCGATATAGGGGATGATATGGGAGGTGCGTGAATACACAGCGATATACGGGACGTTATGAGAGGTGCGCAAAAATGCAGCAATATAGGAGAAGTTATAAGAGGTGCGTGAAAACACAGCGATATTGGGGAAGGCATGAGAGGTACGCGAAGGCACAGTTATATAGGGGTACTACGGGAGGTGCACGAATACACAGAGATATAGGGGACGTTATGAGATGTGCAGGAAGAAGCAGCGATATTAGGGAAGACATAAGAGGTGCAAAAAACACAGCGATATAGGAGAAGTTATGAGAGGTGCGTGAAAACACAGCGATATAGAGGGAGGTATGAGAGGTACACGAAAACACAGCGATACAGGGGAAGGTATGGGAGGTGCTCGAAAACAGGGCGATATAGGGGACGGTATGAGATTTGTCTGAAAACACAGCGATATAGGGGAAGCTATGAGAGGTGCGCGAAAACACGGCAATATAGGGGAAGATATGAAAGGTGCCCGAAAACACAGCGTTATAGGGGACGCTATGGGACGTGCGCGAAAGCACGGCGATATAGGGGAAATCATGAGAGGTGCGCGAAAACACGGCAATATAGGGGACGGTATGAGAGGTGCGCAAGGCACAGCGATATAGGGGATGCTATGGGAGTTGCGTGAATACACAGCGATATACGGGACGTTATGAGATGTGCGTGAAAACGCAGTGATATTAGGGAAGGTCTGAGAGGTTCACAAAAGCACAGCGAAATGGGAGAATGAATGGGAAGTGTGCGAAAACTGGGCGATATATGCGAAGGTGTGAGAGTGCGCGAAAACATGGCAATACAGGAGAATGTATCAGAGGTGCGAGAAAACACAGCGATATAGGGGAAGTAATGATAGGAGCAAAAACATAGCGATATAGGTGAAGACATGCGAGGTGTGCGAACACACGGCGATATAGGGGAAGCTATGAGAGGTGAGCGATACCACAGCGATCAAGGTGAAGCTATGGGTTGTGCGCAAAAACAGCGATGTAGTCGAAGCTATGGGAGGTGCATGAAAACATGGCGATATCGGGGAAGGTATGGGAGGTGCGCGAAGGCACAGTGATATAGGGGATGCTACGGGAGGTGCGCGAATGCACAGCGATATAGGGGACGTTATGAGATGTGCATGAAAACACGGCAATATAGGGGAAGGTATGAGATGTGCGCAAAAATACAGCAATATAGGAGAAGTTATGAGAGGTGCATGAAAACACAGCGATACAGGGGACAGTACGAGATGTGCATGAATACAAGGCGATATTGGGGAAGCCATGAGAGGTGCGTGAAAACACAGCGATATAGGGGAAGGTATGAGAGGTGAGCAATAACACAGCGATAAAGTTGAATCTATGGGATGTGCGCGTAAAGACAGTGATATGGGGGACGGTATGGGAGGTGCGCAAGGCACAGCGATAAACGGGATGCTATGGGAGGTGCGTGAATACACAGCGATATAGGGCACGTTATGAGATGTGCATTAAAACGCAGTGATATTAGGGAAGATATAAGAGGTGCACAAAAACACAGCGATATAGGAGAAGTTATGAGAGGTGTGTGAAAACACAGCGATTTAGTGGAAGGTATGAGAGGTGCACGAAAACACAGCGATATAGGGGAAGGAATGAGAGGTGCACGAAGGCACAGCGATATAGGGGATTCTATGAGAGGTGCGTGAATACACAGCGATATAGGGGACGTTATGAGATGTGTATTAAAACGCAGCGATATTAGGGAAGATATAAGAGGTGCACAAAAACAGAGTGATATAGGAGAAGTTATGTGACGTGTGTGAAAACACAGCGATATAGGGGAAGGTATGAGAGGTGCACAAAAACACAACGATATAGGGGAAGGAATGAGAGGTGCGCGAAAACACGGCGATATAGAGGAAATTATGAGAGGAGCGCGAATACACGGCGATACAGGGGAATGTATCAGAAGTGCGAGAAAGCACAGCGATATAGGGGACGTTATGAGATGTGCATGAAAACACAGTGATATAGGGGAAGATATGAGAGGTACACAAAGGCACAGCGATATAGGGGATTCTATGGGAGGTGCGCGAATACACAGCGATATAGGGGACGTTATGAGATGTGCATAAAAACACGGCGATATAGGGGAATCTATGAGAGGTGCGCAAAAATACAGCAATATAGGAGAAGTTATGAGAGGTGAGTGAAAACACAGCAATATAGGGGGAGGTATGGGAGGTGCCCAAAAACACAGCGATATAGGGGAAGGAATGAGAGGTGCGCGAAAACACGGCGATATAGGGGAATTATGAGAGGTGCGCGAAAACACGGCGATACAGGGGAATGTATCAGAGGTGCGAGAAAGCGCAGCGGTATAGGGGACGCTATGAGATGTGCATGAAAACACAGTGATATAGGGAAGATATGATAGGTACACGAAGGTACAGCGATATAGGGGATGCTATGGGATGTGCGTGAAAACACAGTGATATAGGAGACGTTATGAGATGTGCATGAAAACAGGGCGATATAGGGGAAGCTATGAGAGGTGAATGTATCAGAGGTGCGAGAAAACAGCGATATAGGGGAAGTAACGAGAGGAGCGAAAACATAGCGATCTAGGTGAAGACATGAGAGGTGTACGAAAACACGTCGATGTAGGGGAAGCTATGAGAGGTGAGCAAAAACACAGCGATATAGGGGAAGCTGTGAGAGGTGAGCAATAACACAGCGATAAAGTTGAATCTATCGGATGTACGCGTAAAGACAGTGATATGGGGGACGGTATGGGAGGTGCGCAAGGCACAGCGATAAACGGGATGCTATGGGAGGTGCGTGAATACACAGCGATATAGGGCACGTTATGAGATGTGCATTAAAATGCAGTGATATTAGGGAAGATATAAGAGGTGCACAAAAACACAGCGATATAGGGGACGTTATGAGATGTGCATAAAAACACGGCGATATAGGGGAAGTTATGAGAGGTGCGCAAAAATACGGCGATATGGGAGAATGTATCAGAGGTGCGAGAAAACACAGCGATGTAGGGGAAGTAATGAGAGGAGCGAAAACATAGCGATTTAGGTGAAGACATGAGAGGTGCGCGAAAACACGTCGATATAGGGGAAAGTATGAGAGGTGAGCAAAAACACAGCGATATAGGGGAAGCTGTGAGAGGTGTGCAATAACACAGCGATAAAGTTGAATCTATGGGATGTGCGCGTAAAGACAGCGATATGGGGGAAGGTATGAGAGGTGCGCAAGGCACAGCGATATAGGGGATGCTATGGGAGGTGCGTGAATACACAGCGATATAGGGGACGTTATGAGATGTGCATTAAAACGCAGCGATATTAGGGAAGATATAAGAGGTGCACAAAAACAGAGTGATATAGGAGAAGTTATGTGAGGTGTGTGAAAACACAGCGATATAGGGGAAGGTATGAGAGGTGCACAAAAACACAACGATATAGGGGAAGGAATGAGAGATGCGCGAAAACACGGCGAGAAAGAGGAAATTATGAGAGGAGCGCGAATACACGGCGATACAGGGGAATGTATCAGAAGTGCGAGAAAGCACAGCGATATAGGGGACGTTATGAGATGTGCATGAAAACACAGCAATATAGGGGAAGGTATGAGAGGTGCACAAAAATACAGCGTTATAGCAGAATTTATGAGAGGTGCGTGAAAACACAGCAATATAGGGCAAGGTATGAGAGGTGCACGAAAACACAGCAATAAAGGAGGAGGTATGGGAGGTGCGCGAAAACGGCGATATCGGGGATGGAATGAGAGGTGCCCGAAAACACAGCGATATAGGGGACGCTATGGGACGTGCGTGAAAACACGGCGATATAGGGGAACTTATGAGAAGTGCGCGAAAACACAGCGATACAGGGGAATGTATCAGAGGTGCGAGAAAGCACAGCGATATAGGGGACATTATGAGATGTGCATAAAAACACGGCGATATAGGGGAAGCTATGAGAGGTGCGCAAAAATACAGCAATATTGGACAAGTTATGAGAGGTGAGTGAAAACACAGCGATATAGGAGGAGGTATGAAAGGTGCACGAAAACACAGCGATATAGGGGAAGGTATGAGAGGAGTGCGAAGACACAGCAATATAGGGGATGCTATGGGAGGTACGCGAAAACACAGCGATATAGGGGAAGACATGAGAGGTGCGTGAAAGCAGGACAATATAGTGGAAGCTATGAGAGGTGAGCAACAACACAGCGATAAATGTGAATTTATGGGATGTGCGCAAAAACACAGCTATATAGGGAAAGGTATGAGAGGTGCGCAAGGCACAGCGATATAGGGGATGCTATGGGAGGTGCGTGAATGCACAGCGATATACGGGAAGTTATGAGATGTGCATGAAAACGCAGCGATATTAGGGAAGGCATGAGAGGTTCACAAAAGCACAGCGACATAGGAGAATGAATGGGAAGTGTGCGAAAACAGGGCGATATAGGCGAAGGTATGAGAAGTGCGCGAAGGCACAGCAATATGTGGGAGGCTATTGGAGGTGCGCGATTACACAGCGATACAGGGGAAGGTATGGGAGGTGCTCGAAAACATGGCGATATAGGGGACGGTATGAGATTTGTATGAAAACACGGCGATATAGGGAAGCTCTGAGAGGTGTGCAATAACACAGTGATAAAGTTGAATCTATGGGATGTGTGCGAAAAGACAGTGATATAGGGGAAGGTATGGGAGGTGCGCAAGGCACAGCGATATAGGGGACGTTATGAGATGTGCAGGACGAAGCAGCGATATTAGGGAAGATATAAGAGGTGCACAAAAACACAGCGATATAGGAGAACTTATGAGAGGTGCGTGAAAACACAGCGATATAGAGGGAGCTATGAGAGGTGCACAAAAACACGGCGATACAGGGGAAGTTATGGGAGGTGCTCGAAAACACGGTGATATAGGGGAAGCTATGAAAGGTGAGCAAAAACACGGCGATATAGTGGAAGCTCTGAGAGGTGTGCAATAACACAGTGATAAAGTTGAATCTATGGGATGTGTGCGAAAAGACAGCGATATAGGGGAAAGTATGGGAGGTGTGCAAGGCACAGCGATATAGGGGATGCTATAGGAGGTGCGTGAATACACAGCGATATACGGGACGTTATGAGCAGTGCGTGAAAACACAGCGATATAGAGGGAGGTATGGGAGGTGCACGAAAACACAGCGATACAGGGGAAGGTATGGGAGGTGCTCGAAAACAGGGCGATATAGGGGACGGTATGAGATTTGTATGAAAACACGGCGATATAGGGGAAGCTATGAGAGGTGTGCGAAAACACGGCAATATAGGGGACGGTATGAGATGAGTGCGAAGACACAGCACTATAGGGGATGCTATGGGAGGTACGCGAAAACACAGTGATATAGGGGAAGACATAAGAGGTGCGTGACAGCAGGACAATATAGTGGAAGCTATGAGAGGTGAGCAAAAACACGGTGATATAGGGGAAGCTATGAGAGCTGAGCAATAACACAGCGATAAAGGTGAATCTATGGGATGTGCGCAAAAACACAGCGATACAGGGGAAGGTATGGGAGGTGCTCGAAAACACAGCGATATAGGGGAAGGAATGAGAGGTGCACGAAGGCACAGCGATATAGGGGATTCTATGGGAGGTGCGCGAATACACAGCGATATAGGGGACGTTATGAGATGTGCATAAAAACACGGCGATATAGGGGAAGTTCTGAGAGGTGCGCAAAAATACAGCAATATAGGAGAAGTTATGAGAGGTGAGTGAAAACACAGCGATATAGGCGGAGGTCTGAAAGGTGCACGAAAACACAGCGATAAAGGGGAAGGTATGGGAGGTGCTCGAAAACAGGGCGATATAGGGGAAGGTATGAGATGAGTGCGAAGACACAGCAGTATAGGGGATGCTATGGGAGGTACGCGAAAACACAGTGATATAGGGGAAGACATAAGAGGTGCGTGACAGCAGGACAATATAGTGGAAGCTATGAGAGGTGAGCAAAAACACGGTGATATAGGGGAAGCTATGAGAGCTGAGCAATAACACAGCGATAAAGGTGAATCTATGGGATGTGCGCAAAAACACAGCGATACAGGGAAAGGTATGGGAGGTGCTCGAAAACAGGGCGATATAGAGGACGGTATGAGATTTGGATGAAAACACGGCGATATAGGGGAAGCTATGAGAGTTGCGCGAAAACACGGCAATATAGGGGACGGTATGAGAGGTGCGCAAGGCACAGCGATATAGGGGATGCTATGGGAGGTGCGTGAATACACAGCGATATACGGGACATTATGAGATGTGCATGAAAACGCAGCGATATTAGAGAAGGTATGAGTGGTTCACAAAAGCAAGGCGACATAGGAGAATGAATGGGAAGTGTGCGAAAACAGGGCGATATAGGTGAAGGTATGAGAAGTGCGCGAAGGCACAGCAATATGTGGGAGGCTATGGGTGGTGGCGCGACTACACAGTGATATAGGGGACGTTATGAGATGTGCATAAATACACAGCGATATAGGGGAAGTTATGAGAGGTGCGCAAAAATGCAGCAATATAGGAGAAGTTATAAGAGGTGCGTGAAAACACAGCGATATTGGGGAAGGTATGAGAGGTACGCGAAGGCACAGTTATATAGGGGTACTATGGGAGGTGCACGAATACACAGAGATATAGGGGACGTTATGAGATGTGCAGGAAGAAGCAGCGATATTAGGGAAGACATAAGAGGTGCAAAAAACACAGCGATATAGGAGAAGTTATGAGAGGTGCGTGAAAACACAGCGATATAGAGGGAGGTATGGGAGGTGCTCGAAAACAGGGCGATATAGGGGACGGTATGAGATTTGTATGAAAACACAGCGATATAGGGGAAGCTATGAGAGGTGCGCGAAAACACGGCAATATAGGGGAAGGTATGAAAGGTGCCCGAAAGCACAGCGTTATAGGGGACGCTATGGGACGTGCGCGAAAGCACGGCGATATAGGGGAAATCATGAGAGGTGCGCGAAAACATGGCAATATAGGGGACGGTATGAGAGGTGCGCAACGCACAGCGATATAGGGGATGCTATGGGAGTTGCGTGAATACACAGCGATATACGGGAAGTTATGAGATGTGCGTGAAAACGCAGTGATATTAGGGAAGGTATGAGAGGTTCACAAAAGCACAACGACATGGGAGAATGAATGGGAAGTGTGCGAAAACTGGGCGATATAGGCGAAGGTGTGAGAGTGCGCGAAAACATGGCAATACAGGAGAATGTATCAGAGGTGCGAGAAAACACAGCGATATAGGGGAAGTAATGATAGGAGCAAAAACATAGCGATATAGGTGAAGACATGCGAGGTGCGCGAACACACGGCGATATAGGGGAAGCTATGAGAGGTGAGCGATAACACAGCGATCAAGGTGAAGCTATGGGTTGTGCGCAAAAACAGCGATGTAGTCGAAGCTATGGGAGGTGCATGAAAACATAGCGATATCGGGGAAGGTATGGGAGGTGCGCGAAGGCACAGTGATATAGGGGATGCTACGGGAGATGCGCGAATGCACAGCGATATATGGGACGTTATGAGATGTGCATGAAAACACGGCAATATAGGGGAAGGTATGAGATGTGCGCAAAAATACAGCAATATAGGAGAAGTTATGAGAGGTGCGTGAAAACACAGCGATACAGGGGAAGGTATGAGAGGTGCGCGAAAACACAGCGATAAAGGGGACAGTACGAGATGTGCATGAATACAAGGCGATATTGGGGAAGCCATGAGAGGTGCGTGAAAACACAGCGATATAGGGGAAGGTATGAGAGGTGTGCAAAAACACAGCGATATTGGGGAAGTTATGGGAAGTGAGCGAAAACAGGGTGATATATGGGAAGGAATGAGAGGTACGCGAAGGCACAGTTATATAGGGGAGTTATGGGAGGTGCACGAATACACAGCGATATAGGGGTTATGAGATGTGCATGAAAACACAGCAATATAGGGGAAGTTATGAGAGGTGCACAAAAACACAGCGATATAGCAGAATTTATGAGAGGTGTACGAAAACACAGCAATATAGGGGGAGGTATGGGAGGTGCCCAAAAACACAGCGATATAGGGGAAGGAATGAGAGGTGCGCGAAAACACGGCGATATAGAGGAAATTATGAGAGGAGCGCGAATACATGGCGATACAGGGGAATGTATCAGAAGTGCGAGAAAGCACAGCGATATAGGGGACGTTATGAGATGTGCATGAAAACAGTGATATTGTGGAAGATATGAGAGGTACACAAAGGCACAGCGATATAGGGGATTCTATGGGAGGTGCGCGAATACACAGCGATATAGGGGACGTTATGAGATGTGCATAAAAACACGGCGATATAGGGGAATCTATGAGAGGTGCGCAAAAATACATCAATATAGGAGAAGTTATGAGAGGTGAGTGAAAACACAGCAATATAGGGGGAGGTACGGGAGGTGCCCAAAAACACAGCGATATAGGGGAAGGAATGAGAGGTGCGCGAAAACACGGCGATATAGGGGAAATTATGAGAGGTGCGCGAAAACACGGCGATACAGGGGAATGTATCAGAGGTGCGAGAAAGCACAGCGGTATAGGGGACGTTATGAGATGTGCATGAAAACACAGTGATATAGGGAAGATATGATAGGTACACGAAGGTACAGCGATATAGGGGATGCTATGGGATGTGCGTGAAAACACAGTGATATAGGAGATGTTATGAGATGTGCATGAAAACAGGGCAATATAGGGGAAGCTATGAGAGGTGAATGTATCAGAGGTGCGAGAAAACACAGCGATATAGGGGAAGTAACGAGAGGAGCGAAAACATAGCGATCTAGGTGAAGACATGAGAGGTGTACGAAAACACGTCGATATAGGGGAAGCCATGAGAGGTGAGCAAAAACACAGCGATATAGGGGAAGCTGTGAGAGGTGAGCAATAACACAGCGATAAAGTTGAATCTATGGGATGTGCGCGTAAAGACAGTGATATGGGGGACGGTATGGGAGGCGCAAGG
This sequence comes from Mobula birostris, assembly GCF_030028105.1. NCBI lineage: Eukaryota > Metazoa > Chordata > Chondrichthyes > Myliobatiformes > Myliobatidae > Mobula > Mobula birostris. The sequence goes on along the minus strand of NW_027276416.1, from coordinate 25,118 downwards.
CACAGCGATAAACGGGATGCTATGGGAGGTGCGTGAATACACAGCGATATAGGGCACGTTATGAGATGTGCATTAAAACGCAGTGATATTAGGGAAGATATAAGAGGTGCACAAAAACACAGCGATATAGGAGAAGTTATGAGAGGTGTGTGAAAACACAGCGATTTAGTGGAAGGTATGAGAGGTGCACGAAAACACAGCGATATAGGGGAAAGAATGAGAGGTGCACGAAGGCACAGCGATATAGGGGATTCTATGAGAGGTGCGCAAATACACAGCGATATAGGGGACGTTATGAGATGTGCATAAAAACACGGCGATATAGGGGAAGTTATGAGAGGTGCGCAAAATTACGGCGATATGGGAGAATGTATCAGAGGTGCGAGAAAACACAGCGATGTAGGGGAAGTAATGAGAGGAGCGAAAACATAGCGATTTAGGTGAAGACATGAGAGGTGCGCGAAAACACGTCGATATAGGGGAAAGTATGAGAGGTGAGCAAAAACACAGCGATATAGGGGAAGCTGTGAGAGGTGTGCAATAACACAGCGATAAAGTTGAATCTATGGGATGTGCGCGTAAAGACAGCGATATGGGGGAAGGTATGAGAGGTGCGCAAGGCACAGCGATATAGGGGATGCTATGGGAGGTGCGTGAATACACAGCGATATAGGGGACGTTATGGGATGTGCATTAAAACGCAGCGATATTAGGGAAGATATAAGAGGTGCACAAAAACACAGTGATATAGGAGAAGTTATGAGAGGTGTGTTAAAACACAGCGATATAGGGGAAGGTATGAGAGGTGCACAAAAACACAACGATATAGGGGAAGGAATGAGAGGTGCGCGAAAACACGGCGATATAGAGGACATTATGAGAGGAGCACGAATACACGGCGATACAGGGGAATGTATCAGAAGTGCGAGAAAGCACAGCGATATAGGGGACGTTATGAGATGTGCATGAAAACACAGTGATATAGGGGAAGATATGAGAGGTACACAAAGGCACAGCGATATAGGGTATTCTATGGGAGGTGCGCGAATGCACAGCGATATAGGGGACGTTATGAGATGTGCATAAAAACACGGCGATATAGGGGAAGCTATGAGAGGTGCGCAAAAATACAGCAATATAGGAGAAGTTATGAGAGGTGAGTGAAAACACAGCGATATAGGAGGAGGTATGAAAGGTGCACGAAAACACAGCAATATAGGGGAAGGTATGGGAGGTGCGCGAAAACAGTGCGATATAGGGGAAGGTATGAGAGGAGTGCAAAGACACAGCAATATAGGGGATGCTATGGGAGGCACGCGAAAACACAGCGATATAGGGGAAGACATGAGAGGTGCGTGAAAGCAGGACAATATAGTGGAAGCTATGAGAGGTGAGCAAAATAACACGGTAATATAGGGGAAGCTATGAGAGGTGAGCAACAACACAGCGATAAATGTGAATTTATGGGATGTGCGCAAAAACACAGCTATATAGGGAAAGGTATGAGAGGTGCGCAAGGCACAGCGATATAGGGGATGCTATGGGAGGTGCGTGAATGCACAGCGATATACGGGAAGTTATGAGATGTGCATGAAAACGCAGCGATATTAGGGAAGGTATGAGAGGTTCACAAAAGCACAGCGAGATAGGAGAATGAATGGGAAGTGTGCGAAAACAGGGCGATATAGGCGAAGGTATGAGAAGTGCGCGAAGGCACAGCAATATGTGGGAGGCTATGGGAGGTGCGCGATTACACAGTGATATAGGGGACGTTATGAGATGTGCATAAAAACACAGCGATACAGGGGAAGGTATGGGAGGTGCTCGAAAACATGGCGATATAGGGGACGGTATGAGATTTGTATGAAAACACGGCGATATAGGGAAGCTCTGAGAGGTGTGCAATAACACAGTGATAAAGTTGAATCTATGGGATGTGTGCGAAAAGACAGTGATATAGGGGAAGGTATGGGAGGTGCGCAAGGCACAGCGATATAGGGGACATTATGAGATGTGCAGGACGAAGCAGCGATATTAGGGAAGATATAAGAGGTGCACAAAAACACAGCGATATAGGAGAACTTATGAGAGGTGCGTGAAAACACAGCGATATAGAGGGAGCTATGAGAGGTGCACAAAAACACAGCGATATAGTGGAAGCTCTGAGAGGTGTGCAATAACACAGTGATAAAGTTGAATCTATGGGATGTGTGCGAAAAGACAGCGATATAGGGGAAAGTATGGGAGGTGCGCAAGGCACAGCGATATAGGGGATGCTATAGGAGGTGCGTGAATACACAGCGATATAGGGGACGTTATGAGCAGTGCGTGAAAACACAGCGATATAGAGGGAGGTATGAGAGGTGCACGAAAACACAGCGATACAGGGGAAGGTATGGGAGGTGCTCGAAAACAGGGCGATATAGGGGGCGGTATGAGATTTGTATGAAAACACGGCGATATAGGGGAAGCTATGAGAGGTGTGCGAAAACACGGCAATATAGGGGACGGTATGAGAGGTGCGCAAGGCACAGCGACATAGGGGATGCTATGGGAGGTGCGTGAATACACAGCGATATACGGGACGTTATGAGATGTGCATGAAAACGCAGCGATATTAGGGAAGGTATGAGAGGTTCACAAAAACACAGCTACATAGCAGAATGAATGGGAAGTGTGCGAAAACAGGGCAATATAGGCGAAGGTATGAGAAATGCGCGAAGGCACAGCAATATGTGGGAGGCTAGGGGAGGTGCGCGACTACACAGTGATATAGGGGACGTTATGAGATGTGCATAAAAACACAGCGATATGGGGGAAGTTATGAGAGGTGCGCAAAAATGCAGCAATATAGGACAAGTTATGAGAGGTGCGTGAAAACACAGCGATATAAGGGAAGGTATGAGAGGTTCACATAAACACAGCGACATAGGAGAATGAATGGGAAGTGTGCGAAAACGGCGATATAGGCGAAGGTATGAGAAATGCGCGAAGGCACAGCAATATGTGGGAGGCTATGGGAGGTGCGCGACTACACAGTGATATAGGGGACGTTATGAGATGTGCATAAAAACACAGCAATATGGGGGAAGTTATGAGAGGTGCGCAAAAATGCAACAATATACGACAAGTTATGAGAGGTGCGTGAAAACACAGCGATATAAGGGAAGGTATGAGAGGTGTGCGAAAACAGGGCGATATAGGGGAAGGTATGAGAGGTGTGCGAGAACACGGCAATATAGGGGAAATTGTACGAGTGCGCGAAAACATGGCAATACAGGAGAATGTATCAGAGGTGCGAGAAAACACAGCGATATAGGGGAAGTAATGATAGGAGTAAAAACATAGCGATATAGGTGAAAACATGCGAGGTGCGCGAAAACACGGCGATATAGGGGAAGCTATGAGAGGTGAGCAATAACACAGCGATCAAGGTGAAGCTATGGGTTGTGCGCGAAAACAGCGATGTAGTCGAAGCTATGGGAGGTGCACGAAAACAGCGATATCGGGGAAGGTATGGGAGGTGCGCGAAAACAGGGCGATATAGGGGAAGGTATGAGAGGTGCGCGAAGGCACAGTGATATAGGGGATGCTACGGGAGGTGCGCGAATGCACAGCGATATCGGGGATGTTATGAGATGTGCATGAAAACACGGCAATATGGGGGAAGTTATGAGATGTACGCAAAAGTGCAGCGATATAGGAGAAGTTATGAGAGGTGCGTGAAAACACAGCGATATTGGGGAAGGTATGAGAGGTGCACAATAATACAGCGATATAGGGGAAGATATGGGAGGTGCACGAAAGCAGGGCGATATACTGGACGTTATGAGATTTGCATGAAAACACATCAATATAGGGGAAGGTATGAGATGTGCGCAAAAATACAGCGATATAGGAGAAGTTATGAGAGGGTCGCGAAAACACAGCGATAAAGGGGACAGTACGAGATGTGCATGAATGCATGGCGATATTGGGGAAGCCATGAGAGGTGCGTGAAATCATAGCAATATAGGGGAAGGTATGAGAGGTGCACGAAAACACAGCGTTATAGCAGAATTTATGAGAGGTGCGTGAAAACACAGCAATATAGGGCAAGGTATGAGAGGTGCATGAAAACACAGCAATATAGGGGGAGGTATGGGAGGTGCCCAAAAACACAGCGATATAGGGGAAGGAATGAGAGGTGCGCGAAAACACGGCGATATAGAGGAAATTATGAGAGGAGCGCGAATACATGGCGATACAGGGGAATGTATCAGAAGTGCGAGAAAGCACAGCGATATAGGGGACGTTATGAGATGTGCATGAAAACAGTGATATTGTGGAAGATATGAGAGGTACACAAAGGCACAGCGATATAGGGGATTCTATGGGAGGTGCGCGAATACACAGCGATATAGGGGACGTTATGAGATGTGCATAAAAACACGGCGATATAGGGGAATCTATGAGAGGTGCGCAAAAATACATCAATATAGGAGAAGTTATGAGAGGTGAGTGAAAACACAGCAATATAGGGGGAGGTACGGGAGGTGCCCAAAAACACAGCGATATAGGGGAAGGAATGAGAGGTGCGCGAAAACACGGCGATATAGGGGAAATTATGAGAGGTGCGCGAAAACACGGCGATACAGGGGAATGTATCAGAGGTGCGAGAAAGCACAGCGGTATAGGGGACATTATGAGATGTGCATGAAAACACAGTGATATAGGGAAGATATGATAGGTACACGAAGGTACAGCGATATAGGGGATGCTATGGGATGTGCGTGAAAACACAGTGATATAGGAGATGTTATGAGATGTGCATGAAAACAGGGCAATATAGGGGAAGCTATGAGAGGTGAATGTATCAGAGGTGCGAGAAAACACAGCGATATAGGGGAAGTAACGAGAGGAGCGAAAACATAGCGATCTAGGTGAAGACATGAGAGGTGTACGAAAACACGTCGATATAGGGGAAGCCATGAGAGGTGAGCAAAAACACAGCGATATAGGGGAAGCTGTGAGAGGTGAGCAATAACACAGCGATAAAGTTGAATCTATGGGATGTGCGCGTAAAGACAGTGATATGGGGGACGGTATGGGAGGCGCAAGGCACAGCGATAAACGGGATGCTATGGGAGGTGCGTGAATACACAGCGATATAGGGCACGTTATGAGATGTGCATTAAAACGCAGTGATATTAGGGAAGATATAAGAGGTGCACAAAAACACAGCGATATAGGAGAAGTTATGAGAGGTGTGTGAAAACACAGCGATTTAGTGGAAGGTATGAGAGGTGCACGAAAACACAGCGATATAGGGGAAAGAATGAGAGGTGCACGAAGGCACAGCGATATAGGGGATTCTATGAGAGGTGCGCAAATACACAGCGATATAGGGGACGTTATGAGATGTGCATAAAAACACGGCGATATAGGGGAAGTTATGAGAGGTGCGCAAAATTACGGCGATATGGGAGAATGTATCAGAGGTGCGAGAAAACACAGCGATGTAGGGGAAGTAATGAGAGGAGCGAAAACATAGCGATTTAGGTGAAGACATGAGAGGTGCGCGAAAACACGTCGATATAGGGGAAAGTATGAGAGGTGAGCAAAAACACAGCGATATAGGGGAAGCTGTGAGAGGTGTGCAATAACACAGCGATAAAGTTGAATCTATGGGATGTGCGCGTAAAGACAGCGATATGGGGGAAGGTATGAGAGGTGCGCAAGGCACAGCGATATAGGGGATGCTATGGGAGGTGCGTGAATACACAGCGATATAGGGGACGTTATGGGATGTGCATTAAAACGCAGCGATATTAGGGAAGATATAAGAGGTGCACAAAAACACAGTGATATAGGAGAAGTTATGAGAGGTGTGTTAAAACACAGCGATATAGGGGAAGGTATGAGAGGTGCACAAAAACACAACGATATAGGGGAAGGAATGAGAGGTGCGCGAAAACACGGCGATATAGAGGACATTATGAGAGGAGCACGAATACACGGCGATACAGGGGAATGTATCAGAAGTGCGAGAAAGCACAGCGATATAGGGGACGTTATGAGATGTGCATGAAAACACAGTGATATAGGGGAAGATATGAGAGGTACACAAAGGCACAGCGATATAGGGTATTCTATGGGAGGTGCGCGAATGCACAGCGATATAGGGGACGTTATGAGATGTGCATAAAAACACGGCGATATAGGGGAAGCTATGAGAGGTGCGCAAAAATACAGCAATATAGGAGAAGTTATGAGAGGTGAGTGAAAACACAGCGATATAGGAGGAGGTATGAAAGGTGCACGAAAACACAGCAATATAGGGGAAGGTATGGGAGGTGCGCGAAAACAGTGCGATATAGGGGAAGGTATGAGAGGAGTGCAAAGACACAGCAATATAGGGGATGCTATGGGAGGCACGCGAAAACACAGCGATATAGGGGAAGACATGAGAGGTGCGTGAAAGCAGGACAATATAGTGGAAGCTATGAGAGGTGAGCAAAATAACACGGTAATATAGGGGAAGCTATGAGAGGTGAGCAACAACACAGCGATAAATGTGAATTTATGGGATGTGCGCAAAAACACAGCTATATAGGGAAAGGTATGAGAGGTGCGCAAGGCACAGCGATATAGGGGATGCTATGGGAGGTGCGTGAATGCACAGCGATATACGGGAAGTTATGAGATGTGCATGAAAACGCAGCGATATTAGGGAAGGTATGAGAGGTTCACAAAAGCACAGCGAGATAGGAGAATGAATGGGAAGTGTGCGAAAACAGGGCGATATAGGCGAAGGTATGAGAAGTGCGCGAAGGCACAGCAATATGTGGGAGGCTATGGGAGGTGCGCGATTACACAGTGATATAGGGGACGTTATGAGATGTGCATAAAAACACAGCGATACAGGGGAAGGTATGGGAGGTGCTCGAAAACATGGCGATATAGGGGACGGTATGAGATTTGTATGAAAACACGGCGATATAGGGAAGCTCTGAGAGGTGTGCAATAACACAGTGATAAAGTTGAATCTATGGGATGTGTGCGAAAAGACAGTGATATAGGGGAAGGTATGGGAGGTGCGCAAGGCACAGCGATATAGGGGACATTATGAGATGTGCAGGACGAAGCAGCGATATTAGGGAAGATATAAGAGGTGCACAAAAACACAGCGATATAGGAGAACTTATGAGAGGTGCGTGAAAACACAGCGATATAGAGGGAGCTATGAGAGGTGCACAAAAACACAGCGATATAGTGGAAGCTCTGAGAGGTGTGCAATAACACAGTGATAAAGTTGAATCTATGGGATGTGTGCGAAAAGACAGCGATATAGGGGAAAGTATGGGAGGTGCGCAAGGCACAGCGATATAGGGGATGCTATAGGAGGTGCGTGAATACACAGCGATATAGGGGACGTTATGAGCAGTGCGTGAAAACACAGCGATATAGAGGGAGGTATGAGAGGTGCACGAAAACACAGCGATACAGGGGAAGGTATGGGAGGTGCTCGAAAACAGGGCGATATAGGGGGCGGTATGAGATTTGTATGAAAACACGGCGATATAGGGGAAGCTATGAGAGGTGTGCGAAAACACGGCAATATAGGGGACGGTATGAGAGGTGCGCAAGGCACAGCGACATAGGGGATGCTATGGGAGGTGCGTGAATACACAGCGATATACGGGACGTTATGAGATGTGCATGAAAACGCAGCGATATTAGGGAAGGTATGAGAGGTTCACAAAAACACAGCTACATAGCAGAATGAATGGGAAGTGTGCGAAAACAGGGCAATATAGGCGAAGGTATGAGAAATGCGCGAAGGCACAGCAATATGTGGGAGGCTAGGGGAGGTGCGCGACTACACAGTGATATAGGGGACGTTATGAGATGTGCATAAAAACACAGCGATATGGGGGAAGTTATGAGAGGTGCGCAAAAATGCAGCAATATAGGACAAGTTATGAGAGGTGCGTGAAAACACAGCGATATAAGGGAAGGTATGAGAGGTTCACATAAACACAGCGACATAGGAGAATGAATGGGAAGTGTGCGAAAACGGCGATATAGGCGAAGGTATGAGAAATGCGCGAAGGCACAGCAATATGTGGGAGGCTATGGGAGGTGCGCGACTACACAGTGATATAGGGGACGTTATGAGATGTGCATAAAAACACAGCAATATGGGGGAAGTTATGAGAGGTGCGCAAAAATGCAACAATATACGACAAGTTATGAGAGGTGCGTGAAAACACAGCGATATAAGGGAAGGTATGAGAGGTGTGCGAAAACAGGGCGATATAGGGGAAGGTATGAGAGGTGTGCGAGAACACGGCAATATAGGGGAAATTGTACGAGTGCGCGAAAACATGGCAATACAGGAGAATGTATCAGAGGTGCGAGAAAACACAGCGATATAGGGGAAGTAATGATAGGAGTAAAAACATAGCGATATAGGTGAAAACATGCGAGGTGCGCGAAAACACGGCGATATAGGGGAAGCTATGAGAGGTGAGCAATAACACAGCGATCAAGGTGAAGCTATGGGTTGTGCGCGAAAACAGCGATGTAGTCGAAGCTATGGGAGGTGCACGAAAACAGCGATATCGGGGAAGGTATGGGAGGTGCGCGAAAACAGGGCGATATAGGGGAAGGTATGAGAGGTGCGCGAAGGCACAGTGATATAGGGGATGCTACGGGAGGTGCGCGAATGCACAGCGATATCGGGGATGTTATGAGATGTGCATGAAAACACGGCAATATGGGGGAAGTTATGAGATGTACGCAAAAGTGCAGCGATATAGGAGAAGTTATGAGAGGTGCGTGAAAACACAGCGATATTGGGGAAGGTATGAGAGGTGCACAATAATACAGCGATATAGGGGAAGATATGGGAGGTGCACGAAAGCAGGGCGATATACTGGACGTTATGAGATTTGCATGAAAACACATCAATATAGGGGAAGGTATGAGATGTGCGCAAAAATACAGCGATATAGGAGAAGTTATGAGAGGGTCGCGAAAACACAGCGATAAAGGGGACAGTACGAGATGTGCATGAATGCATGGCGATATTGGGGAAGCCATGAGAGGTGCGTGAAATCATAGCAATATAGGGGAAGGTATGAGAGGTGCACGAAAACACAGCGTTATAGCAGAATTTATGAGAGGTGCGTGAAAACACAGCAATATAGGGCAAGGTATGAGAGGTGCATGAAAACACAGCAATATAGGGGGAGGTATGGGAGGTGCCCAAAAACACAGCGATATAGGGGAAGGAATGAGAGGTGCGCGAAAACACGGCGATATAGAGGAAATTATGAGAGGAGCGCGAATACATGGCGATACAGGGGAATGTATCAGAAGTGCGAGAAAGCACAGCGATATAGGGGACGTTATGAGATGTGCATGAAAACAGTGATATTGTGGAAGATATGAGAGGTACACAAAGGCACAGCGATATAGGGGATTCTATGGGAGGTGCGCGAATACACAGCGATATAGGGGACGTTATGAGATGTGCATAAAAACACGGCGATATAGGGGAATCTATGAGAGGTGCGCAAAAATACATCAATATAGGAGAAGTTATGAGAGGTGAGTGAAAACACAGCAATATAGGGGGAGGTACGGGAGGTGCCCAAAAACACAGCGATATAGGGGAAGGAATGAGAGGTGCGCGAAAACACGGCGATATAGGGGAAATTATGAGAGGTGCGCGAAAACACGGCGATACAGGGGAATGTATCAGAGGTGCGAGAAAGCACAGCGGTATAGGGGACGTTATGAGATGTGCATGAAAACACAGTGATATAGGGAAGATATGATAGGTACACGAAGGTACAGCGATATAGGGGATGCTATGGGATGTGCGTGAAAACACAGTGATATAGGAGATGTTATGAGATGTGCATGAAAACAGGGCAATATAGGGGAAGCTATGAGAGGTGAATGTATCAGAGGTGCGAGAAAACACAGCGATATAGGGGAAGTAACGAGAGGAGCGAAAACATAGCGATCTAGGTGAAGACATGAGAGGTGTACGAAAACACGTCGATATAGGGGAAGCCATGAGAGGTGAGCAAAAACACAGCGATATAGGGGAAGCTGTGAGAGGTGAGCAATAACACAGCGATAAAGTTGAATCTATGGGATGTGCGCGTAAAGACAGTGATATGGGGGACGGTATGGGAGGCGCAAGGCACAGCGATAAACGGGATGCTATGGGAGGTGCGTGAATACACAGCGATATAGGGCACGTTATGAGATGTGCATTAAAACGCAGTGATATTAGGGAAGATATAAGAGGTGCACAAAAACACAGCGATATAGGAGAAGTTATGAGAGGTGTGTGAAAACACAGCGATTTAGTGGAAGGTATGAGAGGTGCACGAAAACACAGCGATATAGGGGAAAGAATGAGAGGTGCACGAAGGCACAGCGATATAGGGGATTCTATGAGAGGTGCGCAAATACACAGCGATATAGGGGACGTTATGAGATGTGCATAAAAACACGGCGATATAGGGGAAGTTATGAGAGGTGCGCAAAATTACGGCGATATGGGAGAATGTATCAGAGGTGCGAGAAAACACAGCGATGTAGGGGAAGTAATGAGAGGAGCGAAAACATAGCGATTTAGGTGAAGACATGAGAGGTGCGCGAAAACACGTCGATATAGGGGAAAGTATGAGAGGTGAGCAAAAACACAGCGATATAGGGGAAGCTGTGAGAGGTGTGCAATAACACAGCGATAAAGTTGAATCTATGGGATGTGCGCGTAAAGACAGCGATATGGGGGAAGGTATGAGAGGTGCGCAAGGCACAGCGATATAGGGGATGCTATGGGAGGTGCGTGAATACACAGCGATATAGGGGACGTTATGGGATGTGCATTAAAACGCAGCGATATTAGGGAAGATATAAGAGGTGCACAAAAACACAGTGATATAGGAGAAGTTATGAGAGGTGTGTTAAAACACAGCGATATAGGGGAAGGTATGAGAGGTGCACAAAAACACAACGATATAGGGGAAGGAATGAGAGGTGCGCGAAAACACGGCGATATAGAGGACATTATGAGAGGAGCACGAATACACGGCGATACAGGGGAATGTATCAGAAGTGCGAGAAAGCACAGCGATATAGGGGACGTTATGAGATGTGCATGAAAACACAGTGATATAGGGGAAGATATGAGAGGTACACAAAGGCACAGCGATATAGGGTATTCTATGGGAGGTGCGCGAATGCACAGCGATATAGGGGACGTTATGAGATGTGCATAAAAACACGGCGATATAGGGGAAGCTATGAGAGGTGCGCAAAAATACAGCAATATAGGAGAAGTTATGAGAGGTGAGTGAAAACACAGCGATATAGGAGGAGGTATGAAAGGTGCACGAAAACACAGCAATATAGGGGAAGGTATGGGAGGTGCGCGAAAACAGTGCGATATAGGGGAAGGTATGAGAGGAGTGCAAAGACACAGCAATATAGGGGATGCTATGGGAGGCACGCGAAAACACAGCGATATAGGGGAAGACATGAGAGGTGCGTGAAAGCAGGACAATATAGTGGAAGCTATGAGAGGTGAGCAAAATAACACGGTAATATAGGGGAAGCTATGAGAGGTGAGCAACAACACAGCGATAAATGTGAATTTATGGGATGTGCGCAAAAACACAGCTATATAGGGAAAGGTATGAGAGGTGCGCAAGGCACAGCGATATAGGGGATGCTATGGGAGGTGCGTGAATGCACAGCGATATACGGGAAGTTATGAGATGTGCATGAAAACGCAGCGATATTAGGGAAGGTATGAGAGGTTCACAAAAGCACAGCGAGATAGGAGAATGAATGGGAAGTGTGCGAAAACAGGGCGATATAGGCGAAGGTATGAGAAGTGCGCGAAGGCACAGCAATATGTGGGAGGCTATGGGAGGTGCGCGATTACACAGTGATATAGGGGACGTTATGAGATGTGCATAAAAACACAGCGATACAGGGGAAGGTATGGGAGGTGCTCGAAAACATGGCGATATAGGGGACGGTATGAGATTTGTATGAAAACACGGCGATATAGGGAAGCTCTGAGAGGTGTGCAATAACACAGTGATAAAGTTGAATCTATGGGATGTGTGCGAAAAGACAGTGATATAGGGGAAGGTATGGGAGGTGCGCAAGGCACAGCGATATAGGGGACATTATGAGATGTGCAGGACGAAGCAGCGATATTAGGGAAGATATAAGAGGTGCACAAAAACACAGCGATATAGGAGAACTTATGAGAGGTGCGTGAAAACACAGCGATATAGAGGGAGCTATGAGAGGTGCACAAAAACACAGCGATATAGTGGAAGCTCTGAGAGGTGTGCAATAACACAGTGATAAAGTTGAATCTATGGGATGTGTGCGAAAAGACAGCGATATAGGGGAAAGTATGGGAGGTGCGCAAGGCACAGCGATATAGGGGATGCTATAGGAGGTGCGTGAATACACAGCGATATAGGGGACGTTATGAGCAGTGCGTGAAAACACAGCGATATAGAGGGAGGTATGAGAGGTGCACGAAAACACAGCGATACAGGGGAAGGTATGGGAGGTGCTCGAAAACAGGGCGATATAGGGGGCGGTATGAGATTTGTATGAAAACACGGCGATATAGGGGAAGCTATGAGAGGTGTGCGAAAACACGGCAATATAGGGGACGGTATGAGAGGTGCGCAAGGCACAGCGACATAGGGGATGCTATGGGAGGTGCGTGAATACACAGCGATATACGGGACGTTATGAGATGTGCATGAAAACGCAGCGATATTAGGGAAGGTATGAGAGGTTCACAAAAACACAGCTACATAGCAGAATGAATGGGAAGTGTGCGAAAACAGGGCAATATAGGCGAAGGTATGAGAAATGCGCGAAGGCACAGCAATATGTGGGAGGCTAGGGGAGGTGCGCGACTACACAGTGATATAGGGGACGTTATGAGATGTGCATAAAAACACAGCGATATGGGGGAAGTTATGAGAGGTGCGCAAAAATGCAGCAATATAGGACAAGTTATGAGAGGTGCGTGAAAACACAGCGATATAAGGGAAGGTATGAGAGGTTCACATAAACACAGCGACATAGGAGAATGAATGGGAAGTGTGCGAAAACGGCGATATAGGCGAAGGTATGAGAAATGCGCGAAGGCACAGCAATATGTGGGAGGCTATGGGAGGTGCGCGACTACACAGTGATATAGGGGACGTTATGAGATGTGCATAAAAACACAGCAATATGGGGGAAGTTATGAGAGGTGCGCAAAAATGCAACAATATACGACAAGTTATGAGAGGTGCGTGAAAACACAGCGATATAAGGGAAGGTATGAGAGGTGTGCGAAAACAGGGCGATATAGGGGAAGGTATGAGAGGTGTGCGAGAACACGGCAATATAGGGGAAATTGTACGAGTGCGCGAAAACATGGCAATACAGGAGAATGTATCAGAGGTGCGAGAAAACACAGCGATATAGGGGAAGTAATGATAGGAGTAAAAACATAGCGATATAGGTGAAAACATGCGAGGTGCGCGAAAACACGGCGATATAGGGGAAGCTATGAGAGGTGAGCAATAACACAGCGATCAAGGTGAAGCTATGGGTTGTGCGCGAAAACAGCGATGTAGTCGAAGCTATGGGAGGTGCACGAAAACAGCGATATCGGGGAAGGTATGGGAGGTGCGCGAAAACAGGGCGATATAGGGGAAGGTATGAGAGGTGCGCGAAGGCACAGTGATATAGGGGATGCTACGGGAGGTGCGCGAATGCACAGCGATATCGGGGATGTTATGAGATGTGCATGAAAACACGGCAATATGGGGGAAGTTATGAGATGTACGCAAAAGTGCAGCGATATAGGAGAAGTTATGAGAGGTGCGTGAAAACACAGCGATATTGGGGAAGGTATGAGAGGTGCACAATAATACAGCGATATAGGGGAAGATATGGGAGGTGCACGAAAGCAGGGCGATATACTGGACGTTATGAGATTTGCATGAAAACACATCAATATAGGGGAAGGTATGAGATGTGCGCAAAAATACAGCGATATAGGAGAAGTTATGAGAGGGTCGCGAAAACACAGCGATAAAGGGGACAGTACGAGATGTGCATGAATGCATGGCGATATTGGGGAAGCCATGAGAGGTGCGTGAAATCATAGCAATATAGGGGAAGGTATGAGAGGTGCACGAAAACACAGCGTTATAGCAGAATTTATGAGAGGTGCGTGAAAACACAGCAATATAGGGCAAGGTATGAGAGGTGCATGAAACACAGCAATATAGGGGGAGGTATGGGACGTGCGCGAAAACAGGGCAATATAGGGGATGGTATGAGAAGTGCGCGAAAACAGGGCAATATAGTGGAAGTTATGGGATGTGCGCGAAAACAGGGCGATATAGGGGAAGGTATGAGAGGTGCCTGAAAACACAGCAATATCGGGAAGTTATGGGAAGTGAGCGAAAACAGGGCGATATAGGGGAATGTATGAGAGGTACGTGAAGGCACAGTGATATAGGGGGCTATGGGAGGTGCACGAATACACAGCGATATAGGGGACGTTATGAGATGTGCATGAAAACACGGCGATATGGGGGAAGGTATGAGATGTGCGCAAAAGTAGAGCATTATAGCAGAATTTATGAGAGGTGCACGAAAACACAGCAATATAGGGGGAGGTATGGAGGTGCGTGAAAAACAGGGCGATATAGGGGATGGTATGAGAGGTGCCTGAAAACACAGCGATATAGGGGACGCTATGGGACGTGCGAGAAAATACGGCGATATAGGGGAATGTATCAGAGGTGCGAGAAAGCACAGCGATATAGGGGACGTTATGAGATGTGCATGAAAACATAGCGATATAGGGGAAGATATGAGAGGTACACAAAGGCACAGCGATATAGGGGATGGTATGGGATGTGCGCGAAAACACAGTGATATAGGAGACGGTATGAGATGTGCATGAAAACACGGCGATATAGGGAAAGCTATGAGAGGTGCACGAAAACACGGCGATATGGGAGAATGTATCAGAGGTGTGAGAAAACACAGTGATATAGGGGAAGTAATGAGAGGAGCGAAAACATAGCGATCTAGTTGAAGACATGAGAGGTGCGCGAAAATGCGGCGATATAGGGGAAGCTATGAGAGGTGAGCAAAACACGGCGATATAGGGGAAGCTGTGAGAGGTGTGCAATAACACAGCGATAAAGTTGAATCTATGGGATGTGCGCGTAAGACAGCGATATAGGGGAAGGTATGAGATGTGAGCAAGGCACAGCGATGTAGGGGATGCTATGGGAGGTGCGTGAATACACAGCGATATAGGGGACGTAATGAGATGTGCATTAAAATGCAGCGATATTAAGGAAGAAATAAGAGTGCAGAAAAACACGGCGATATAGGGGAAGCTATGAGAGGTGAGCAATAACACAGCGATGAAGGTGAATCTATGGGATGAGCGCTAAAAGACAGCGATATAGGGGAAGGTATGAGAGGTGCGCGAAAACACGGCGATACAGGGGAATGTATCAGAGGTGCGAGAACACAGAGCGATATAGGGGAAGTAATGAGAGGAGCGGAAACACAGCAATATAGGTGAAGACATGAGAGGTGCGTGAAAACACAGCGATATAGGAGAAGGTATGAGATGTGTGAAAAAATATAGCGATATAGGAGAACTTATGAGAGGTGCCAGAAAACACAACGAAATGGGGGAGGTATGAAAGGTGCACGAAAACACAGCGATATAGGGGAAGGTATGAGAGGAGTGCAAAGACACAGCAATATAGGGGATGCTATGGGAGGTGCGCGAAACACAGTGATATAGGGGAAGACATAAGAGGTGCGTGACAGCAGGACAATATAGGGAAGCTATGAGAGGTGAGCAATAACACAACGATAAAGGTGAATCTATGGATGTGCGCAAAAACACAGCGATTATAGGGGAAGGTATGAGAGGTTTGTAAGGCACAGGCAATATAGGGATGCTATGGGAGATGCGTGAATACACAGCGATATGCGGGACGTAATGAGATGTGCATGAAAACGCAGCGATATTAGGAAGGTTTGAGAGGTTCACAAAAGCACAGCAATATAGGAGAATGAATGGGAGATGTACGAAAACAGGGCGATATAGGGGATGGTATGAGAGGTGCGTGAAAACAGGGCAATATAGTGGAAGCTATGGGATGTGCGTGAAAACAGTGCGATATAGGGGAAGGTATGAGAGGTGCCCGAAAACACAGCGATATAGGGGAAGGAATGAGAGGTGCGTGAAACACGGCGATATAGGGGAAATTATGAGAGGTGCGCAAAAACACGGCGAAACAGGGGAATGTATCAGAGGTGCGAGAAAGCACAGCGATATAGGGGAATTTATGAGATGTGCATGAAAACACAGCGATATAGTAGAAGATATGAGAGGTACACGAAGGCACAGCGCTATAGGGGATGCTATGGGATGTGCGTGAAAACACAGTGATATAGGAGACGGTATGAGATGTGCATGAAAACACGGCGATATAGGGGAAGCTATGATAGGTGCACGAAACACAGCGATATGGAAGAATGTATCAGAGGTGCAAGAAAACACAGCGATATAGGGGAAGTAATGAGAGAAGCGAAAACATAGCGATCTAGGTGAAGACATGAGAGGTGAGCAAAAACATGGCGATATAGAGGAAGCTGTGAGAGGTGTGCAATAACACAGCGATATAGTTGAATCTATGGGATGAGCGCATAAAGACAGCGATATAGGGGAAGGTATGAGAGGTGCGCAAGGCACAGCGATATAGGGGATGCTATGGGAGGTGCGTGAATACACAACGATATAGGGGACGTTATGAGATGTGCATTAAAACGCAGCGATGTTAGGGAAGATATAAGAGTTGCACAACAACACAGCGATATAAGAGAAGTTATGAGAGGTGTGTGAAAACACAGCGATATAGGGGAAGGTATGAGAGGTGCCCAAAAACACAGCGATATAGGGGAAGGAATGAGAGGTGCGCGAAAACACGGCGATATAGGGGAAAATTATGAGAGTGCGCAAAAACACGGCGATACAGGGGAACGTATCAGAGGTGCGAGAAAGCACAGTGATATAGGGGACGTTATGAGATGTGCATGAAAACACAGTGATATAGGGAAGATATGATAGGTACACGAAGGTACAGCGATATAGGGGATGCTATGGGATGTGCGTGAAAACACAGTGATATAGGAGACGTTATGACATGTGCATGAAAACAGGGCGATATAGGGGAAGTAATGAGAGAAGCGAAACAATAGCGATCTAGGTGAAGACATGAGAGGTGAGCAAAAACATGGCGATATAGAGGAAGTTGTGAGAGGTGTGCAATAACACAGCGATATAGTTGAATCTATGGGATGAGCGCATAAAGACAGCGATATAGGGGAAGGTATGAGAGGTGCGCAAGGCACAGCGATATAGGGGATGCTATGGGAGGTGCGTGAATACACAGCGATATAGGGGACGTTATGAGATGTGCATTAAAACGCAGCGATGTTAGGGAAGATATAAGAGATGCACAACAACACAGCGATATAAGAGAAGTTATGAGAGGTGTGTGAAAACACAGCGATATAGGGGAAGGTATGAGAGGTGCCCAAAAACACAGCGATATAGGGGAAGGAATGAGAGGTGCGCGAAAACACGGCGATATAGGGGAAATTATGAGAGGTGCGCAAAAACACGGCGATACAGGGGAATGTATCAGAGGTGCGAGAAAGCACAGTGATATAGGGGACGTTATGAGATGTGCATGAAAACACAGTGATATAGGGAAGATATGATAGGTACACGAAGGTACAGCGATATAGGGGATGCTATGGGATGTGCGTGAAAACACAGTGATATAGGGGACGTTATGAGATGTGCATGAAAACACAGTGATATAGGGAAGATATGATAGGTACACGAAGGTACAGCGATATAGGGGATGCTATGGGATGTGCGAGAAAACACAGCGATATAGGGGAAGTAATGAGAGGAGCGAAAACATAGCGATCTAGGTGAAGACATGAGAGGTGTACGAAAACACGTCGATATAGGGGAAGCTATGAGAGGTGAGCGAAAACACAGCGGTATAGGGGAAGCTGTGAGAGGTGTGCAATAACACAGTGATATAGTTGAATCTATGGGATGTGCGCGTAAAAACAGCGATATAGGGGAAGGTATGAGAGGTGCGCAAGGCACAGCGATATAGGGGATGCTATGGGAGGTGCGTGAATAAACAGCGATATAGGGGACGTTATGAGATGTGCATTAAAACGCAAGCGATGTTAGGGAAGATATAAGAGTTACACAACAACACAGCAATATAGGAGAAGTTATGAGAGGTGTGTGAAAACACAGCGATATAGGGGAAGGTATGAGAGGTGCCCAAAAACACAGCGATATAGGGGAAGGAATGAGAGGTGCGCGAAAACACGGCGATATAGGGGAAATTATGAGAGGTGCGCGAAAACACGGCGATACAGGGGAATGTATCAGAGGTGCGAGAAAGCACAGTGATATACGGGACGTTATGAGATGTGCATGAAAACACAGTGATATAGGGAAGATATGATAGGTACACGAAGGTACAGCGATATAGGGGATGCTATGGGATGTGCGTGAAAACACAGTGATATAGGAGACGTTATGAGATGTGCATGAAAACAGGGCGATATAGGGGAAGATATGAGAGGTGAATGTATCAGAGGTGCGAGAAAACACAGCGATATAGGGGAAGTAATGAGAGGAGCGAAAACATAGCGATCTAGGTGAAGACATGAGAGGTGTACGAAAACACGTCGATATAGGGGAAGCTATGAGAGGTGAGCAAAAACACAGCGATATAGGGGAAGCTGTGAGAGGTGTGCAATAACACAGCGATAAAGTTGAATCTATGGGATGTGCGCTTAAAGACAGTGATATGGGGGAAGGTATGAGAGGTGCGCAAGGCACAGCGATAAACGGGATGCTATGGAGGTGCGTGAATACACAGCGATATAGTGGAAGGTATGAGAGGTGCACGAAAACACAGCGATATAGGGGAAGGAATGAGAGGTGCACGAAGGCACAGCGATATAGGGGATTCTATGGGAGGTGCGCGAATACACAGCGATATAGGGGACGTTATGAGATGTGCATAAAAACACGGCGATATAGGGGGAAGTTTATGAGAGGTGCGCAAAAATACAGCAATATAGGAGAAGTTATGAGAGGTGAGTGAAGCACAGCGATATAGGCGGAGGTATGAAAGGTGCACGAAAACACAGCGATAAAGGGGAAGGTATGGGAGGTGCTCGAAAACAGGGCGATATAGGGGAAGGTATGAGTTGAGTGCGAAGACACAGCAATATAGGGGATTCTATGGGAGGTACGCGAAAACACAGCGATATAGGGGAAGACATAAGAGGTGCGTGACAGCAGGACAATATAGTGGAAGCTATGAGAGGTGAGCAAAAACACGGTGATATAGGGGAAGCTATGAGAGCTGAGCAATAACACAGCGATAAAGGTGAATCTATGGGATGTGCGCAAAAACACAGCTATATAGGGGAAGGTATGAGAGGTGCGCAAGGCACAGCGATATAGGGGATGATATGGGAGGTGCGTTAATACACAGCGATATACGGGACGTTATGAGAGGTGCGTGAAAACACAGCGATATAGGGGAAGGCATGAGAGGTACGCGAAGGCACAGTTATATAGGGGTGCTATGGGAGGTGCACAAATACATAGAGATATAGGGGACATTATGAGATGTGCAGGAAGAAGCAGCGATATTAGGGAAGACATAAGAGGTGCACAAAAACACCCGCGATATAGGAGAAGTTATGAGAGGTGCGTGAAAACACAGCGATATAGAGGGTGGTATGAGAGGTGCACGAAAACACAGCGATACAGGGGAAGGTATGGGAGTTGCTCGAAAACAGGGCGATTTCGGGGACGGTATGAGATTTGTATGAAAACACGGCGATATAGGGGAAGCTATGAGAGGTGCGCCGAAAACACGGCAATATAGGGGAAGGTATGAAAGGTGCCCGAAAACACAGTGTTATAGGGGACGCTATGGATGTGCGCAAAAACACGGCGCTATAGGGGAAATTATGAGAGGTGCGCGAAAACACGGCAATATAGGGGACGGTATGTGAGGTGCGCAAGGCACAGCGATATAGGGGATGCTATAGGAGGTGCGTGAATACACAGCGATACACGGGACGTTATGAGATGTGCATGAAAACGCAGCGATATTAGGGAAGGTATGAGAGGTTCACAAAAGCACAGCGAAATGGGAGAATGAATGGAAGTGTGCGAAAACTGGGCGATATAGGCGAAGGTATGAGAAGTGCGCGTAAGGCACAGCAATATGTGGGAGGCTATGGGAGGTGCGCGACTACACAGTGATATAGGGGACGTTATGAGATGTACATAAAAACACAGCGATACAGGGGAAGGTATGGGAGGTGCTCGAAAACAGGGCGATATAGGGGACGGTATGAGATTTGGATGAAAACACGGCGATATAGGGGAAGCTATGAGAGGTGCGCGAAAACACGGCAATATAGGGGACGGTATGAGAGGAGCGCAAGGCACAGCGATATAGGGGATGCTATGGGAGGTGCGTGAATACACAGCGATATATGGACGTTATGAGATGTGCATGAAAACGCAGCGATATTAGAGAAGGTATGAGTGGTTCACAAAAGCAAGGCGACATAGGAGAATGAATGGGAAGTGTGCGAAAACAGGGCGATATAGGTGAAGGTATGAGAAGTGCGCGAAGGCACAGCAATATGTGGGAGGCTATGGGTGGTGGCGCGACTACACAGTGATATGGGGGACGTTATGAGATGTGCATAAATACACAGCGATATAGGGGAAGTTATGAGAGGTGCGCAAAAATGCAGCAATATAGGAGAAGTTATAAGAGGTGCGTGAAAACACAGCGATATTGGGGAAGGCATGAGAGGTACGCGAAGGCACAGTTATATAGGGGTGCTATGGGAGGTGCACGAATACACAGAGATATAGGGGACGTTATGAGATGTGCAGGAAGAAGCAGCGATATTAGGGAAGACATAAGAGGTGCACAAAAACAGCGATATAGGAGAAGTTATGAGAGGTGCGTGAAAACACAGCGATATAGAGGGAGGTATGAGAGGTGCACGAAAACTACAGCGATACAGGGGAAGGTATGGGAGGTGCTCGAAAACAGGGCGATATAGGGGACGGTATGAGATTTGTATGAAAACACAGCGATATAGGGGAAGCTATGAGAGGTGCGCGAAAACACGGCAATATAGGGGAAGGTATGAAAGGTGCCCGAAAACACAGCGTTATAGGGGACGCTATGGGACGTGCGCGAAAGCACGGCGATATAGGGGGAAATCATGAGAGGTGCGCGAAAACACGGCAATATAGGGGACGGTATGAGAGGTGCGCAAGGCACAGCGAT
This sequence comes from Mobula birostris, assembly GCF_030028105.1. Taxonomy (NCBI): domain Eukaryota; kingdom Metazoa; phylum Chordata; class Chondrichthyes; order Myliobatiformes; family Myliobatidae; genus Mobula; species Mobula birostris. Next base: position 3,597 of record NW_027276416.1, on the reverse strand, counting down.
ATAGGGGATGCTATGGGAGTTGCGTGAATACACAGCGATATACGGGACGTTATGAGATGTGCGTGAAAACGCAGCGATATTAGGGAAGGTATGAGAGGTTCACAAAAGCACAGCGACATGGGAGAATGAATGGGAAGTGTGCGAAAACTGGGCGATATAGGCGAAGGTATGAGAGTGCGCGAAAACATGGCAATACAGGAGAATGTATCAGAGGTGCAAGAAAACACAGCGATATAGGGGAAGTAATGATAGGAGCAAAAACATAGCGATATAGGTGAAGACATGCGAGGTGCGCGAACACACGGCGATATAGGGGAAGCTATGAGAGGTGAGCGATAACACAGCGATCAAGGTGAAGCTATGGGTTGTGCGCAAAAACAGCGATGTAGTCGAAGCTATGGGAGGTGCACGAAAACATAGCGATATCGGGGAAGGTATGGGAGGTGCGCGAAGGCACAGTGATATAGGGGATGCTACGGGAGGTGCGTGAATGCACAGCGATATAGGGGACGTTATGAGATGTGCATGAAAACACGGCAATATAGGGGAAGGTATGAGATGTGCGCAAAAATACAGCAATATAGGAGAAGTTATGAGAGGTGCGTGAAAACACAGCGATACAGGGGAAGGTATGAGAGGTGCGCGAAAACACAGCGATATAGGGGACGCTATGGGAGGTGCGCGAAAACACAGCGATAAAGGGGACAGTACGAGATGTGCATGAATACAAGGCGATATTGGGGAAGCCATGAGAGGTGCGTGAAAACACAGCGATATAGGGGAAGGTATGAGAGGTGTGCAAAAACACAGCGATATTGGGGAAGTTATGGGAAGTGAGTGAAAACAGGGCGATATAGGGGAAGGAATGAGAGGTACGCGAAGGCACAGTTATATAGGGGAGTTATGGGAGGTGCACGAATACACAGCGATATAGGGGTTATGAGATGTGCATGAAAACACAGCAATATAGGGGAAGTTATGAGAGGTGCACAAAAATACAGCGTTATAGCAGAATTTATGAGAGGTGTACGAAAACACAGCAATATAGGGGGAGGTATGGGAGGTGCCCAAAAACACAGCGATATAGGGAAGGAATGAGAGGTGCGCGAAAACAGGGCGATATAGGGGAAATTATGAGAGGTGCGCAAAAACACGGCGATACAGGGGAATGTATCAGAGGTCCGAGAATGCACAGCGATATAGGGGACGTTATGAGATGTGCATGAAAACACAGTGATATAGGGAAGATATGATAGGTACACGAAGGTACAGCGATATAGGGGATGCTATGGGATGTGCGTGAAAACACAGTGATATAGGAGACGTTATGAGATGTGCATGAAAACAGGGCGATATAGGGGATGCTATGAGAGGTGAATGTATCAGAGGTGCGAGAAAACACAGCGATATAGTGGAAGTAATGAGAGGAGCGAAAACATAGCGATCTAGGTGAAGACATGAGAGGTATACGAAAACACGTCGATATAGGGGAAGCTATGAGAGGTGAGCAAAAACACAGCGATATAGGGGAAGCTGTGAGAGGTGAGCAATAACACAGCGATAAAGTTGAATCTATGGGATGTGCGCGCAAAGACAGTGATAAGGGGGACAGTATGGGAGGTGCGCAAGGCACAGCGATAAACGGGATGCTATGGGAGGTGCGTGAATACACAGCGATATAGGGCACGTTATGAGATGTGCATTAAAACGCAGTGATATTAGGGAAGATATAAGAGGTGCACAAAAACACAGCGATATAGGAGAAGTTATGAGAGGTGTGTGAAAACACAGCGATTTAGTGGAAGGTATGAGAGGTGCACGAAAACACAGCGATATAGGGGAAGGAATGAGAGGTGCACGAAGGCACAGCGATATAGGGGATTCTATGAGAGGTGCGCGAATACACAGCGATATAGGGGACATTATGAGATGTGCATAAAAACACGGCGATATAGGGGAAGTTATGAGAGGTGCTCAAAATACGGCGATATGGGAGAATGTATCAGAGGTGCGAGAAAACACAGCGATGTAGGGGAAGTAATGAGAGGAGCGAAAACATAGCGATTTAGGTGAAGACATGAGAGGTGCGCGAAAACACGTCGATATAGGGGAAAGTATGAGAGGTGAGCAAAACACAGCGATATAGGGGAAGCTGTGAGAGGTGTGCAATAACACAGCGATAAAGTTGAATCTATGGGATGTGCGCGTAAGACAGCGATATGGGGGAAGGTATGAGAGGTGCGCAAGGCACAGCGATATAGGGGATGCTATGGGAGGTGCGTGAATACACAGCGATATAGGGGACGTTATGAGATGTGCATTAAAACGCAGCGATATTAGGGAAGATATAAGAGGTGCACAAAACAGAGTGATATAGGAGAAGTTATGTGAGGTGTGTGAAAACACAGCGATATAGGGGAAGGTATGAGAGGTGCACAAAAACACAACGATATAGGGGAAGGAATGAGAGATGCGTGAAAACACGGCGAGAAAGAGGAAATTATGAGAGGAGCGCGAATACACGGCGATACAGGGGAATGTATCAGAAGTGCGAGAAAGCACAGCGATATAGGGGACGTTATGAGATGTGCATGAAAACACAGCAATATAGGGAAGGTATGAGAGGTGCACAAAAATACAGCGTTATAGCAGAATTATGAGAGGTGCGTGAAAACACAGCAATATAGGGCAAGGTATGAGAGGTGCACGAAAACACAGCAATAAAGGAGGAGGTATGGGAGGTGCGCGAAAACGGCGATATCGGGGATGGAATGAGAGGTGCCCGAAAACACAGCGATATAGGGGACGCTATGGGACGTGCGTGAAAACACGGCGATATAGGGGAACTTATGAGAAGTGCGCGAAAACACAGCGATACAGGGGAATGTATCAGAGGTGCGAGAAAGCACAGCGATATAGGGGACATTATGAGATGTGCATGAAAACACAGCGATATAGGGGAAGATATCGAGAGGTACACGAAGGCACAGCGATTATAGGGGATGGTATGGGATGTGCGCGAAAACACAGTGATATAAGAGACGGTATGAGATGTGCATGAAAACATGGCGATATAGGGGAAGCTATGAGAGGTGCACGAAAACATGGCGATATTGGAGAATGTATCAGAGGTGTGAGAAAACACAGCGATATAGGGGAAGTAATGAGAGGAGCGATAACATAGCAATCTAGGTGAAGACATGAGAGGTGCGCGAAAACACGGCGATATAGGGGAAGCTATGAGAGGTGCACGAAACACGGTGATATTGAGAATGTATCAGAGGTGTGAGAAAACACAGCGATATAGGGGAAGTAATGAGAGGAACGTTAACATAGCAATCTAGGTGAAGACATGAGAGGTGCTCGAAAACACGGCGATATAGGGAAGCTATGAGAGGTGAGCAAAAACACTGCGATATAGGGGAAGCTGTGAGAGGTGTGCAATAACTCAGCGATAAAGTTGAATCTATGGGATTGTGCGCGAAAAGACAAGCGATATAGGGGAAGGTATGAGAGGTGCGCAAGGCACAGCGATATAGGGGATGCTATGGGAGATGCGTGAATACACAACGACATAGGGGACGTTATGAGATGTGC